>NC_084491.1:42692128-43001151 GCF_030035675.1 Rhineura floridana
TAATGCTGGGGAAAACAGAAGGGAGTAGAAAAAGAGGAAGACCAAACAAGAGATGGATTGAACCCAAAAAGGAAGCCACAGACCTGAACTTACAAGATCTGAACAGGGTGGTTCATGACAGATGCTCTTGGAGGTCGCTGATTCATAGGGTCGCCATAAGTCGAAATCCACTTGAAGGCCAATAGTGAACCGATACACAGTTTTTCTTCAAAATTTGCACTTCTCTGAATTTGGCAATGCAGTTCTCCAACCAAAGTATGTACACAAAAATGTGCATCTTAATGAAAAGTGCATACAAAAAGGCATATGTTAGGAAAAGTACCCTACAAAAATGCATTCTAGCTGGAAAATTGTGTGCAAAATGCATATACTAGGCAAAATGGTGTACAAAAATGTATATATCAGTGTCAAGAGAAATGGGCAATTCAGATTTTTTTTAAAAAAAATAAAACTCAGACTGATGGGGAGAACCAAACTTAAAATTGGAAAAAATAAGAATCTGAGAGAAACCAAAATGAACAGATTTGTCCACTCCCAGCTTCTTCTTGCTTCTCTGTAGGGCTGTTTTGGCTGTGTAACTGTCCTAACTCAGCCCTTGAGTCTGCTATCCGTCTATATGAGATGTCATGCATCCATTAAACCATCTGTTAGGCTTGCAATTAACAGCTGCAGTGCTTCTTTTCGCCAAGAGTTTTCTGCCCCCTTGACTTGAACTTCTGATCCTCATCTCCACTGTAGCATGGTTATGGCCAGTGAGATGGCTAGAGGATTTGCTCATTGCAGAGGCCATTGCTTGACCTTGGCTTACTCGTTTGCAAGATGCGTAGATTCCACTTGTCCCTGCTAATGGCATCCACCTGGATTCACGGAAGCACAAAAGCGAAGCTTTCCCAAAATGCATGTTTGCTCGCAGGAAAGTTTAACCTTCTAATCATGAGCTAAGGCAAGGCCTTGGGGATGTCAACAGCTGCTGCAGTAGCAGATGTATGGTAGTAAAAATAAGAGGGAGGTTGGAGGAAGATGGCTGCTGGCAGGCAGGTCCACTAGCGAGCTCTGGAGCTCATACCCGCCTCGCCTCTTTTTTTGCTATCTTTAGAGATATTCTTTGGAAATTTTTATTCTGGAACCTAACAGCATCAACAACACCTATTTTTTGAAGGCTATGGAACCATTTTATCAGCAAGAAAACAGACTGTTTATCAGCCGGTGAGTCATAACTCTGCTTCGCACTACTAACTCAAGGAATATAATTTACCATAACAAAATCTAAGGATTCCTAAGATAAAACTACTTAGCCTTGGAGTCGACAATTTATAATTATACCTCCGTTCATATTAGAGTTTAAAAGGCAAACTTTATAGTTTTTAAAATGGTTCAAACAAGGAAAAGATGTTATGAACATGACCATAAATCAGACCAGGTTTTGGAAGAATCTGGGAATGGGGATCAACAGCTTAAAATTACAAACTTCTTTTTACCAACCAAAGCGGATAAGACAAAGAGAAATGCGTCACGATCTATTGAGAAAACTCCTTCCCAAATCGAAACAGAACAATTCTGCACCTGCTTGAGTGAGGAATTCCAGGCAAGGGATGACCCAGAAATTATACAAAGCCTGGTGTATGGAACATCCACAGATCCCCTTTTTGGGCAGACGCATACACCTAGTCTGATCAACTCTCTGCTGCAGGTACCTGAAAGCAAGGAGACGCCATCTTCCTCTCTGTACAAGGACAGTGACTTACATTCCCCCTTAGACATTCTGTCTACTGTGCATGCTACAGACATCGACAGCCAGACTCCTATTTTTACTCAATCACAGCCATCTTCTTCCTGCTCTACAGAAGTTACTGAAACCACGGAACTGGCACAAATTGGCCAAAAACTACTTCTAACTGGCCAAAAATGTGTGCAGTTACAATTAGCCATCGTGGCAAAAGAGACTGAAAACATCAAAGCCTTTTTGGAAGAAACAAACAACCTTCTAAAATCATTTATGGAAGAACTATCCAAACTATATTTGAGTTTAAACTACACTCTTCCCCCCCACAAAACAACAACAACACTGAAGTGTGCAAACATAAAGAAACCTCGTATTGCACCTAAGGAGAAAAAATCCAAAAACATAAAAAATTACAAACCGCCAAGGAGTAAGAAGATGAACTTTCAGAAACTTTTTAAAGTACTTAAAGCTCAACAGCAAACAGCTTCGCAAACAAAGAATTTATCTGCTTGATCTACAGTGAGAACACCCCCTAGATCTTATTGCAAAGCCTTACCAGAAAGAAAAAAAAGTCCAAATCTCCCAGAGCTACTTACTCACCCCAACCCGAGGTCCTATAGCGGAAAATGCTCTACCAATAACAAGATTTCACGACGAGAGAATACAAATGGGAATTGGCTTCTCAAATATAATTCAAACAAATTTGCACTGCTGAATCTTCCTCTTCTTAACATCAAAGAAAAAGTAAACATCAGGAAGCAAAGAGTGTGTTACGCCCTCCAGTCGTTAGGTGTAATGGATTTACGGCCTGACGATATCTCGTATGTGGAATTCCTTTACAACCCCTCAACAAAAACGTCTGCTTTACTTACCTTTAAATCGGCTGAGAAAACAGCACGGATAATTGCAAATAAATCCCTTCTCAGCTACCATGGAATATCCGTTCAGAGACATTTCACAAACCTGGCTAGTCCAATTTCCCTGTTCACAAAGAGAACTCCAACAACAAACCTTATCTCTTCACAAGAGAGGAGGAAGTCTTCCTCGAACAGCAGCAAAAATATATCAAACTCTGGAAACTTGGATCCATTCCTGGAACAGCTTCCTCTTAAAAGCACATTAAACATGAACTGCTCTTCTCTATCATTAGGATCAACTATGCTGGAAAAGAATTTATCCCCTTTGACTCCCCCAGCACAAGAAACTTTAAACTTTGAAACACTTAACTCCATAAACTCTGATCTTATTATTTTGGATGAAGTAAGCTCCTCCCCACCACCAGCTCCCATTTTCGTTCTGTTACAGTCACCTTCTTCTCCGGTAAACAGTAAGGAAAATCAAGATCTTGCATTTGACTTTGCTTGTGAGGGAGAGGAGGAACTATTAAATAGTTTCCATACATTCACTGAGAATGAACAAAGTGAGGTCATAAACAAAATGCAGAACCTGTTAAACTAAGGGCAAAAAGAACATGTTCCAGATACTTGGAGGACTATGAACTGAACTCACCATCCAGCATTCAAGTTTCTCCTCTGAAAGTTCCCTTAAAGGTACTGCCACATTGTTACTCAAATGTTTGTAGACCTAGCACAATATGTGATGTGATAGTACATGAGGTTCCTGAACTGACTTGACAACCCTTATTAAATTCTAAAAACCCGATTCTAACCTGTGAATCTCCTGAAAAAATGGTAAACCCTCATTTCAGGACATCACAGCACTCACTCTGCAAATCTTATACAGCAAAGGAAATTTCTAATCCTACGAATTCAATTATTAATGCATGCCAGGTTTCTGTTCTCTCACCTAATTTTACATTCCACCTTCTCTCCTGGAACATTGCAGGGTGGAATGCCAAACAAAAAATTCCTGACTTTATTACTTTTCTGAACAAATTTGACTTAATTTTCTTACAGGAGACGTGGTGTACCCTTAAATTAATAGTGGATGGTTTCTCTTGTTCATGTTTACCAGCGACCTATTCCCAACCCAGTTCCAAAGGCAGACCCAAAGGAGGCCTAGCCATACTCATTTCTACTTCTGTAACAGCTCGCTCTATAAGTTTAACCCCTTGTAAAAACATTGCACAGGCTGTTTTATTATCTTTTAGCACATTTTCTCTTCTGTTAGTAAATGTTTATATTCCCCCTCATGCCTCTCGGGCACAAATTGACTGTGACTGGGACGTTCTTACCAATTATCTAACATCACTCGAGGCTAAATTCCCCAAAGCGCCTCTCATTGTTATGGGTGATTTCAACGCTAGGTCTGGCCCCCACAATGATGCGCTATTTGCTTCAAACCTCTGGGGGGGCGAGGACACCGCCCCATACCTCCCAGGCTATGCTAGGACTTCCAAGGACCCCAAGATAAATTATGGTGGAATATGTTTATACCGATTCCTTGCTAGACACAGCCTAATAATGTTGAACGGTCATAAGCAGATAGATTCATGTGCGGAATTTACCTACATTTCTGGCCTCAGGTGCAGTGTCATCGATTACACCTTGATCTCGCATTCCCTGTTCAGGTTTATTTTGGACTTTTCTGTCGGCTCCAGACAGGATAGTGATCACCTTCCCCTTACCTTTTCCTTTTATCTACCAGAACGCGGTCGCTTGCTCCTTACCCATAAACCAATGGCAAATCTAATCCACCCCACCCATAAAAGAACATTTTGGACTCCCACAGTAGCCTCTAATGTGGCCTTATTTCTCACTTCCCCCTCTGCCCTGTCCTTACAGAGGGAGATCATGCATGCTTCTGATTCATATTTAGCGTCAATAGTGTATAACTCCTTAATTACAAAACTTAAAGCCTCTATTATCCCACCATCTTCTTCCTTCAGGGCTCCTCCTACCACTGGTTTTCCCAGATGGTTTGATAAGGACTGTCTTGATGCTAAGAAACAGCTGAGACGGCTATACCATCAATATCGACACCAAAATTTAACCACCCTCCCCCCTGAGTATTTTATTATCAAAAAATACTACAAGCATATGATAGTCATCAAAAAAGGCAGGTGATGCATGAAGATTGGGAAGCCTTAATTCAAGCTTCCAGATCAAATAATTCGAAGTGTTTTTGGGAGCTGGTTTCTGGTTCTATGAGCCCACTAAATCCGGCCCCTTGCCACATTTCCCCATACCTCTGGGAGAAATATTTTTCTGCAAACAACGAGACTGTAAATGCTGTTTCCTTTATTGATAATTTAACAAATCTTCCCACTTGGCCACCTGTAACCCAAAAAGAAATTATTGATTTGATTGCTAGCTTGAAATCCGGCAAAGCTCCTGGACCTGATAATATACTTTCTGAAATGTTGAAGGCGCACCAAGCTTGGTGGGCCCCTCTTCTAGCAAATTTCTTTACTCTGATCAATAATTCTGGATGCTTCCCTGAGTCTTGGCTCGAATCCATAGTTATCCCTATATTTAAAAAAGGGAACAAAGAGGACCCAGCAAATTACCGCCCAATTAGCCTCCTTTCCATTATTGGCAAACTATATGCCTGCTACTTAAAAGAGAGACTCTCATCTTGGTTGGATGAGGATAATATCCTTGGGAGGGAGCAGGCAGCTTTCCGGAAAGGTAGGTCTGGGATAGAACACTGTGTGATTTTAAATCACTTAGCTGAAAAATACAAGAACCGCTGGGGTAACGGCCTGTTTGTTGCCTTTGTTGACTTGAAATCGGCTTTTGATTCCATCCCTAGGGAGATACTATGGGCGAAACTCGCAAAATCTACGATCGACAAGAGACTCCTCTTCTTAATTAGCCGTCTGCACCACCACACATCCTTTCGTGTTAGATGTAGTCGTGAAGGTCATCTCACAAACCCCATTACTACAACAAAAGGTGTAAGACAAGGCTGCATACTAGCCCCACTTCTATTTAATTTTTTCATGAATGATCTGTCCCTCTATTGTCAATCCCCGGACTTCCACCCCCCTAAGTTAGCGAACCTGCATTGTCCTCTGTTATTGTATGCAGACGACGCTGTCCTCCTTTCTGTTTCTAAAGTAGGACTCAAACACCTAACAAAAGCTTTTATGAGTTTCTGTCATGATAACAAACTATCTATAAACTTTTCCAAAACTAAGATCTTAGCTTTTGCCAAGCACTCTCCTGCTCACGCATGGACAATTAATACCCATAAAATAAAACAGGTTTCTCATTTCAAATACCTTGGTATACTTTTTCATTCCTCTCTGTCCTGGACTCCCCATATCCGAGGGGCTATTTCTACTGCTCGCAACTCAGCCAGTGGTATTCGAAGGTTCTTCTTCACTAAAGGAGGACAATACATTCCGGCAGCCCTAAAGGTTTTTAGATCCAAAACTATTTCTCAACTTCTCTACGGGGTTCCTTTATGGATTGGCACCTTCAACTCTTCTGCGGAGACAGTTCTCTCCTTGTTTCTCAGACAAATTTTTGGCGTTCCCAGGTGCGTTCCTGCGGCGGTCCTTAGGTTAGAATCTGGCCTAGTCTCACTTAAGTCTCAAGCGTGGTTGGCCGCCCTAAATTTCTGTTTTAAAATGTCTTATGAAAAATCTACTGGCTATCTCCCTTTACTCTGGGAAGACTCTTTTACCTCGAAATGGGCCCGAACGTTTACAAATTACCTTGCAAGTATTGGCCTCTCAATTGAACATCTGATGTCCCTCGCTCCAGAGACAGTTAAACATTCTATCCGGACTCGTATTAGCGATATGGACTTCCAATGCTCCATAACTGCAGCCACCTCGACCTGTTCTCCTATTCACTTTGGTCTGAGCTTTGTGCCTATGCTCAGTGCCCCTTATCTGGAAACTCTTACGATCCCCAAATATCGTCTAGCCTTTACGAAGGCTAGATTTAACTGTCTTATCTCTGCCTTACTTGAAGGGAGATTTAAACATATCCCGTATGCAAACCGATTATGCCTTTGTGGTGTCAGCGCCATAGAAACTCTCTTTCATGTCATCTTTGAGTGCGCCCTATATGACGATATTCGCTCCAAATTCATAACCCCCATCATAAATAAATACCCCTACAAACCGCTTAACTGTTTACTTTTACATCTTTTGTCAGCAGCTAATAAGGATACTATCTTGCCAGTTGCTAAATACATTTTCGCGGCTCAATCAATTCGGAAGGCATCTATCCCTTCAGAAGCTTCCGCCACCCAACTGTAACTGTTTTCCTTTTTTTTTTTTTTCAATAATTTTTATTCAGATTTTCATAAAACATACAAGACAAAATCATAAAACATTCAAAGACAAAAAACAAAATCAAAAATAGTTAAACAAAAAGAAAAAAAGAAAAGAAGAAAAAAAAAAAAAATAAAGAGTAAAATATTGACTTCCCATTTGTCAAAGATCAAATCAGTTATAAGTCTATAATATATAGCAATCCTGTCTCTTAAGTCATATTATAAAATCACTTTCCTCCAGTAGTTATCTTACTTAATCATCAAATCTCATAAACATTACTTTATTCTTTCCACAAAAAGTCAAAGAGGGGTTTCAATTCTTTAAGAAATATATCTATCAATTTTTTTTTTCCAGATAAGCATATCGATTAATCCATCTCATTACTAATTATGATAATCTTATTGTCATAACCATAGTCAAAATAAACATTTCAATTAATCCATCACATCAGAATCTGTTAGGTTCAGTAATTTCAGTAGCCATTGTTCTATTATCTCTATTAGTTCCATTTTCCATCTTCCATCTTCAGTAGTCTTGTTAAGTCCAGTAATTTCAATATCCAATCTTCCATTATCAGTATTCCATAATAATCTTGCTGTCAAAGCCATAGTCATATAATAAGAGTCTGATGGGAATTACCTCTATCCCAAATATTTTCTTGCCATCCATTCTGAATAAGTTGCTGAAATACTGCTGTAAAATCATATCTCTGTTCTTTTTTTCAAAATACACTGGGTCATCTCTTAAAAGTTTTTCCATTGTCACATGGCTGCAGTTAATTCCATAGATTTTCTCTATATTGGGCTCCATCACATCATTCCAGTCCAGAAGATAATCCATGCCATTGATAACTTTATCTCTAGAGTCTTCATTAATTTCTTCAGAGATAACATTGAGTTCCAAACAATAGATTTTATTTCTAAAGTCCATAGACTCCAAATCTTGTTCCTGTTCCACGTTTGTTCCAATCTCCGGGATCTCCTCTCTCACAGGGACCCCTATTCCAGTCTCCAGGGTCTCCTCTCTCACAGGGACCCCTATTCCAATCTCCGGGGTCTCCTCTCTCACAGGGACCCCTTCCAGGGTCACCTCTCTCACAGGGACCCTTATATCTTTAATCTCCTGCTTCATTTTACTCAATTCAATTTTCGTTATCTCAATCTCATTCATTATTCTCTGAAACATAGTTATTTCCAGATTCTCAGCCACTTTCTTAATTGCCATTTTAAAAGAAAAATATAGGAAAACCACTTCTTATTTCAGCAACAATTGGGTTAATACTCCAAACTTGGTGACATCACAGTATAAACAGAGCAGACAGCCTTATCTCTCCAATAGTTAAGTAAACAAAATGCAGTTCCCAGGATCGAAGCAATTAATGGCAATCGTCAAGAAACAGATTCGTCAAAATAAAATAGACCAAAAAGAGAGTAGTCTCAAAACAGTATAATATTTTTCAAAATAAAAATCTGGAATAGAAATCCCTCTTCTGTGTGTATCTTTAGAATGCAAATCCAGGACAGCTTTTTGCAACAAAAACAGAGATAAGCTATTAATTAGTGCGTAGCAGAGAGAAGTTACGGCTCCCCAGTGAGATGTCAAAAACCGATCAATCTGGCAAATCTCTTTTAAACAGCAACAATTTAAGTCAAGTAAAAGAAAAATATAGAAAGAAGGGTGCTTGCCTGTTAGTGCGTTCTCTCTTAGAAGATAAGATGAACGTTCGCTTTAACAGATAGAGCTTGCTGTTGAAAATCCGTCCCACCTTCGTCGGCTGGACCTCGTCCCATAAATTAATGAGATCTGGTCGTCCCAACAAAAATAGGCTTTGAGGTTAATCTCTTCGTTTCTCCCTACCCGGGAGAAGTTTAATCAGTCAAAAAAAAAGAAAAAACTGACTGATATATCTGAATAAGCTTCTTTTGAGGCAGGAGCCCGTCTCAAAAGCAGGCACAGGCTAAGTCACCCTTCCCGGAAGTCCGAGCAGTGGTGATAGTGTTTTCCTTGTTGTTTTATTGTTTTACTGTTTTAACATGACTGCAACTTTGTAACCTTTTATTATAAATGTATGTAGTTTTATTTATAAATGTCTTTTGGTCTATGACTGTATCAATAAAGATTGATTGATTGAGTGAGTAAAAATAAGAGATTGTTTAAAAGAGCCCTTTATTATCCAGAAATTTAAAATAATGTTTTTTTTTATTTGGAGACCTCTGAGGGGAAGATAATACTGTATGTATGGTTTGTTTTGGACCTCGCTGATGACACAAAGCAGCTGGGAACCAACTTTATGTTCCCACTTAAACCAGATTTACAGCCACTTTAGGTCTCCACTGTTGTGCAGAGAAATCTCTTCATTGGGAGGTTGACATTTATGAGGATTTACAGGGGTAGTTTTATCAAGATCAATTTTGAGTGAAGGAACCTGTCACTTGATTGTGTGTTACTGCTGTGAAAAAAATATTGAGATGGCGGTGATGATGGTTAGGGGACGGCCGGACAGAGAACTTGATTAACAGGTCTCAGTTCGGCACCAAGCTCCAAGGCAGCAATCAGGTAAAGGAAGTTGAAGCGTGGGATGCTAAAAATATAGTGCTTGGACTCAGGAGCAATTCTGATGCTACGGTTTTATAGAGCCTGGTGGCATGGGACTGGCCCTTGAGGGTCAGCTGACTGGAAGCGCAAGTGCACCTGGTATGGCAGCCTAGATGGTGCTCTTGAAGCACAGGGATCTGTGTGCTGGGCTTGCAGAGAGCGAGCGAGTGCTGGTGGCCTGGTACCAGAGTCTCGCTGCAGACAGCCTTGCTTCCAGCACTCCTTTGGGTGTCTTAAAGGGGTGCAAATTCAGCCTGAAAGTCGTGGGCTGTGTTGATTGATTGATTTAGAAAATTTATAAACCACCTGATCAAAAAGATCTTCAAGTGGTGTACAAATAATATTGGGGAAACCACAGCTAAAAGCCACCATCCATTTGTATCCACCATTTGTGTGGATGCTCTGATTTGCACGTCACCAAATCAGATAAGTGAAACATAAATATTCAATACTAAAACTACACTGCACTAAATGGCTAAATCGTCTCAAGATTACAGCTCTCTCTGGCTGCTCTTACATTTCAAAGGAACTCCAGGAGAGGGCAAACTGATGGTGGAGGTTTAAAAACTGATTTCACTCTTGGCACTGAATGGTTATCACAAACAAATGCAATCAACCATATTACCACTTGCTTTTTTCTTGTTGTGGTATGCATTTTTTTTTTTTACAATAATTTTTATTCAAATTTTCATAAAACATACAAAACAAAATCATAAAACATTCAAAGACAAAAAACAAAACAAAACAAAAATGATTAAACAAAAAAATAAAATGTTGACTTCCCATTTGTCGCAGATCAAATCAGTTATAGGTCTACAATATATAACAATCCTGTCTCTTAAATTATATTATAAAATCACTTTCTTCCAGTAGTTATCTTAATTAATCATCAAATCTCATAAACATTACTTTATTCTTTCCACAAAAAGTCAAAGAGAGGTTTCAATTCTTTAAGAAATATATCTATCAATTTTTCTCCAAATAAACATGTCGATTAATCCATCTCGTTAATAATAATAATAATCTTATTGTCATAACCATAGTCCAAATAAACATATCGATTAATCCATCTCATCAAATCTGTTAAGTCCAATAATTTCAATAGCCATTATTCCATTATCCCTATTAATTCCATCTTCCATCTTCAATAGTCCTGTTAAGTCCAGTAATTTCAGTGTCCAATCTTCCATTATCAGTATTCCATAATAATCTTGCTGTCATAGCCATAGTCATATAATAAGAGTCTGATGGGAATTTCCTCTATCCCAAATATTTTCTTGCCATCAATTCTGAATAAGTTGCTGAAATATTGTTGTAAAGTCATATCTCTGTTCTTCTTTTTTACAAAATGCACTGGCTCATCTCTTGAGAGTTTTTCCATTGTCACATGGCTGCAGTTAATTCCATAGATTTTCTCTATATCAAGCTCCATCACGTCATTCCAGTCCAGAAGATTATCCAAGCCATTGATAACTTTATCTCTAATATCTTCATTAATTTCTTCAGAGATAACGTTAAATTCCAAACAGTAGATTTTATTTCTAATATCCATAAACTCCAGATCTTTTTCCAATTCCACATTTGTTCCAATCTCCAGGGCTTGTATCTTCCCTTTATTTTTTCTTTTCTCATCTCTGATCTCATTCTCCTCTCTCACAGGATCCCCTATTTCTTTAAGCTCCTGCGTCATTTTGCTCAGTTCAATTTTCAGCTCCTTACTGCCCTGTCGCAGGGTTTGTTTCGTTATCTCAATCTCATCCATTATTTTCTGAAACATAATTACTTCCAGATTCTCAGCCACTTTCTTGATTGCCATTTTTAAAACCTTTGTGGTATGCATTTTTAAATGTTTTTTTTTAGGTGCCTCCAAGAGTGAACTGTGGTCCAGTCACTCAGCAGATCAGAGCCAAAGCTTTATTGAAGACAGTCTGGTGACGTCCAAGAGTCACCTGGCTTCAAGGAGAGAAGACAACACTGAGGAACTGACACTCCAGTTTGACAGCTTGACATCAGACCTTGCTAATAAGGGTGTTTCTATCTTGCACAAGGTCAGTGGAACGGAGGTGAAAGAAATCTCAGAAGATGGAGGCCAGGCACCTCCCATTCTAGCCAGCCTGCCTGCAAGCTCTGTTCCCTTCTTGAATGGAAACATTTTAGATTGCCAAAGCAAAGCTCCTGTCACTAGTAAGTCTTTGCTTACCACTGGCACGGCAAAGTCAAAAGCAACATCCTTCAGCCCTCTGCCAAAACATTTCTGTCTAGGGAGAAGGAAAAGGGAAGGTGACCTCACAGGAGCTCAGCATGACTTTGAAGCAGTCTGCCTTCATCCTCAGTGAGCCAGCAGCAGTGGATCAACTTGCAACATTGCTGTCTGGTTCAGGACCCTCGGGGACTGCTGGGAAGAGGGTGGGATTGTCTGCCAGACTCTCTCTAGTAATAGCCACTAGGAATCCCCACACCTTTGCTTTGGTCAAGAACAGAACAGAATCCAAAGGACATCCTATGGAAACTATGCAAACTTCTGCAAAGGAAGGGATGGAGAAATTGTTCACATTGACTGTCAAAGCAAGCCAACGGAGCCAAGTTAAGAGTCGGCAAACCCAGTTGGATATGAAAACAGCTGATGCCAGAACTCCAGGTCTCCTGATGCAGGCGCAGAGTTTGTCCTTTGAGGGGACTTCCACAGCTCTCTGGCCCATCAGAAGAGTAGATGGCAATTATTTCCAGGATGACAATGGTACAGCTGACCTCCTTGGCTTCCACTCCACACAGAGAGATGGCAAAAGATGAAACCATTGAGCGTAAAATGAGTGAAAACCCTGAATCTTTGACTGCTTCTCAAAGCAGCACCTACATTGTCCCATTATTGTTGACTCCAGACACCCTCTCTTCAGAATCCTCACCATGACCTGACAGGCGAGGAGGCACCAGCCAAAAGGTTGTGTCCAAATTGCCATTCCCTCCCCAGTTTTCCCTGCTCAGCAGATCAGGCATGCTTAACAAAGCAGAGCATCTTCCCAAGGGCTTAATTTTGCACCGTGAGATTGATCCTCAGACAACCACTCCTACCACCCTTTTGAAGCTCTCCCAAGCTGCTGGTGAGCTAAGAGGACCACTGACTACCCCCAATCTGCAAGAAACCAGGACTGAGGATTGACCAAAGGCATCTTTCCCAGCCCACTCCACATCACAACCACCAGGAACTCCTTCCCTTGTTTATGGCAAGCCATAGGTAAGCATGCACAGCATGCCTCCACTAGCCCAGTCAACCTCAGCTGTGCAAGACCTACAGTGTCAAGCATGGGTATCTCTTTCCATGCTGAGGCACCATCACAAACCATGTCTGCTCCTGCTGGGTACATCATGTGAGGCATATCCAAGGTTCAGTTGCCCAACACAACTTCCACTATCTATGAAGAACAACAACCATCCCTTGATACACTTGTTCCATCTCTCAAAGTGTCAGAACCACTGGCCACCTCTGCTGCTCCCGCTTTCCCCAAGCCACAAGCTCCTGGCATCCTTGATGGACCAAAGAAAGCTGGTGAACTTGATCCACCTTCTCATGCTCAGCACCATCAATTATGCTTTCTGCTCTGGCTTCTGCTTCTGCCTTTCTGTACAATGGATCTAACACATCAGCAGCGACTGATTTTCCCCATTCCGAGCAGAAATGACCATTGTTGTCAACTCTTGCACATGGTGAATTGCAGGGAACAGCATTAGACATATTTGTGCCTCTGCAGGCTGAGCAGCCACTGCTAGGCGTTTCCGCTGCTACTACTCATTATTAGAGTAACACCCCCAGGGCCAGCTGTCCCTTCTCAGGTTGAGCCAGATGTGACAGGCACATCTGCTGCTGACTTGAATGTCCTGAGCACATCTTTCCTTAACCGTACTATGCCAAAACTGGCACCTTTTAATGCTGAGGCTCTCTCCCTGCCTGCCCAAGTATATGCCCACTGGCACACCATGCTAGTGGTGAGCATTTCAGGCATGAATGGGCCACCATGTGTCCAGTCACAAGTGACAGGAGGCTCTGCCTCTTTTATTGATGAGTCCCGTCGTTTGGTTACATCTGTTCATGCCCGTGATGAGCCAAAGACAAATGGGGCATCACTGGAAAGAGGATTGCCAGCCTCTATCGATGCCAACCCGCAGAGACCAGATGCCTATGTCCCTTCTCAGTTGCTAGTGATGTCTGCCCATGCCGTCACAGAACATGAGCTGTTGGATGTATCAGCAAAATTGGGGTGTGTGAAGCCCCTACCCCCAAATGAGAATCACATACCCCAAATGCCTTCCTCTACCCCTTTCAATCATCCATCAGTTGATATGAGTTTCCTTGTCCACCTCAAGCCAACACCTCTGCCTTTGTCCATACTGAATCCCAATCACTAGAAGTATTCACTTCTGAAGATGCTGAAACCAAGAAGCCAAATATACTCACACCTGTCCATCCTGGTTTGTAACTTCAAGACGCACCTGTTCTTCTTGTGATGAAGGGTGTAGTCGTCCAGGGTCTCGCGGGGTCTTAGACCCTTTACTTTTGGGGAGCAGGGTCCCTACGTCTCCAGCATCCTATGGGCCAATCAGCATGAAAGGGGAGTGTGTTGCCACTGAAATAATCTTCTAACTTGCTTCTTTGTCCTTTTCTGCTGATCAGAGCCAATCAGAGTGCAAGGAGGTGAGTCAGCCACTGAGAAGACTCTTCTCAGTAGCTTACACTCTCTTTTCATGCGTATTGCTCCTAGGGACATCTGTTGTTGTGGAAGAAAGCATTCACAAGGATCTTATTCTCAACCCTGCAGCAAAAAGGAGGGGGGAGGAGTGTGGCTGTGATTATCATGAAGGAACCCTGCACTTCTAACTTTGACACTACATTACTGCCTGTGACTCCTCACACCCCCAGGACAGAGAGTGAAGAGCTCTCCACAAACCAGCCTTCCAGCACCTCCTGATTCAGGACAGGCAAAAGGAAGTACTTCTTTACTCAGCGCATAGTAAAACTATGGAATTTGCTCCCACAAGACGCAGTAATGGCCACCAGCTTGGACGGCTTTAAAAGAAGATTAGACAAATTCATGGAGGACAGGGCTATCAATGGCTACTAGCCTTGATGGCTGTGCTCTGCCACCCTAGTCAGAGGCAGCATGCTTCTGAAAACCAGTTGCTGGAAGCCTCAGGAGGGGAGAGTGTTCTTGCACTCGGGTCCTGCTTGCGGGCTTCCCATGGGCATCTGGTTGGCCACTGTGAGAACAGGATGCTGGACTAGATGGGCCACTGGCCTGATCCAGCAGGCTCTTCTTATGTTCTTATGTTCTTATGAGAGCCAATCCAGTCCCCTACGGGTTGATGGAACATACCACGAGAACAAAAACTGGACAGATCAAGGACCATGGCGAAGAGTTTCAGTCATCTGCTCTTGATTCCGAAAAACTGGAAGAGAACAATCAACTTTCGCTATCTGCTAACGTCTGTTAAGCACCATCACTCTCCTCCAGAAATTGTGCCTGTCGAGCAACAAACCAAAACATTATCACCCCCAACTGAATGCTGAGCACCCTCTCCAAGTTTCCCCCACAGCACTCCTTGACGGAGCCCTCTACCTCTCGGAGACTGACAAACTCCCTTCAGATATCACAGGCTGTAAGTAAGCCCCCACTGAGCTCAGTGCTAATGCTTCCCACTGAAGATCATCCTGAAGATCATAAGAATATTGAAGACTCTTTGACTGCATCCTCACCTAGGAACATGAATCTGCCATTAGAGGACGGATGACATATCACGCCTTCAGCCCCACATCACGTGGCTTCTTCATCAATGAACAGTTTGGAAAGACTCTTTCTAAAGTGTGATATGTACCCCGCATGATGTCAAATTTCCCAGCACTCTCAACTGGAAAGGGACGCAAAGAATCTGCAGCCTTAAATAACCCCTATGCAGAAGCATTTCCTATTGCAACAGAAATGCCTTTTTATGATATGAACGCCACTGTTCCATCCCATTTCATCCAAGCCCCCCACGGCAGATGAGAGACTGAAGACACAACCTTTGTCTATTCTGTCCTCAGCAGACACTCCTATACAATCAACTCTGCCTGGAAAATAACTTGTGGATATCATGAATAATCAGGTGCTTTCTGGACCATCTGCTGAGGTATCTTCACAGGTGTCAACACGTCCCTATTTTGCCAAATTGGTTGCAAAATATATCCCAGCCACTATAATGCTCAGAGGAAATGCCTCTCTTGAAGGTGCAGTAGGACAGCTAGAATCAGTGTGGAGCGATGCAGAAACTAAGAGAAACAAATATTTATTTATTTATTTTTATTTATTTAATTACATTTCTAGACCGCCCTATAGCAGAAAGCTCTCATGCTGAGTACTGTGTAGTGAAAGAAGTGCGTCCCTCTTATTGCATTCAAAAAGTGGTGTCGTTTGCTGCATTGCAGCAAAACGTAATTATTTTTGTAATTGGCATAATGGGAAGACATGACCAATTCATAAAGTAGTGGTATGTAAGGAGAAGCAGTCAATTTTTTCATCTATGTGTAAAATAGCATCTAGATCAGGCCCCAGGTTCTGCAAAACCCTGCAGCACAGTGCTGTTTACCAAAACCTCTGTTTGTGACAGGATGCCCCAAAGCACGTGCCTCCCCCAACCTCTTCTGCCCCCCCCTCTATAGAACCGCCCCATTGTTTCCCAGCAGAAAACAATTGCATCTGTTGGAGGGGGGGCAAAAAGAGGACAGGCTGAAGTCACCAGATAAGTAGTGCTGTGTCACTGCAGAACTTTGGGGCAGATGTCCAGGGCCCCACTTGGCAGAACGAGCAGGAAAGCCCCCAAATGCAGCAAGCGGCCTTATCACATTTTGAAGTAAGAAATACACATTATCATCAAAAAAGCCCCTCTCTGCTCCCCCCAGTAAGACCATTACATTCAGAGTCTGCATTCTAACTAACTGCATCTGTCGTTCTACTTGAAACGAATTGGGGCAGCTCCGGAGGAAGTCTTGGCTCAGGGGCAGAGCATCTGCCTTGCATGCAGAAGGTCCCAGTTCAGTTCCCGGCAGCATCTTTTGGCAGGGAGAGACTCCCTGTCTGACACCCTGGAGTGCTGCTGCCAATCAGTGTAGGCACTACTGAGCTAGATGGACCAGTGGTCTGATTCAGTGAGACAGTTTTCTATGTTTGTGGGATATTTCCTTTCTCTTCCTTAACACACCTCTTTGGGCCTCGGGGCATCTCCCCAGGTTCCTTCAAAGCATTCCCCAATCACATTTTACCACAGCGCTCGCATCTGGGATTTGGGGTTCCTTGGGTGAAGCGCCCGCACACAGGCAAGGGCGCATGCTTGCATGCCGCTGAAGATTCTCTTGGGCACACCATGCAATGTGGGAATGGCAGCACTGTTCAGGCTCCCTGCCTGCACTGAACATAAGAAGAGCTCTGTTGGATCAAATGAAAGACCAGTCTTGTCTGGTAGCCTGTTTATCACAGTGGCCGACCAGAAGTCTCTGGGAGGTCCGCAGGTGGGGCATGAGTGCAACAGCCCTTTCCAGCTGCGGTCGGCATTGGTGCAAAGCCTCCGACAGCCAGGAGAGTAGTTGTCTGGGGTCACTGTGGGTCGTAGACCCCTTCCTTTGTGTGGAGCAGGGTCCCAGCAGGGTCCCTATGTATGAGCCAATCAGCATGAAAGCCAGCAAGTAGAGTCCTTGCCCTTTCGTGATGATTGGAGCCAGGGTAGAGAGACACTCCCTGTTCTGCCGGTTCCCGTGCTTCTCCACCTTCTGAAAACAGGGGCACACAGCTCTAGTCAAGCCCCGCCCCTTTTGACTGTAAAAAGGTGGGAGCAGCTCGAGTCTTTGTTTTTAATCAGCTTCAAAGGGATTTTGCAACTGATCAGCAGATCAACCTGTTCTCCCACCAGGTGTGGCTAATAGAAACGCTTTGCTGTAGGCGACTATTGCATTCAGCCTCAGTCTGAGTGCAAGGGAAGAAGACTCTTCTCAGTAGCTAACACACACCCTTCCTTTTCATGCTGATTGGCTCCTAGGAAGTCTGTTGTAGTGGCGTGGGGACTCAGAGATGACACAGCGAGCAAGGGACGCAAGGGAAAGTGGAAAAGGAGGCAGGGGAGAGAAAAGGTTAGGCTGGGGGGGCTCATGGCTGTTGCTTCCCCACCTGTATTGGCAAAGGCTCTGTGCAGAACAAGGGAGGCTGTAGGTCAGTGGTGGAGCACATGCTTTGCATCCTAGCATTTCTCGATAAGGCTGGGAGCATCCCCTGCTTGAAACCCTGGGGAGCCACTGCTACTCAGTGTAGCCAGCACTGAGCTAGATGGACCAAAGGTTCCTATGTCCTTTTCTTGTTTGTTGTCTTGCTCGAGTAAGAGCCAGTTTGTTTTTGGGGGGGCACCACTGCCTGCTGCATACTATGGACCTTGTGGTTCCTTTGAGACTCGTTCCAAACAAATGCAACAGAGAGCAATAGGCACGTCTCACTCTGCCCGCCCTTGGCAACCCAGAACCAGGAAGTCATTTCTCCCTCCCTGGGATTCCTTCATCTCGTCAAAAGCAGAGGAGGAGGAGGAGGAGGAGGAGGGCTCTTACCTGATTGTGCTTCTGGAAGTGGACTGGCACTCGGGCAGCCTAACTATGTTCACCAAGGAGGATTTTGAAGGAGATTGGCTCAAGGTGGCCAGTGGGCTTTTTGGCCAAGTCTTCCGAGTGAAACACAAGCGATGGAAGACTGCCTTTGCGGTGAAATGCTCCTCTTGCTTTCCACAGGATTCTAGCCCTGACAGGTAATCTGCCTGGATGTGATAGATCATTTTTGGAGAAGGGACCTTGCCAGATTTCTGTTTGAAAGACTCTGTGGATGTCTTTCGCTCATACTTTGGGACTAGAGTGACCACCGTGCTCGGCCAAAGCAATGGGAACAGCGTTCGACAGGAGATGGGATGGGGCATGCCCGGCTTGCTTCAGGTTCATATTGTCAAGTGCCTGAAGCCAATTTGCTTGGCAGCCTTCAACGTGTTTTGAGCTGCACCAACCAGTCAGGCAAGTTATTAAACAGAATGTGGAACCAGAGCAGTCACATGAGAAGCACACACTGATTAATGTTACATGGCATCCAGGCAAAACAAGGCATTGCCTGTTTGGGTAAGAGAGCAATCAACTGAAAGGGTGTCTTTAAAAGTATCAGTTTTGCAGATGGGCTCTGTCACTCAATGTTTAATTTAGCTCAAAGTTTCTGATTAATTCTTGGAGTTAAGTTTAAAAAAAAAAAACCCCAAAACAAAACAAAAACAATTTTGGGTCATCCATAAATTATGCCAAATTTTCAAAGGCATTTTAACACCCCCACCCTTTGTTTACCCCACTGTCCCTCTGAAACCATTACTCAATCCTACCGTTGTCACAGCATTGCTACCCCCTCCTCAACTCTTGAGACACAACATACTCCACAAGAAAGCACACATTCATTCTTACGCACACTTTCCTCCAATATCTGTGTTTTTGTAAACATTGTTTGGTTGGAGAAGTGCATCGCAAAATTCAGATAAGTGCAGATTTCAAGGGGTGGCTGTGTTTAGCTTTTGATGACCTCGCCTCAGTTGTTCATGCTCTAGTGACCTCTAGACTGGATTACTGTAATGCACTCTACGTGGGGCTGCCCTTGAAGACGGTTCGGAAGCTGCAGCTAGTGCAAAACACAGCAGCCAGACTGTTGACGAGGACCAATCGGTCCTCACATATTACACCTGTTCTGGCCCGCTTGCACTGGTTGCCGATTTGTTTCTGGGCCAGATTCAAGGTGCTGGTATTGACCTATAAAGCCTTACACGGTGTGGGCCCGCAATACCTGATGGAACGCCTCTCCCGCTATGAACCTACCCGTGCACTTCGTTCGACATCTAAGGCCCTCCTCCGAGTACCGACTCATCGAGAAGCTCGGAGGGTAATGACAAGATCCAGGGCCTTTTCGGTGGTGGCCCCCGAATTGTGGAACAGTCTCCCCAAGGAGGTACGCCTGGCGCCTACGTTGTTATCCTTTCGGCGCCAGGCTAAAACCTTCCTATTCTCCCAGGCATTTTAATGCATTTTATATATTTTAATGTTTTAATGTTTTAGTTATCTCAATACTGTTTAGTGTTATTATGTATCTGTATTTTATATCTAGTGATTTTTGTTGATTTATTGTATTATTGTATGTTGTACACCGCCCAGGGAGCCATTGGCTATGGGCGGTTTATAAATGAAATTAAATAAATAAATAAAATAAATAAATATTTGCTTTGGAAAGTGCAGATTTGATAGACTGGGCTTTAAATGCAAACTGAATCGAATTTCTCTTCTTCTGGAGGGCCACCGGTTCCTCATCCCTGCTTTATGCCATATTTGTGCACTTCCTGGAGGCATCCGGTTGTTGACTCTTGGATGGGGAACTTCTGGTTCTCCAGGTCAGTGTTTCCCAGGCTTTGGGTCAAGGGCTTTCTAAGTACACCCCAAAATAAATAAATAAATATTTATTTATTATTGGATTTATATCCCTCCCTTCCTCCCAGCAAGAGACCAGATAATGCTTTAAATGTGAACTAAATCAAACCCAATTGCCCCCAGCAGTGTAGGGAGAGCATAGTCATTGTGGCTAGTAGCCTTATCCTCCATGAATTTGTCTAATTCTCTTTTAAGGCCATCCAAGTTGGTGGCCATCGCTATCTCTTGTGCAAACGAGTTCCTCAGTTTAACTCTGCATCATGTGAAGAAGGACTTTTCTTTTATCTGTCCTGAATCTTCCAACATTCAGCTTCATTGGATGACCCCCTTGGGTTGTAGTATTATGAGAGACGAGGGGAAAATGAGTGATTTGGATGCAAGTAGACATGATGCAAGAGGCAGTTGAAGGTGGGCAAAGCTTGACTGGGTCAGAACCACCAAATTCCACTTAGAAATCAGTTTAAAATGGACTTCTCCATTCCTAAACCAGACTGCACATTGCATTCATAGAAATGCTCACCATGGCAAAAAACCGCAGCAGCAGCAGCAGCAGCAGCAATGATAATAATAATAATCCTATCTAGGCTTCACCACTTAGTACCATCTCAGCTGATCTTGTGCACTGACCTGCATCTATCACCGGAGTTGAAGTATGCCAATGTGCAGTGCTTCAGAACATGGATTTGTTTATTTCACTGTTATGGGCCCAAAACATGGCAGTAATGCTCCACATTTCCTCCTGTAGAACCAACATGAACCGTCTAATTGAAGAGGCAGCCAAGATGGAGAAAATCAAATTCCAGCACGTTGTGTCCATCTGTGGTGTATGTGATAGCCCCTTGGGGGTTGTCATGGAATACATGGCCAACGGGTCCTTGGAGAAGATTCTTCCCACCCATCAGATGGCTTGGCAGCTCAAGTTCCGGATCATCCATGAGACAAGTTTGGCCATGAACTTCTTGCACAGCCTGAGACCTCCTTTGCTTCACTTGAACCTAAAGCCAGGAAATATCCTGCTGGACGCCAACATGCATGTGAAGGTGAGGGCAGTCTGAGAAGCAGGATTAGCAGGAGAGACCATAGCTCAGTAGCAGGACATACATAGGTTTGCATGCAGAAGGTCCCAGATTTGATCTCTGACATCCTTAGTATTCATTTAGGAAAGTGATCTTGTGAAAGGTTCCTCCTGTGATCAGTGGATTTCAAGCACTGCATCTTGATAACATGGGTTGTTTTTTTTAAAAGTTGTGTTTTTTAAGGCTATTAGGATTTGTGGTCTTACATACACTTGCACCTCATAACAACTCTTGTACCTTAAAAAAAAGGAACTGAATCTCAAATGCTATTGTGACAGGAAGAAGGTTTGAACATTCGATATATTTGTCTGTATGAATTCTGTGAATTCCTGTTTTTATTTGTTTTATATGCTTTTATACTACTATCTTACTGGTTTTGTTTATTATTTTTATGTTGTATACCACTTAGAGATTATTTGAAATATTAAGCAACATAAATAAATAAATACTTAGCACAAAATCCTCTGTTCTTCTGACAGCAGTTGGACAAATGTCCCAAGACCACAATAGTCACCACCCAGTCATCAGTCATCAAAAGAACCTATTCAAACCTGCAGTGAAAGGCTACAAATGCAAGAAAAACTTATTCTAATCTTAAATTTATTTCCCTCAAAATTGGCTTTTCTTAAGCAAAAATAACTTTTCTGCTACTGCTACAGTCAGGTGCTGTGCAAAATATGGAATTTAAAGTGCAAAATTGTGTCACTTAACTCATGATATTATTGCACTGATGTTTACTAGTAGATAAAAAGGGTGTTTTTTTCTTTTACAATAGGATGTGTCTCTTAAAAACAAATATTAAAATTTGCAAAGTCCACATTTCAAATGTCTGTGAATGTGTGTGTGTTTTGGGGCTCCAGTCTTAATTAAAGCAAATTCTGCACAACATACAGAGACTCTCACACAAGTGCTCCCCACCCCATGCCCAGAGAAAACTAAGGAGATGAATGGAGTAGCATTAGTGGATGTGAAAAGTGTACTTTTATTTCACACTGACCTCAGATTTCAGATTTTGGATTCTCCCAGTGGGTGGAACAGTCAAGTCAAATGCAGTACATTGAGAGGTCAGCCCAGAGGGGCAGCTTGTGCTACATCCCTCCTGAGACACTTCTGCAGAACTCCAGCTGTTCAGGAACTGAATTTGATGTCTATAGGTAAGCATTGACCTATCCCCCCTCTCTCTCTCTCTGAGTTGCCAGTTATCCATTCACTGGTGGGGTTGATTTAGCTTCTTACCACTGCTGAGTTGCTTGCCACTTCTCAGCTTGCTGACCAGGGCCGGCCCTTTCGTTAGGTAGAATAAGGTGACTACTTCAGGCAGCAGTTCCTGGCAGAGTTGTGTGTGTGTTATGCAGCCTGCCCTGTGCCTCCTAGGCGAGCCAGCTGCACTCAGGTGAGATGGGGGATGCTCCCCATTGCCTGTGTTGAAGTTACAATATCCAGCTGCAGTCTTGTTGCCTTCTGTACATGGAGTGGGGGGAGGCACCATTTTGTCCTGTACACTCAGGCTGCAAAACATCTTGTTGCTCCACACAACCAGATTTCAGTTTTCAGATCCCTCCTGTGTTTAAGCCCCATGTGTTACTAATACCTCCTAACAGTGCTTTTTTAAAATTCTTATTAATTTTGTTTTCATTTCATGTCCTCAAGCTTTGGGATTGTCATCTGGGAGATTCTTACCCAGAAGAAGCCATATCCAGGTAATTCTGGTGGAGTGGGAACTCACACTCACAGGGCTATCCTAATTCAGATTAGGGACCGAGGAAGTGTCTGGACAGCCTTCCAATAACTCCTTCTGGAACAAAGATGGCAAACCTGTGGCCCTCCAGATGTTGTTGGACTCCAACTTCCATTAGCCAGCCAAGATGGCCAATGGCCAGAGTTGATGAGATCTGAGTCCCAACATCATTAGGATGACTGCAGGTTTCCCACCCCTGCAAGAGAAGGAACAGTTCTGCAGCCAGAAGAGAATACCTAACCAATGGTATATCACTCCATCAGGGTGAATGGGGAAGGTGTTGTTTATGAGGGAAATGTGTTCTTTTTCATTTATTTATTCAGAATGTATAGCTTTTTTTATCCATTGGAATTTACATCACCCTTGGGTTATCTATTTTAACCAGCCTATATTTTCAAAGTAATGTTGTGCTGCTTCCATATAACTTGTTGAGTTTCTTGTTTGAATTATATTGTGCTTTTATGACAGGTAACCTGCCTTGTGTGGGCTTATGTCTAAAAAGTCAGCCTAGCAATATATTTAAAATTTTAAAAATAAATAAGTAAAAAGATGCCCCCCTCCAGTATTTATAGCCTCCATTTCAGCTTGAAAATAACAAGCTCCCCAAGCAAGTAACAGCCAAATAAAAAGAAACTGCACAAAAGGAAATTAAAACAAAATCCATAAAAACAGCAGGATGAAAACTGCAGCAAAATATAAGAGGCAGATGCAAAATAACGTCAATACTTAAAACAGTGGGATGAAATTCTTGTGAATCAGCCCAACTCAAGGCATGCTCTATAAAGCCAGCTAAATGCCTGGATGGAGGCTGGTGTCTAAAACTTTAAAAGGAGAGATTAAGCTTGATCTTTCTGGAGAGGATGCTTCTTCAGTGGACCACTGTCACTGTTTCCCCAGCCTCTCTCCACAACGGATGGACAAATTTGTCAGTTACAATTCATCTCCCTTTCCCATTTTTGTTTCAATCTTAAATTCAGTTTGTCACATTTCCTTATAAAAATCCCTTGTAAAGAAAGCCTTACAAAATATTGTTTAGTGCACATTTCTCCTAATATGCACATTTTTGTGTGCAATTTTGACTCATAGAATTTCCCTAAATTTAATGCAGTTTTGCATGTTATTATGCACACTTGACCCTCTAATTCATTTTTATTTGTTCAACAGGATTCATAGAGCACTTAATCATCCATAATCTATAAGCGGTTTATACAGAATATAAAATGTCCATTTTAAAAAAATACTGAACAAAATCAACACTTTGTATGGCACTATATGCATTTTTGTCCTGTGGCTCCGAATGTCCCGCTGGCAGTGTGCCCCCTACATGCCCCTGGGATGCCTCCTCTTTTCCCTTTTCCCTGCCAGGGCATCAACAGCAAAGGAGCAACTGCGGTGGACCTCCATGGCAACCAGGAGGAGGCCTCCAAAGGCGAACCTCCTTCACTGAGGATGGATCTCCTTCTCTGCCTGTCCATAGGATGCTATCCTAAAAAAGAATTAGTAGAAACTAGAGGTTGTCATTGTAGCTACATCCCAGAAATCCTTCTGCTTCACGGCACATTTGCCATTTTACTGGTCCTTTTTGTTTTGTTTTGTTTACAGAGGCCAAAACAATGGCTGTCATCATCAGCGTGGCAACAGGTAAGCGTCCCTCCTTGGAGGCCATCTGTGATGACTGGCCAGCAGAATGTCAACAGATGGTTGACTTGATGAAGAGATGCTGGGACCACGAGCCACAGAGGAGGCCGAGTTTCGCAGGTCTGGTAGCTGAAAGGATTCTTCTTGAGAGCTGCTTCCCAAACCACATTCCAACTGGGCTTTCAACCTTATCCAAAGATCACAGACCATTGTTCCATCTAGCCCAGGGATGGGAACCGGTGGCCTTCTAGATGTTGCTGGGCTACTACAACTCTCATCATCCCTGGCTGTTGGCTATGCTGGCTGCCAGTGCTGATGGAAGATGGAATCCAACAAAATCTGGAGGACTGCAGGTTCCCCATCCCTGATCAAACCAAATATTGTCCAGTCTGACAGGCAGTCGCTCTCTTCAGGGTCTTAGGCAGGGTTATTTCCCATCACGTGAGATCCTTTAGCTGTAGATGCTAGAGACTGAACCTGGGACCATCTGCATGCAAAGTGGGTATTCTGCCATGAGCTATGGCCTATAGGTGCTACTGTCATGGAGAAGGGCCTTTCTTCTGTCTCCACCAATTGCACCTCTAGTAGTCATAGTGGAGCATGAAGCAGAGCCTCTCCAGAACATGCGGCATCCTGTGCCATCACTAACTGGCCTTCCAACATTCTTCAGATGCATGGGAAATGGCACTGTGAGTCTTTGAGGCAAACTCATCGCCAGCCTTTTCCACTTGCTTAGATGTCGTGGTGGAGACGGACACGCTACTGTCCCTAATCCAACGGCCCCTGGTGGACCTGGAGAATGAGCGCCTCTCCAGGAAGATGTCACTGAAGCCCAGTTTCTCTGGGAGTAAAGAGGTAAGGGGAAAGCAATCCTGCTACTGTAGGGAATTTATATGTAGAGCATTTGCCCTAAATTAGGGGGGAGGATTTCATCCCCTTTGGGCAATTCTCTGTGTGTTGCATATTCAGAAGAATACATGTTTTGCATTTCAACTGATGCAAAATATCTGAAGGTCAATTGTAGGACTTGCTTTCTAATGCGCTGTGCATATTTATAGTGTTGTACATATTATTCATATTGTTACATTGGTAATTGTATGCATGTTCTTTTCCATGTCTGCGATACTAAGAGAAGTGATACAAAAGGATCCAGTCCCTTTCAGGGAACACACAAAAGTGGTGAGTGTCCGTTTTATTAGGATCTAAAACTCATTTTCATTTGCAAACCCTCTCTGCCACTTTGTTCAGCATGTGCTGTTCTTGGGCTAGATAAGAGAATCCAACCTAATGTATTGTCCTACATTTTGAGATCCTGTGCCCAGTATTTTTTCTTCTTCAGTCTAGGCTTTGTAAGATATGCCTGCAGGCAGCAACATTTAAGGTGCCTGAGAGTTCTCAGCCTAAATGGAGCTTGAAACTTGGGTCAATTAAAGAGATCACCTCAAAGACCTGTTAGTGACTAGATGCTGACAATCTCTTGGAAACCTAAAAATGTTAAGGAGTTGGTGACCTAAAAACCATCTGCTTGGGACTTGAGAGAATCAACTGGTGTTTGTGTGTAATTCCAGCATGTATTGAGGATCACACAGAAAGCTACAGTTCATAAGCCTATTCCAGGGTAAACATCCAGGCGGGTGACCCATATGGCGAGGGGATGGAAGCAGGCACAGAGAGTATGTTTAAACTATCTGTTATTTATTTATTTATTACATTTATATACTGCCCCATAGTCGAAGCTCTCTGGGCGGTTTACAGCAATTAAAAACAATAAAAGCAAATATACAAATTTTAAAACACAAAAAAATTAAAAACACAATTTAAAAAACATTAAAAACAATTTAAAAACACATGCTAAAATGCCTGGGAGAAGAGGAAAGTCTTAACCTGGTGCTGAAAAGATAACAGTGTTGGCGCCAGGTACACCTCATCAGGGAGATCATTCCATAATCTGGGGGCCACCACCGAGAAGGCCCTCTCCCTTGTTGCCATTCCCTCGGAGTAGGCACCCGGAGGAGGGCCTTGGATGTTGAGCATGGGTTCATGTCGGGAGTGGCAGTCCATCAGGTATTGTGGTCCTAAGCTGTGTAAGGCTTTATAGGTTAAAACCAGCACCTTGAATCGAGCTTGGAAACATATATATTGCCGTAGAGTGTGGACATGAATAGTCTGATAGGATGGTTGGTTGAAACACTAAAGAAAGTTGATTACTGTTGGGAAATATTTTGACAACAGGCATGCATGTGGCCTTTAGGCTTGCATGCACAGACACCATCTCTGACGAACTAAGAAAGGAAGTAAAACCTGAGAAGGATCAAACAAGTTGTTACTAAAGAAGGAATCACCAAGGGAAGAATGAGCTTGCCTTTCTGTCTGCCCCCCGTCCCACCCCCCCAGTTCCGGTTACTTGTTGGAAGCATTGGTGCTTGACCCCCAACACAACCTGAGCAGGCAGAATGGAAAGCTTCTGGTTGCAACTGT
Source organism: Rhineura floridana (assembly GCF_030035675.1). Taxonomy (NCBI): domain Eukaryota; kingdom Metazoa; phylum Chordata; class Lepidosauria; order Squamata; family Rhineuridae; genus Rhineura; species Rhineura floridana. Next base: position 42,719,075 of record NC_084491.1, read on the forward strand.
GGAACACAATTCTGGTGAGAGCAGGAAATAAACTTGGCACAGGAAGGAAGTGAGTACTCAGGGCACAAGGTAAACAGGATAATCAGTTGGACTGGACATGTGGCCGCAGTGCATAATTTGGAAGGCTTCACAAACCGACAGGATATGTGAGGGCAGCTGTGTTGATAAGTGAAAGGACCAAGGGAAGGATTTCTTATTGGTGGCCAGTCAAGTAGCATAGCTCTGTTGGCTGAAGAATGGACAGAACAGCATGAACAAATAATGCATTTACAGATTGCGGAATGCAAATCTATGACGGAGATAGATCATGTGTTCGATCAGAGCCAGTGTGGTGCAGTGGACTAGGACCTAGGAGTTCAAATCCCCACTCAGCCATGAAGTTCACTGGACAATCTTGGCCCAGTCACTGTCTCTCAGTCAGGCCTACCTCACAGGGTTGTTGTGAGGATAAAATGGGGAGTGGCGAACCACGTACAAGGAGCCACCTTGAGCCCTTTGTAGGAAAAGCTGGCAATATATGAAATAAATAAGTAAGCGACTTTCCATTGCAGCTGAGAGTAGTAGTTCTTAGATGGTATTGGGCAAAGTTTCAGCAGACCTATAGCCCAGGGATGGGGATCTTGTGGCCCTCCTGATATTGCTGGATTACAACTCCCATCATCCCTGGCCATTGGACATACTGGATGAAGCTAATGGGAGTTGGAGTCCAACAACAGCTGGAGGGCCACAAGTTCCCCATCCCTGGGCTATAGCTCCTGATCTCACATGCTGTTTTTAAACCCTTAAAACTTATTTTCAGATGCTGAGAATGCTAAGGATCAATTCCACAGTTTCCCCCAGAATGAGGTTGAAAGTTTTGAAGCTCTGATAACGTTGGAAAAAGTCAATGAGACCCATGAAAACATCCTTCACCTCATGGTTGCTTCAGGGAACCTGGAGAAGGTGAAAATCCTGTTGAGGCAGGGAGCAGATGTGAACAAGAAGATAGCCTGTGATTACGCTCCCCTCATCCTGGCTGTCCAAAAGAGGTCTCTGGAGATCAACCTCAAAAGCCTGTTTTTGTTGGGAGGACTGGATTTCATTAATTTATGAGAAAAGGTCCAGCCAGCAATGCCGGACGGACTTCCGAACAAGCTCTATCTGATTAATGCGATACGTTTATCTTTTCTTCAAAGAGAAAACAGACTAACAGGCAAGCACCCTTCTTTCTATTATTTTTTTTACTTGGTTTAAATTGTTGCAGCAAAAAGAGATTTGTCAAATGAATCAGCTTTAAAGAACGTCTGGGTGGGCTATAACTCTTCTCTGTTATTCACGAAATTAACAGCTTATCTCTGTTTCTATTGCAAAAAGCTGTCCTGGAAGTGCATTCTAAAGATATAAACAGAAGAGGGATTTCTATTCCGAGGAACATTATATTGTCTGGGACTATTCTCTTTTTGGTCTATTTTATTTTGACGAATCTGCTTCTTCACGACGCCACTAACTGTTTTGATGCTGGGAACTAAATTTGTTTTGCATTCTTGAACATAGAGAGATAAGGCAGGCTGCTCTGTTTATCCTGTGATGTCATCAAGCCTGGAATATTAACCCAATTGTTGCTGAAATAAGAAGTGGTTCTTCTTTATTTTTGTTTTGTTTTGATTTCGTGGTTTTAAAAATGGCAATCAAGAAAGTGGCTGAGAATCTGGAAGTAATTATGTTTCAGAAAATAATGGATGAGATTGAGATAACGAAACAAACCCTGTGACAGGGCAGTAAGGAGCTGAAAATTGAACTGAGCAAAATGACGCAGGAGCTTAAAGAAATAGGGGATCCTGTGAGAGAGGAGAATGAGATCAGAGATGAGAAAAGAAAAAGTAAAGGGAAGATACAAGCCCTGGAGATTGGAACAAATGTGGAATTGGAAAAAGATCTGGAGTTTATGGATATTAGAAATAAAATCTACTGTTTGGAATTTAATGTTATCTCTGAAGAAATTAATGAAGATATTAGAGATAAAGTTATCAATGGCTTGGATAATCTTCTGGACTGGAATGACGTGATGGAGCTTGATATAGAGAAAATCTATGGAATTAACTGCAGCCATGTGACAATGGAAAAACTCTCAAGAGATGAGCCAGTGCATTTTGTAAAAAAGAAGAACAGAGATATGACTTTACAACAATATTTCAGCAACTTATTCAGAATTGATGGCAAGAAAATATTTGGGATAGAGGAAATTCCCATCAGACTCTTATTATATGACTATGGCTATGACAGCAAGATTATTATGGAATACTGATAATGGAAGATTGGATACTGAAATTACTGGACTTAACAGGACTATTGAAGATGGAAGATGGAATTAATAGGGATAATGGAATAATGGCTATTGAAATTATTGGACTTAACAGATTTGATGAGATGGATTAATCGATATGTTTATTTGGACTATGGTTATGACAATAAGATTATTATTATTATTAACGAGATGGATTGATCGACATGTTTATTTGGAGAAAAATTGATAGATATATTTCTTAAAGAATTGAAACCTCTCTTTGACTTTTTGTGGAAAGAATAAAGTAATGTTTATGAGATTTGATGATTAATTAAGATAACTACTGGAGGAAAGTGATTTTATAATATAATTTAAGAGACAGGATTGTTATATATTGTAGACCTACAACTGATTTGATCTGTGACAAATGGGAAGTCAACATTTTATTTTTTTGTTTAATCATTTTTGTTTTGTTTTGTTTTTTGTCTTTGAATGTTTTATGATTTTGTTTTGTATGTTTTATGAAAATTTGAATAAAAATTATTGTTAAAAAAAACAAACAAAAAAAACAAAAGAGGTCTCTGGAGACCATCTCGCTCCTTATTGAGCATGGTGCAGATGTCAACACGACCGATGAGGACAAGTGGTCACCTCTTCATTTTGTGGCTCAGAATGGAGACGACCGGATTGCACGCCTGTTGCTTGATCACAAGGCCAATGTTGATGCCCGAGAACTTGATGGGTGGACACCGCTCCACTTGGCCTCCCAGAACAACTTTGAAAATGTGGTTCGGGTCCTCCTGTCACGCCAAGCTGACCCCAACGTGCAGGAGAATGAGGGACAGACTGCCTTGCATGTGGCAGCTTGCTATGGGCACATCAGGCTCGTCAAAATGCTGGTCAGCCAAGGAGCAGACTTGGAAAGGAAGCAGAAGAACCTTCGGACTCCGCTTCATCTCGCTGTAGAGAAAGGCAAATTCATGGTGGTCCAGTACCTTCTGAAGAAGGGTGCAGAGGTCAACAGCCTGGACCAGAATCATTACAGTGCTCTACATATGGCTGCAGCGAAAGGGAAATACCTTATCGGTGAGAAGCTGCTAAAATACGGAGCCACTGTGGACCTGAGGACGGACAAAGGATGGACACCTTTGCACCTGGCTTCCATCAAAGGCCACGAGGCAGCCTGGAATGGACTCCTCTACACTTGCCGGTGCACTACAGTGAGGAGACTGTGATTTCCAAGTTGCTAAGGAGTGGAACAAACCCCAACGTTGCTGAGAATTCTGGCTGGACCCCACTCCACCTGGCAGTGCAACGGGGCGATTTCTCCAGCATCCTCAACCTCCTTGAGCACAAGGCAGACATCAACATCAAGAACAAGGTGGGCTGGACGCCTATACACCTTGCGGTGCTCAAAGATAATGCAGCCATCGTAAAGACTTTGCTCGACGCTGGGGCCCTACTAGAGCTGGAGGACAGTTCAGGGTGCACCCCTCTCCAGCTTGCCGTCAGGAATCAGAAGCAAAGCATTGTGGACTTGCTGCAAGGCAAGGAGTCCTCAAAAGCCAGTCTAAAGGGCCATGAGGGGTGAAGAGAAGACTTTAAGAAAACACCCAAGCAAATCCAACTTGGAGCTGGATTGGCCTTGGAGTTTGGGGGAAGATCTTAAGAACTCAAGAGGGCATTCTGTGAATGCTTCCCCGTGGACCGTGCTGACCTTTTGCCCATTTAGTGTTTCCTTCAGGTACTTTTTGGAAAGTTGGTCTGGGATGTGGCAAAAAAGGCCGTTCCATACTCTCCATGCAGGCGAGAGAGAACTCCGTAAAGATAGGTGCATTGGTGGGCATCTGACTCCTCTTAAATGATCACATCTGGCAGGCAGCCCAGAGCGCTGGAGAGGATGGAAAGAGTCAGGGACTAACAGCACCATCCTTAGATATGACTAGGATTCATCAACTTTGTTATTTCGTTTGTGGCCTTGGACAGGTGTGTGGGTGCCGCAAATGATGATGAGGATAGTAGTAACAGTACTTCTTAACCTTTATGTAGTACTTGAGGGAATGTTCGCTTCACATACATTATTTCAGTGATCCACACAACAGCCGTAAGCCAGTATTATCCCTGCTGGGCAGAGGAACATACAAAGTTGCCTTTCCCAGAGTCAGATCATTGCTCCCACTAGCCTAACACTGTAGATCTGAAGAGCAACGGCTTTTCAAAGCAGAATTTAATTTGCTCCAAAGTGCAGCTGATCACATTTTGTGCAGTGGAAACAAAGTTTTGTTCTTCTGTGCAGTTGGGCAATATGGAGTTTAACAAGGAGCTAGGTTGTTAACCTAAATAAAATGAATGATAAAAAATAGTCAATAGAGACGAACAGTTTCAGTCTTCATAACTTTGTACTCAGTAGGAGCAGAGAACCCTCTTCAGCCCGCAGTTCATATTCTCTCATGGGGAAACTTGGGGGGGGGCACTGTAATGCCAGAGGCAAAAGGGGGCGGAGTAAAGGATGTGGTTCTTACCTTTGTATGGCAGGATCCATTCCAGCCACCCAAAAGTCAGGGCTTTCCACACCCACACAGCCTCTCCCATCTCTCCTAGGCAAGCAAGGGGCATCATCCCAGTTCAAGGACACTTTTCAACCAGGCAAAAGCAACAAAGGAGGCACAGAGAACAGCCAATGAGAAGTGTGGCTGAGTAAGAGGGGGTGTTGCCTAGAGAGAGTCCCAAGGGCCAGATAGAAAGGCCTGGAGGGCCGTATCCCCCTTCCCAGGCCTGAGGTTCCCCACTCTTGCTTTATACTAAAAGCATATTACATCTTTACTCCCCTGTTCTTTGCAAGGACCTTCCTTCTGTTATGATGGCTCCTCTCGCATTTCCCTTCATTCTTTTCTTCCTGACTTTCTTCCTTTCTCTTGATTCCTACTAATTTCCACTTCCCTCTTCTTGTTTTCATTTTCCCTTCCCTCTTTCCTTTTTTTTTCCAGTTAGAAAAAAAATTCTGGGCAGGGATGCCACCTTCTCCTTGTGCCCACTAACCTGATGGTCCTCACAGACAAGCACCTAAGCAGAGGCTGTGAAGCAGATCATAAAGAACAGTCGGAAGTTGGTTTGTTTCAGTAAACCATAGTTAACACACTAACCATAGTTTATCCATTTGAACACAATGGTTGGCTGAAAACAGAAACGAAAGCTTCCAGTCTCCTCCTCAGGGAGATTGGATTGAGGAGCACATGAACCCGAGGCTCAGGCACCTAATGCTAAACTAGGGTTCACCATTACACAAGAATGCAGCCAGCAGCTTGTCCAAAGGCCATATACCAAGTTTGTGGCAGAGAAAAGCCAAGGACTTCCTGATTCAGGGTGAGCTCGCAACATCTGGAGGGCACCACGCTGGCGACCCCTGGTGCAGACAATACTGAGCTAGGTGACTCAATGTTACGATGCAAGACAGCTTTTTCTCTTTGCTCTACCATATGCATCTAACTGCTTGGCAGACTGGTTGTCTGTGAGGAGCTGCTGAAGCGTGGTAAGATTTTCCTGCCCCCTTGGCAGGGCGGTGATGGCACAGACGACTGTCTTGCTGGCTCTGGATGAAGGAGTGAGGCTCTCCTCTAATGAAAATGTCATCATTTTCAAGCATAAATGGCTCTGAAACTCTTGATGGGCCTTAAGCTGTTTGATGATGGTTAAGTTGTCAAAAGCAGAATATTAAAGAAGGATTTACTTGCTGATAGAAAGCCCTCTCTCGGTGTGACTTGTGTGTGCGTGTGTATCTGCTGGGATATGGATTTTGAGAGTTTTATTTTCCCACCCTCCCCTTCCATGTTGAGCTTCTGCAAGCAAGCAGATGTAAATATTTTAAGACCTCCAAGCCGCTTCCCAGGTTTCGCCTCCAGCTCGTTCTTCTGTAATCAGTACCGTTTTCTTGAAGGTCTGCATTTCCCACTGGGAGAAGTTTGGTGTCTTTTTGTGCCTCTTTAATCTGGAGAAGAGCTCAGGAACTCAGAAAAGCTGGATTAGGATAATTTTTGAGTCTCTAGCACAGATCACTCAGGGTTCCTGAAGGCACCCTTACTTGGGAACAAGCACCACTGAACATAGTACATATAGAAGTGGGCTGCCTCTATTTAAACAAAGTCTGTGGAGTGGAAACACAGCAGCTGCTTTTTGTAATGGGGAAAAAGAACTTGACAGCGGCTGGGAAGAAGAGAGAGGATCAGCTGGGCATTCAAAGAAGAAGTATTTCTCTGGCTGTTTGTCAAGATGGCTATATTATTATTATTATTGTTTATTGTTTATTTCATTTCTAAACCGCCCATAGCTAATAGCTCTCTGGGCGGTGTACAAAACAAGATTAAAATACAATATTAGAATAAAATCAGTAACAAAAAGCAACAAAATTAAACTAAAACATTAAACATAAAAACATTGAACATTAAAATGCCTGGGAGTATAGCCAGGTCTTAACCTGGCGCCTAAAAGAAAGAACCGTAGGCGCCAGGCGTATCTCCTCCGGTAAGCTGTTCCACAGTTCCATTGCATGCCAGTTGAGAGAGGGAGCAACAAGAGAAGGCTCTTGCATATATGCCTTTCTTCCCGACCTCTAAGAAGCATTTGGGGGGCTGCTGTGAGAATCATAGAATAGTAGAGTTGGAAGGGGCCTGTAAGGCCATCAAGTCCAACCCCCCACTCAAGAGAAAGACGGTGCTACACTAGATGGATGCTTGATCTGATCCAGCAGGGCTCTTCCAGTGTGCTTTGGTTTCATTTGTTATTGTTACATACCTTCAAGTCGATTACAACTTATGGCAACCCTATGAATCAGCAACCACCAACAGCATCTGTTATAAACTACCCTGTTCAGATCTTGTAAGTTCAGGTCTAGAATCAATCCATCTCTTGTTTGGCCTTCCTCTTTTTCTACTCCCTTCTGTTTTTCCCAGCATTATTGTCTTTTCTAGTGAATCATGTCTCCTCATTATGTGTCCAAAGACAATGATGTTTTAGTTGTCATTTTAGAATATTCCTTTTTGTCAAAGGTAAACACACTTTTGGCTACCATAGGACTGGTGTCATGGTCTAGAAAAAATACATTTTTCCAGCCAGGCCTGGTGCCAGTGGGTGGCCAGGTTAGGCACTGGCCGTGGGCCCCTGCGGCTAACAGGGGCTCCTGCAGCTGGGGCTGGGCGGGTGTAGCTCCTGTTCCATGATCCATGCTAGCATTGGATTCTGGAGCATGTGCCCCGTGACCCAGTGCTGGCACGGATCGTGGAGCGGGAGCCACCTTCTCAGGCAACATGCCTCCTCTGCCAGTGTGGGCTGGCTACACCACTTCCCACGTTGCTGCGTCACCACATCAGTGCACTCTGCACACATTCTTGTCATCACCCAAGATGGTGGCGGGGGCATCAATGTGTCCCTGCCCCCATCTTGGGTGATGATACATGCTCACATGGCCAGGCCTATTTAAGTCCCCAGCAGCGGCAGTGCCACCATAGAATCATAGAGTTGGAAGGGGCCTTGTAGGCCATCGAGTAGTCCAACCCCCTACTTCAAGGGCCTGCTGCGGTCTGGTGCCAGCTCTGCAAGAAGTTTTGAGGTGCTTCTAGACAGGGGCTTCAGACTGCCAAAGAGCCATTCAGATATAGCAAATGGGGCTCCCAACAACTCTCAGCAACCACACACTACAGTTCCTGGGATTCTTTGAGGAAAGCGTTGACTGTTTAAAGTGTATGATACGGCTTTAAATGTCTAGTATAAACGGAGCCTTAGAGAAGCACCTGCCTGCTATGTCCTGGGAAGGAATCCCAATGGCTGATGCCGCCACATTAAAAGCCTTTTCCCAACATTGTAGGGAATGGACCTCCTGATGAGATGGTATCTGCCAGAAGCCCTCTGCTGCAGAACGCAGTGGCCGGTTGGATATATAAAGGATGAGGCAATCTTTTGGGAATTAACCATGTTTACTTACAAGGGAGTCTCACTGAGTCTGATGTGCTTGCTCCTGGGTGAGCGTGCATCGAATCACAACCTTCAGTTTCTTTATGATTTTTTTCTGGTTTGTGTTCTTGGAGGCTGCAAAGCCTTCAAACACTGTTAAATTGTGCTGAAATCCCTTAGGAGCCTGGCTGCACGCAGAATCACAACCAGAGGGTATCAAGGATAATACGGAGCCAAGTTTTATGAAGTGATATCGTGTTTCATGAGATCACAGCCTAAAGAGCTCTTGACTGGAGGTTGGCAGAGCGGCGGTGGGGGGGGGGGAGAGCCACTGCAGAGCAAGAGTGCTGGTGGTGGGAAACTTTGGTTTTTAGCCCAGAATTCGTGTTGAAAATTGTCCTGTCATGTTGGAAGCTGTGATAAATATTGCCCTTCGAGAAGTTGTGGAGTGCTTTCAATAAGAGAGAGATGAAATTCTGGGTCAGAGTGACTTCTGCTGCAATCTGACAGCTAAGTCCTGGCAGTGTACTCCTTTGACGGGTGATGCGGAGGAAAATGTCAAGGCCTGAGTGGATGGAAGAGGGAGGGAGGGAGGAAGGCCACTTGTCCAATTTGGAAAAGGGCACAGCATGTCCTGCTTTTTGGGTAAAATATAGAAATTAAGCTTGTCAAAAGGGATGTGCCCTTGAAATGCAGGTCAAGTATATTCCCGGCAATTAGCCAGCTGATGTCTTCACAAGATCAAGGTCATATACATTTCCTGTGGATTCTTTCCCCTTTGCTTTCTGCGGGGAAAGAAAGGGAGACCGGAAGGCTTTTGGTTCCACATAGCTAAGTCTGACCTCCCAACATCTGAAATGCCACAAACTTGTCAAAAGGAAGAAACAGAAGGACAAAAGCTTCAAAAAGCTTTTGAAAACCTTTGATTTAAAAAAAAAAAAAACAGTTAAGTGCAGATTCTTTCTTCCCCTCAGACACTAGACTATGCTTAGGATGAGTGGAGAGTTTAGATGAAATTAAACATTATAAGGAATTTAACCGAGATATTAGGATTTGCACCAAGAGCCTGAGGCCTTCACCCTGCGACATGTTATGACTATGCCACCCCCTCAGGTCTGCTACAGAGCTGCAGATTTAACTGTTTGGATATCCAGCAGATGCCCAGGAAATTAATCTGTTTATTCTGGGCTATTGGGTTACATTTTGGATAGTCCTCCCAACCCTCTACCTCAGGCTTCTTCTCACTAAGCTTTCTAGCAGAAAGGCCAGGGTTGCAAGAAGGCATCATTTCCCATTCCGCCCTGTATTCATCTTATGCAGCACTGTTTCCGTCCTACTTCAGTTCATATTCCACTAAAACTATGTTATTAGTTTTGCTCTCCAGTATGGCAACCTGATGTAGCTTATGTAACTTGTTCGATTTATGCTATTAATCATGTAAATTACATTGTCATTACATTATTCCACTTGATTCATTTCAATGCAAAGGAAACCAATGCAAAAGATGGAGGGGGAGTAATCAGTTACATATTGTTTGCAGACTGAAAGCAACAACAACAGTGAATTCTGATCATATTCACTGGACTGATGATTTCCATTTTGTACATGGGACAAATAAGCAAACATCGGCAATTTCTGCTTCCATTTCCATTTCCATTAGAATTCTCCGACATCTCTAGGAAAGGCCAACCAAAACTAATCAGACAGTTGGAACACCTTCCCTGCAAAGAAAAACCTTCGAAACGCTGGAACTTAGGACAAGAGATGACTGCACCACAGAGTTTTATAAAATGGCAAGTGGTGTGGATAAAGTAGTTACAGTGAGGATTTTCTCTCCCTCTCTCATAATCATCCAATAAAGTCAATTAGCTGGCGATTCAGCGAAAACAAAAGGAAGTTCTCTTCGCACAGCACATAATAAGGAACTCATTGCCACAAGATATGGTGATGATGGCCATTCCCTTAGATGGCTTTAAAAAGGGATTAGACAAATTCATGGAGAGAGGTGGAGAGGTCTATCAACAGCTGAGAGCCATCACGATGGATTAATGGACCCTCCATCTTCAGAGGCAGTCTATCTCTGAAGGTCTGATTGTTGGGGAACAACAGCAGGAGAGGGTTAGTCCCTCTGTCTTCTGCTTGCAAGCTTCCCAGAGGCTAGCCACTGTGAGAAGCAAGATGCTGAACTCAATGGACTCTTGGTCTGATCCAGCAGGGCACTTCTTATGACCTTCTGTCCTTAAGGAGTCCCACTTTACTCAGCCAGTCTCTCCTTCCTGCCAATAGCACATCCACCACACAGCCTTGCTGTTGGGAAGCTTTACCCCTCCTCTTGATAATTAATTTCCCTCAGAGCAGCAACACCATTTGACCAGCATTCAGTGCCTAAACCTTCTATACCTCAACAGTGACAATGTTTGTGAACATTCTGTGACAGTAGAACAAGTCAGCCAAAGATGAGGCACAACTTGTTGTTGTTAAGAACATAAGAACATAAGAAGAGCCTGCTGGATCAGGCCAGTGGCCCATCTAGTCCAGCATCCTGTTCTCACAGTGGCCAACCAGGTGCCTGGGGGAAGCCTGCAAGCAGGACCCGAGTGCAAGAACACTCTCCCCTCCTGAGGCTTCCGGCAACTGGTTTTCAGAAGCATGCTGCCTCTGACTAGGGTGGCAGAGCACAGCCATCATGGCTAGTAGCCATTGATAGCCCTGTCCTCCATGAATTTGTCTAATCTTCTTTTAAAGCCGTCCAAGCTGGTGGCCATCACTGCATCTTGTGGGAGCAAATTCCATAGTTTAACTATGCGCTGAGTAAAGAAGTACTTCCTTTTGTCTGTCCTGAATCTTCCAACATTCAGCTTCTTTGAATGTCCACGAGTTCTAGTATTATGAGAGAGGGAGAAGAACTTTTCTCTATCCACTTTCTCAATGCCATGCATAATTTTATACACTTCTATCATGTCTCCTCTGACCCGCCTTTTCTCTAAACTCAAAAGCCCCAAATGCTGCAACCTTTCCTCGTAAGGGAGTCGCTCCATCCCCTTGATCATTCTGGTTGCCCTCTTCTGAACCTTTTCCAACTCTAGAATATCCTTTTTGAGATAAGGCGACCAGAACTGTACACAGTATTCCAAATGCGGCCGCACCATAGATTTATACAACGGCATTATGATATCGGCTGTTTTATTTTCAATACCTTTCCTAATTATTGCTAGCATGGAATTTGCCTTTTTCACAGCTGCCGCACACTGGGTCGACATTTTCATCGTGCTGTCCACTACAACCCCGAGGTCTCTCTCCTGGTCGGTCACCGCCAGTTCAGACCCCATGAGCATATATGTGAAATTAAGGTTTTTTGCTCCAATATGCATAATTTTACACTTGTTTATATTGAATTGCATTTGCCATTTTTCCACCCATTCACTCAGTTTGGAGAGGTCTTTTTGGAGCTCTTCGCAATCCCTTTTTGTTTTAACAACCCTGAACAATTTAGTGTCGTCAGCAAACTTGGCCACTTCACTGCTCACTCCTAATTCTAGGTCATTAATGAACAAGTTGAAAAGTACAGGTCCCAATACCGATCCTTGAGAGACTCCACTTTCTACAGCCCTCCATTGGGAGAACTGTCCATTTATTCCTACTCTCTGCTTTCTGCTTCTTAACCAATTCCTTATCCACAAGAGGACCTCTCCTCTTATTCCATGACTGCTAAGCTTCCTCAGAAGCCTTTGGTGAGGTACCTTGTCAAACGCTTTTTGAAAGTCTAAGTACACTATGTCCACTGGATCACCTCTATCTATATGCTTGTTGACACTCTCAAAGAATTCTAATAGGTTACTGAGACAGGACTTTCCCTTGCAGAAGCCATGCTGGCTCTGCTTCAGCAAGGCTTGTTCTTCTATGTGCTTAGTTAATCTAGCTTTAATAATACTTTCTACCAGTTTTCCAGGGACAGAAGTTAAGCTAACTGGCCTGTAATTTCCGGGATCCCCTCTGGATCCCTTTTTGAAGATTGGCATTACATTTGCCACTTTCCAGTCCTCAGGCACGGAGGAGGACCCAAGGGACAAGTTACATATTTTAGTTAGCAGATCAGCAATTTCACATTTGAGTTCTTTGAGAACTCTCGGGTGGATGCCATCCGGGCCCGGTGACTTGTCAGTTTTTATATTGTCCATTAAGCTTAGAACTTCCTCTCTCGTTACCACTATTTGTCTCAGTTCCTCAGAATCCCTTCCTGCAAATGTTAGTTCAGGTTCAGGGATCTGCCCTATATCTTCCACTGTGAAGACAGATGCAAAGAATTCATTTAGCTTCTCTGCAATCTCCTTATCGTTCTTTAGTACACCTTTGATTCCCTTATCATCCAAGGGTCCAATCGCCTCCCTGGATGGTCTCCTGCTTTGAATGTATTTATAGAATTTTTTGTTGTTGGTTTTTATGTTCTTAGCAATGTGCTCCTCAAATTCTTTTTTAGCATCCCTTATTGTCTTCTTGCATTTCTTTTGCCAGAGTTTGTGTTCTTTTTTATTTTCTTCATTCGGACAAGACTTCCATTTTCTGAAGGAAGACTTTTTGCCTCTAAGAGCTTCCTTGACTTTGCTCGTTAACCATGCTGGCATCTTCTTGGCCCTGGCGGTACCTTTTCTGATCTGCGGTATGCACTCCAGTTGAGCTTCTAATATAGTGTTTTTAAACAACTTCCAAGCATTTTTGAGTGATGTGACCCTCTGGACTTTGTTTTTCAGCTTTCTTTTTACCAATCCCCTCATTTTTGTGAAGTTTCCTCTTTTGAAGTCAAATGTGACCGTGTTGGATTTTCTTGGCAATTGGCCAGTTACATGTATGTTTAATTTAATAGCACTGTGGTCACTGCTCCCAATCGGTTCAACAACACTTACATCTCGCACCAGGTCCCGGTCCCCGCTGAGGATTAAGTCCAGGGTTGCTGTCCCTCTGGTCGGTTCCATGACCAACTGGTCTAGGGAATAGTCATTTAGAATATCTAGAAACTTTGCTTCTTTGTCATGACTGGAACACATATGCGGCCAGTCTATGTCCGGGTAGTTGAAGTCACCCATTACTACCACATTTCCTAGTTTGGATGCTTCCTCAATTTCATATCTCATCTCAAGGTCTCCCTGAGCATTTTGATCAGGGGGACGATAGATCGTTCCCAGTATTAAGTCCCTCCTGGGGCACAGTATCACCACCCACAACGATTCTGTGGAGGAGTCTGCCTCTTTTGGGGTTTCCAGCTTGCTGGATTCAATGCCTTCTTTCACGTATAGAGCGACTCCGCCACCAATACGTCCTTCCCTGTCCTTCCGATATAGTTTATATCCAGGGATAACCGTATCCCACTGGTTTTCTCCATTCCACCAGGTCTCCGTTATGCTCACTATATCAATGCTCTCCTCTAAGACCAAGCACTCCAGTTCTCCCATCTTGGTTCGGAGGCTCCTAACATTAGCGTACAGGCACTTGTAAGCAGTTGTTGTTGTTGCTGCTGCTGCTGGTGTCCTACTACAAGTTTTCTGGAATACTGGTAGAAGAGAGACTTTGAGGTGAATCTGAATATTAATACAAATCAGTAAGAAAGGAGATTACAACAAAATGGTTAAGTCAGCAACCCCCTTCTTTATAAGGGGTCTTTTGTTCTCGAGTTTCTCTTTGTCCTTCATGATCCACAAGCCAAGAATAACCAAGGAACCTCCTGCAGTTCTACAATTTATCTTGTATTTTCCTCTTTCATACATTTATTGTGACTGCCCCAGAGATAAAAAGCGTAAGGACTGCAGAGAATGTAAAACAATGACTTGTTTATTGGGGAAGATCTTCCAGAGCAGCCCATTTCATCTGGGAACAAGATAAGTTTGCTTTCCTGTCAGCCTCTGTGTTTTATTATATTTTTTATGGTTCCTGTTTTTGCAAAAGCTTATTATGAGCCAGAGCGCAGGCTGGCCAGGCCACAAGCAGCAGCTGACATAAAAAGAATAAGGATCCTATCTGTGCAGACTTCATTGCTGAAAAATGTTACGTGGTGTAATGGTAAAAGGGACAAAGAAGTCAAAAACAGATGAGCTCCAGCAAGGATAACAACTATCTCACTTCCAGAGCTTGGAAAAGTTACTTTTTTGAACTCCCATCAGCCCAATCCATTGGCAGTGCTGGCTGGGGCTGATGGGAGTTGTAGTTCAAAAAAAGTAACTTTTCCAAGCTCTGCTCACTTTGGTTTAAATTCCAACGCTGCAAAACAGATCGGACCCTTTTTCAGTGCTGTGAAGAATGGGATGAATGAATCTGGGCATCTTGGATTCTCATTGTTCCAGTCTGGTTCAGTTCTCCACATTCCTGCATCAGTTTGTGAATTTTCTTTTTAGAAGTCCTCATGAAAAATTATAAGCATTTCAGTGTGCATTTCTCCTAATATAAACATATATGTATGCAATTTTGCTTAATATACATAGTTTCACAAGCAATTTCTCCCAATATGATGCACTTTGGCATGCTATTTCCAGTAATACACCCATTTTTATGTCCCCTTTCCTACAATATGCACATTTTCATGCACATTCTCTGGATGGAGAACTGCGTTACAAGGAGCTTATCCACACAGGAGCATACCTTCGCACTAAAGATGCTGCTTTTACCGTCGTGATAGATTTGCAAGGTCCACACTTGGTAGCTTCAAATCCACTGTTTACCATTCACATTAGTAGGCATTCCTCTGGGAAGGATTAATGTCGCTGTTTTCTTGTGGCTCCGTCCTCTAATTTTACATGGTTACTCCCTCCGGTTCAAGGCTGAAGCCTGGAGAGTGCCTTGGTGTGAAATTGACACACACATTCCAACACAACAGACACTCCTAGGAGCCAATAAGCATTAAAGAGAGTGTTAGCTACTGAGAAGAGTCTTTTCGGTAGCTGACTTACCTCCTTTCACTCTGATTGGTTCCAATCAGCAGGAAAAGATAAAGAAGCATGATAGAAGACTCATTTCAGTGGCTAACACACTACCCTTTCATGCTGATTGGCTCATAGCATGCTGGAGATATAGGGACCTTGCTCCTAAAAAAGTAAAGGGTCTAAGATCCCCCAAGCCCCTGTATGACTACACCCCTAGTCACCCCTGCGATAAAATCGGAGGGATCAGGACTGGGAAGGATCTCTCCCTTGAGGAAACACTGCCAATCAGAGAAGACAGTATTGGGATTGATGGACCAATGGGCTGCCTCAGTTCCTTTGAATTACAGCTTTTCTCTGTCCTCAGTGCCACCTATTGCATACATTGCTTCTGTGCTGGCTGTCACCTCACCCATTTCTTAATGACTATACAGAGGAGGGAGAGAGGAACTCTTCCTGTTTCTTTAGCTAGCAAAGAGTCACTTAATTGAAAAATAAGCACTTAATTATCACCATATTTTTCCGATTAAAGAGCAAATCTGCGCTGATAGTGGATGAATTCTAATCTCTTTCTGTTTTTGATTCATTTCCCCCCCTCCTCTCCTGACACACTTCCTGAGGTTGAAAGATGAAGTGTATTCATTAAATGAATGGCAGTTCATTAGAGCTGCTTGTTAATTACATGATTCATAAAATTGTCCATGTTAACTAAGAGGCATGCCTTGCAGGGTAGTGAGGCGGCATCACACATCTGCCTCTCAGGTTTAAAATGGAGAAAAGTAGAAAGTAAATCCCAGCCAGGGACCAAATGACCTTGACCTATTCATTTTTGTCCTTCAGTTATGTAAAAAAATGTTGCAGAGAGGGAAGCAAAAACATGCTGGCAGTCTTAAATGTGTCACTCAATTATCCCTGTTATCAAAAAGGGTCACAGGGTGAAATGGAGCTACTTCTTGACTTCATTTGGCAATGAGGAAAAAATATTGCTGAAATTGCAACAGAGATATGAATTATGACAATACTTAGGCTACATTCAACTGGCGAGGGCTCTTGCCTTTATGCCAGGGATGGAGAACATGTGGACCTCCAGATGTTGTTGGACTCCAACTCCCATCAGCCCCAACCAGTATAGCTAATGATTAGGCAAAGGATGGTGGGAGATGTGGTCCAGTGCCATCTGGAAACGGTAATTTACAAATGTTAAAATAAAAAATCCCCATGAAAATTCTTCAACATTTTACAGTGAATTTCTCCTAATAAACACATTTATGCATACAGTTTTGATTAATGTACATATTTTGCAAGCAATTTCTCCTAATATAATACATTTTTATGGTTATTTTCACGAATATGTTCATTTTTCTGCACACTTTCCCCAGTACATGCATTTTGATAAACACTGGTTGGAAGAGTACATCGCAAAATTCAGATTCATGTGAATTTCAAAGGGTGGCTGTGTTTGGGTTCGCATATTTGCTTCAAAAAGTGCAAATTTGATAGATTGGGCTTTAAATGCAAACTGAATCGAATTTCTCCTCAGTGCCTAATCTGGAGGGCCACCGGTTCCTCTTCCCTGCTTTATGCCATATTTGTGCATTTCCCGAAGGCATCCGGTTGTTCACTCTTGGATGGGGAACTTCTGGTCCTCTTGGTCAGTGTTTCCCGACCTTTGGGTCAAGGTACACCCGAAATAAATATTGCTTTTAATTGTTAATTGGTGTGATGAATACCTCTTACAACTTCTCATTTTGTTGACATAGCATATTGCCGTGTTGACATTTGTAACTGAATGCCAGAACAGCTTGAGTTTGACATTTTAACACTTGGGAACAACTCTCTGGCAGCTGGTAGCAGTTCTGGTGACAGTTTGCCACAAGGTGCTCATACAGGGAGTTGTTTTGAGTGACTGACAAAGGCAGCGGCTGCGCATCAGAGGCAAGCTGTAATAGTCACTCAGGACAACTCCCTGTATGAACTCCTCACGGCAAACCATCACCAGATCTGCTACCAGGGTTAGCAATAGTTAAGCCAAGGGAGATTTGAAGTTTGCTTAGTCAAACTCTGTCTGCTACTTTCCTCCTGAAGAAACAGAGCCACTTGTGTGATGCCATTCTGATGTAGGGATGGGCATGAATGTAGATTCAGTTCATATTTCATGCCAGATGTATCCAGTTCACACTTCCCAAAACAATATGAGAACTGAAACCCAGCCATCCTTTGAAATTCACTTATTTGAATTTTGCAATGCAGTTTTCCAACCAACCAATGTTTACAAAAATGAATATGTTAGGGGGAAGTATGCATAAAAATGAATATATGAGTGAAAATAACATGCAAAAATGCATTATGTGATGAGAAACAGCTTGTAAAAATGTGTCCATTGGTCAAAACTGCCTACAAAACTGTGTTTATTAGAGAAATTCACACTAAAATACTGGAGAATTTCATGTGGATGTTTTTAATTTTTTCCCTGCAAATTGCTGCAGAAATGTGGAGAACTGAATTTAAGATTGGAAAAATGGGAAACTGAGAGAACCAAAACGGGCAGATCTTTCCATCTCTACTCCAGATATCATTGGACTATAATTCCCATCATCCCTTGCTTAATCATTAACTATGCTGTTGCGGCTGATGGGAGATGGAGTCCACCGACATCTGCAGGTCCACATGTTCTCCATCCCCGGCATAAAGGCAAGAGTCCTCACCAGCTGTATGTAACTTAAGTCCTGTCATATTTCAGATCTCTTTTGCAATTTCAGCAATATTCTTCCTCATTGCCAAGTGAAGTCAAGAAGTAGCTCCATTCCTACTCTGATGTCACAAAGTTGTCTTTGTGTAAAAATAATAACTCATTGACCTGTCATGTCATAGGACACTCAAATATACATTTTTGCAAGGGAGGTTATCTGAATTTTGGCTTTATTTTACCAAAATTACTCAGTTACCTCCGACTATCCTGAGCTTGCTAATGAAGCAATACCTGTACTGCCGCCATTTGCTGGTATATATCTTTGCAAGACAGGTTTTCCAGCAATGACTGCTACAAAGATGAAATGCACTAGCAGATTACATATCAATAATGATCTGAGACTATGTCTGACAACCATCAAACCCCACATTGGCCTATTTTTTTGGCAAAATGCAGGCTCAGCCATCCCACCGATACTTGCCAAAATGGTCTTTATCATGATTAAAACTATTCAGAGTATTCTGGGTTCATTGTATCTTAACACTGCTTGTGTAAACATGAGTTTTTAGAATTAATTTTTATAGCTTATTAAGCAATATCGTACAATCAGATGACTGGTGTTCCTACATTCCTATTAAAACTCCCCTACTGTGAATCATTTTGTAAGTACCATAAATATTTAAATATATAAAAAAAATATTTCAACAAATTCCACAAAAACAGAGGCACGAGATAGGGCCTTTTCGGTGGCCGCCCCTAGGCTGTGGAACTCCCTTCCGAGTGAGGTGTGATCAGCTCCCTCCTTGCCGTCTTTCCGGCGACAAGTAAAGACTGTTTCATTTCAACGGGCATTTGGGATAGAGAACGACCAGGATTAAGTGTCATAGGTTTGGTGATTACATTATATGATTTTATTATTTTAAATTGTCTGCTGTTTTTAACCTATATTTTATGGTTTTAATTTTTCTCATTGTTTAATTCTTTTTTAATAATATACTCTGTATGTTTTAATGGTGTTGTTTTTAGTTGTAAGCCGCTCTGAGGCCTATTGGAAAAAGGGCGGGGTAGAAATAAAGTTTATTATTATTATTATTATTATTAAGTACATTTTTGCTTGGATGCCTCAAGTAATGATAACATAGGAAAACTTGCAGTTGAAATGCTTGAAACTGATGGTCCAAAATTCATGTGACAATAAAATGATGGGTCACCATACTAAGGAAATTTGGACGTGTAGTTCACCATTCCAAAAAGGCTGGGAACCAGTGTCCTATACATTTGCATTCTTCTTGTTGTTGTTATACAGTTAATGCTACTGTGTTTATAAACTGCAAAGACACAGGATGGGGTGGGTTTTTTTGCCATTTTTATGCTCAACACTAAAACAAATGGAAGCACAGACGCAATTAGCTTTGTTGGCATTCTTTCCAATTTGAATGAAAGACATCTAGAATAAATTGAATTAAATTGAAGCTTCTCTCAGTTTACTCAGCTCAAACTGAGCAAACCCCCAGCACAAATCAATCCTCCTGATACCCTGTTCGCGGGAGCTGTGAACGCAAGCCATGTTCAGACAAATAGTGGGATGCTCACCCTTGATTTGTTGAAATAATTAAAAAGCCGTTTCTATCGCAGTATACGCTGCAGTTCTGCAAAAACTATATTCCCAGAGTGTTCCCTGAAACAACAAAAACAGCAGGACAAACAAGCCCACTGGTCATTTCTGTCTTCTGTTAGGTCAGATCAATTAATCGTAGTGTTAGAAATATTTATTGTTTGTGTTGAAAAGAAAGGCCTTGCCAAAAACAAAAAAGCTGTAGAATGCTTGGATTGTTTGTGAACACAGTTCTTTTCTTGGCAAATGATTCTGTGGCTGAAATACGAGACAGCCATCAGCCAGGAGCCTTGGCCAGGTAGGAACTGTTCATAGTGAAAGTTTGCTTTGAAAACCTCAGAGATTTGCAAAGTCACAAAACAACAATATCTTGTGGCCCACCTCTCTGCCTTTCCATTCCTGATGGGGGGAAGTTCGGCTGCAAAAAGTCAATTTCTTTTTTTTTTGAAAGTGGATTTGCTGCACTAGGGCAACAGAGCACTTACATTTACTTTAATAGTGCAAACCTAAATGTATGATATCTGCTTGAATCCCTCCCACAAAACAGTGACAGTCTGAAGGCACCCTAGACGTGTTTTGTGGTACTGCCAGTCCCCTTGAGCTGTCAGAAGTTGCAGAAAGCAGCTTTTCACAGGGTCAGTTCCCACATGAGATGAGCGTAATGGAGATGGGTTTACCACTTGCAAATATGTTAACAAGTATGTTATCAAATAGATCTGTAGTGTTCACTTCTTTCAAATACCCAAGTGTTCTGTTTCTGCTGGCTACAGTCAGAACTGGCAAGATGTTTCCTTCAGCACCTTACCCAGAAAGGTGTGGAGCGCTTAGCAGCTAGTAGCCATCAGCCATCACTGCTCCCCAAGCAATCATCTCCAGCAAACAAAACTCTGTGGGAGCTTCGAATGGGAACATAATTTTGCACAGCCAAAGAGGCTGCTTGCTTGAAACCTCCAAAAAAAATGCAGAGCAGAGGAAGCACCGCTAGCTCTGCTTGAGCCAAAATCCTTATGGTTTAATAATTAATCATCACTTAGCGCTCAGAACGATTTGCTAACAGCTCTGATGTGAAAGGCTGCTGAGTTTTGTCAATGAACTTTTGAAGTTTTTATTGCCTCTGGAAACTCCCCCCAGGGCCAATGCCATTTTTCTTCAATAACACTTTTTAGTACATTGATTCCCCCCCCCTTAAAAACTAATTCTGCCACAGAGGAGCACAGTCGATTCATCTGATAGGCAGCACTGAATGTGATGTGGAGCGTCTCCAGCATGCTGCATCCCTCCCCTCTCCACTTAACAGAAGCTGCTGCAATCAAAGGGGGAAAAACCAATTAATTTTAATTCAATGAACAGGAATGTTTTGTCCTATGCCTCAGCAACCGCTTCTATCTCGAGTTCTGGCATTCTTTAATTTTGATTTTGAAGACGCGCAAAGAGGCTGTCCAATATTTGTAAAGAGATGTGTATGAGTTGTCTTTGTTTTGTATCCAGCAGAATTATATGGAACAGGTGCTTCTGGAGTGGCGGAGGATAGTTTAACAGATGCATATGTTTATTTTCTCCCCACCCCCTGTAAAAAAAAGAATTTTATTCCTTACTGTTCCACCTTCAGGGTAGACGAAGGAAGAGGCAGCTGAGTGAAAAATGAAGTTTTGCTTTCATGCTTTCTAGCTGGGACTTCATGCTCTTACAAGCCCTTTCCTCGCCTGGTCCAAAACCTTAAAAAGATGGAGCAGCTTCCCACTGCTGTCTCTTCCACATCATCTGCCTCCTGGTATCCAACAAGCCCTTTAAGGGCTGTGTTTTCTCTCTTCAGCCATGAAAGCTGGAAGTTCCATACAGTGGCAACTGGTGGTCCAATGTCACTGGGACAGTAAATCCACTCTGGGCTTAGTCTGAACTTTCCAGGAGCTGCCCAAGACTGTGAACTCTGTAACTGACATCTCTAGGACTTTGGGATCTGGGAGAAAACAGATCACAAGAAACAAGGCAGCTGCTCTCTTCCAGAATATGGCACAATGGTGGTGTGGACTGAATATAGCGCTGGGTAATACCTTGGCACAGTCATTAACCAAAATGGAGACAATAGTCAAGAAGTCAGAAGACGGTAAGGACTGGAGAGGGCAGCTGTGAGAGAACTAGAAAAGGTCCTCAAATGCAAAGATGTGTCACTGAACATGAAAGTCAGGATCATTCAGACCATGGTATTCCCGAACTCTATGTATGGATGTGAAAGTTGGACAGTGAAAAAAGCAGACAGGAGAAAAATCAACTCATTTGAAATGTGGTGTTGGAGGAGCGCTTTGCGGATACCATGGACTGCGAAAAAGACAAATAAATGGGTGTTAGAACAAATTAAACCAGAAGTATTATTAGAAGCTAAAATGATGAAACTGGGTTATCATACTTTGGACTCATAATGAGAAATGATTCACTAGAAAAGACAATAATGCTGGGGAAAACAGAAGGGAGTAGAAAAAGAGGAAGGCCAAACAGGAGATGGATTAATTCCAGACCTGAACTTTGTTGTTGTTATGTGCCTTGAAGTCGATTACGACTTATGGCGACCCTATGAATCAGTGACCTCCAAGAGCATCTGTTATGGACCACCCCGTTCAGATCTTGTAAGTTCAGGTCTGTGGCTTCCTTTATGGAATCAATCCATCTCTTGTTTGGCTCCCCTCAACATCTGGAGTCTAAGGGAGGCAGTCCCAGAACCCCTGTAACCCTGACAGTTGCCTCTGGAGGATGACCAGATGATTTTATTACCCTTCCCTTAGATATCTCAACGTTAACATTTCAGATTGTGCAGACACATCTCACCTCAAGTGCACATTTAAATGCATGCACACAGACACTAACACACCATGAACAACCTGCCATTTCACACACCTGCACTCATTTAGGGATATTTTAAACTTTGATTGCATATTATTGGGTAATTACTTTTTTTTACAATATTTTTAACTGAACAACAACAATCGGACGTTATATTGGTGCACGTGGGGGGGGGGGACAGTATTGCCGAATAAATGAACACAGCATGCAGAAGGCACAGGAGAGCTTTCAGCAAAGCCTAAGGGAGGGACAGGCAGTGATTTGTGGTATGAGAGCTTACCTTGCAGAGGATAGTCCTCTCTTTGAAGGTGCCTTCTGTTTGAAGGCTGCCCAGTCCAAGTCCAGTTCAAAGATAAGCAGCCATAAAAAGGGAGTCTTGAATTTGCCCATCACCAATTAGCTGCGCTGGTAAGGAGACGGCAAAGGAAGGGACACAAGTCCTCTTCATGTCTTCCCCAATTCTGGTGAGATGCACTGTTTTTCTACTAAAATTATAGATTTTTTTTCCAAATTTGCATCTATACATAATCATATAAATCCCCACACGCAAATTTTATGCAAATTCAAGTCTTTTTTCCTCCCAGAGTGGTTTAACATTCTCTGGGAATTGTACCTCTGGGAGGGGAATAGGGATCTCCCAATAACTCTCTGCACCCAGAAGAAAAACTAGCATGTGCATCAAAACTCAGCATTTTTACGTATAAATGCATCTGTACACTTGATTCATCCTAGGTCCATTAGAAGTAAAGCACCAACATTTGTAGCAAGTAACCTGGACCAGTGGGAGGGCGTTAGGCGGAAAGGCAGCAGAAAGATAGACAGAAAGGAAGTTCGTCCCTCATGATCCCTCCTTTAGTAACCAATTGCATGCTTGCTTGCTTAATTTATTTATTTATTTCTCTGCCCTTCCTCCCAGCAAGAGCCCAGGGTGGCAAACAAAACCACTAAAAACACTCTTAAAATATCTTAGAAACAGACTTTAAAATATATTGCAAAAAAAACCCTTTAAAAACATTTTTTAAAAAACAGCTTTAAAAATAACTTAAAAAGCAATTCCAACACAGTCACAGACAGGGATAAAAACAAGACATTTTTAAAAACACCTTTTAAAAAAGGCTTTAAAAACATCTTCACTTCCTCCCTCTTTCCTCTAGTTTACATGTGTGTGTGTGTGTGTGTGTAAGTGCTCGCCTTATGACTCCATATTGGCCACATGTGTACCTGTACTCAGAATGGCTTTATTTCCCTGGAGTAAAAAACCCCATAGGTCTCTTTATTCTTTCAACCACTAGTCTTACCAGGCTATTAATTTCTGTACCTGTATAAACCAGAGTTCAGTAAGGTCATGGACTGGGAACCTTTTTCAGCCCAAGGGCCACATGCTCATCTGAGTGACCTTCCAGGGGCCACATGCTAATGGTGGGCAGGGAGTTGAGGACAGGAAAAATGGGCAGCACAATGGGGCACTCAAACACCCCCTTTTCCTCCATCCCAGCAAGGAAGCTTTAGAAGAGTTCAAGGGCGCATTCCAGCTAAGACAAATTACTCAAGCAGAATGTGAAGCAAGACTGGGGAGCGGTGTGGCCTGGGATAGGGGGTGTGGCCTGAAGAGAGTCCCCAGGGAGGGCTCCCGGGGTCTGGAGTAGGCCTGCGCTTGGCTCCAAGATCCCCCACCCTTGTCCTAAGAATTCCGCTGATGATTGTGAGGTTGGGCTTACATTAGGGATGGGATACTAAGGAAGTCTCACAAAAGACCAGCGAAAACAATGCCACTGGTGTTTGTCAAACCTGCACAGCAAATTCTTTTGGGAAGGACATATGTGATGGGCTTTTTGCTTGTAAAGTAAAATGAAAAACGTTGATGCTGGTTTGAATGTAAGCATATATGTTGCTGTTCTTATCCCGGATGTTTGATTTTATTCTGCTTCGTTTTATATTTTACGTAACTGCATATATTGTATGCTGTGCTGTCAGAAACTACCCTATGCTCCGATCTGGAGGAAGGGCAGGGTATAAGAAGAATATGCAAATTTATTCATATTTTAGGGTGCAATCCTAATGCCACTTATCTGGGAGCAAGTCTTTCAATAGGACTTACTTCTGAGGAGACATGGCTGAGATTGCATTGCTACTCATTGACCTCCATGAGTCTTACCTGCTCTGCTTGGGCTGTGAGGAAGAAAGCATCTCTGGGGTGATTTGCAAACTTCCATGTGAATGTAATTTGCACCCGTGAAAAGCATGATTTTGCATCCTGGGTGCACTTGGCTGCTGCGCTACTTGTCTGTAATTCCTGGACTAATGCTGAATGTTGCAAGGGCTTACCAAGAATATTTTTGACACAGAATCCGAGAGGAGTGTCCATGATCTCTTGTGACATTGTGCCAGGGATTTAGACCTTTAAATGGGCACAATCTTTTCTCTTGATTGTTTTGCCGGAGAGTTAAGGGATTTTTAGTTTTAATCTAAGCTTCAGCTTAAACCCATCCAAATAAGACATTACTGGGGGGAATGTGAGCATTTTGATATGCATCTGAGAGCCTTTTGTGTCTTCTGCTGTTTTGAGTCAAGGAGCTTAAAGGAAGAGCGGATGAAAGGAGCTTAGTGGCACCTGCAAATTGAGATCCCCCCATTCTGTGAAGGAGGAAGATGCAAGGTGTCAGGGCACTGTGACACTGGAGACAATTTGCACGCTAAATATACAGTATTTTTAGCAGCTGCTGGATTTCTCAGAATTTAACAAACCTGAAGACTTAATTATGGACTTTGGGCTTCTCAGGACATCTGAAGTGAAATTGCTGCACTGTTGGGATTCATCTTGCTGTCCGTCTCCACGTCTTGCTTGCTTTATTTAAAACTGTGCTCCAGAGACAACACAACATTGTTTTTAAACTGTGGAAGAAGGTAGGGAACACAAGGACCGGGACTTGTAGCTGCACAACTTGTGTCAATATGCCTCCACCTCCAGTGACTCCTTGCCACTTGGCTTCCTGGTCTCTGGGAGGATCTTCCTGCCAACAACGCCACTTTCTCTTCCTACCCCACTCCTACCAAAGCACCTCCTCTGTCACTGGGCACCACCTTCCTCCTTTTAAACTATGGAATTTGCTCCCACAAGATGCAGTGATGGCCACCAGCTTGGATGGCTTTAAAAGAAGATTAGCCAAATTCATGGAGGACAGGGCTATCAATGGCTACTAGCCATGATGGCTGTGCTCTGCCACCCTAGTCAGAGGCAGCATGCTTCTGAAAACCAGTTGCCGGAAGCCTCAGCAGGGGAGAGTGTTCTTGCACTCGGGTCCTGCTTGTGGGCTTCCCCCAGGCACCTGGTTGGCCACTGTGAGAACAGGATGCTGGACTAGATGGGCCACTAGCCTGATCCAGCAGGCTCTTCTTATGTTCTTATGTTCCTTTGACCTCCTCCTTTCCCTGTTCCCTGCCTCCTCTTCGCCTCTGTCCTGGTCTGCTTGGGATTTCGACCTGCAAGGAAAGTGCAGGCCTCCTCTCGCCCCAGAAAGGATATTATAGAGCTGAAGGCAGTCCAGACGAGGGGCAATCAAGATTTATTTATTATTTGATTTATATCCCACCCTTCCTCCCAGCAGGAGCCCAGGGCGGCAAACAGAAACGCTAAAGACACTTTAAAAAATTATACAAAGACCTTAAAATACATTAAAACAAAACAACGTTCAAAACATTTTTTAAAAGTTTTAAAAACATCTTTTTTTAAAAAAGGGGTTAAAGACATTATTAAAGAAAACATACTAAAAGCAATTCTAACGCAGACACAGACTGGGATGATAAAGGAGCGGGAGCAACTCCCAGATGAGGAAAGGTTATTTCGTTTAGAGGAAAGGCGAGTAAAAAGGTGACGTGGTAGAAGTGTATAAATTATACATGGTGTGGAGGAAGTGAATAGGAGATGTCTCTCCCCTCTCATCATACTAAAACTTCGGGGGCATTTGTTGAAGCTGAATGCTGGAAAATTCAGGACAGACAAAAGGAAATACTTCTTCACGCTGTGCAGAGTTGAAGTATGGAATTTGCTCCTGCAAGAGTTAGTGATGGCCAGCAACTTTGATGGCTATGTGTGTGTGTGTGCAAATTTGCTCACCATGGGCAATGACTGCGCTAGCAACAATTGGGGAGGGGGTTCAGAGAGCAAGGAATGTCAGCCTGCATCCTCAGACAAAAGGAAAAGTCTGAAATTGCCTTAGTCACACCTGCAATGCCTGTCAGATCAGAATGACTAAAATTACCTTACAGCAATTGAAATACAGGCAGATAAAGGCAGAGTCATTAGCTTATGCCAAAAGGCACACCTGCCTGTGTACATAACATATTCATGTGCAGAGAGAACAGGGCAGGCTGACTTTTGTTCCATCCTTTAACAAAGCAGGGAGAAGTCTGGGTCAAGATGCTGCTCTGTAAAAGGAGCACCCAACCTGAAAGGGGAACATCAGAAAAACGGCAACGGTTAATTCTCGCTTGAATTTCCCCAGGCAAAGGCAGAGAGACCAGCTTGTTTTAGCCTTCTTGAGGTGTTCTGAAAGTGACTTAAGATAGAAAGTTAGGAAGGGCAGTGGGGATGAACACTCTAGGGCAACACCTCTCCCCGTCCCCCATGCACGATTCTCATCACCCTTCAGGAATTGGAGGGCAAGTTGCACTTGTGGGAGAAAAAATGGAAATGAACTGCCTTCATTCAAGTCAATCCTGACTTATGGCGACCCTATGAAAAGGGTTTTCATGGTAAGCGGTATTCCGAGGGGGTTTCCCATTGCCTCCCTTGAAGGCTGAGAGGCAGTGACTGGCCCAAGGTCACCCAGTGAGCTTCAGGGCTGTGTGGGGATTCGAACCCTGGTCTCCCAGGTCGTAGCCCAGCACCTTAACCACTACACCACACTGGCTCTCAGGGTCAATAAATGCCTGGCCTTAGATGTTTCTCTTCCATCAACCATATGCTGGTTGCATACATGCCATACATCTAACGCACATCTAAAGCACATTACCACCCCTGATGAGAGAATCCTAGGAGCTGTCATTTGTTAAAGACGCTGGAAACTGTAGTTCTGTGAGGGGTAAAGGATTCCTAGAGGGGTGTGCTTTAAATGTACGGTGTTGCTGCTGCTGCTGTTGCTGTTGTCTTTAGTGCATTTTTCCAGGCACTTAATTGTTCATCTCCGTTTTTTAAACCCCTTTGTACCCTGCCATTTCTCCCAAGGGCCCAGGGCAATGTTCATTGGGGTCATCCCATTTTTCTCCCCACAAACAGCCTGGGTAAAGTAGGGATTAGATGGGCGGGTAGTGCTTTGCTCAATGCCACCCGCTGTGGTTTATGGGGGATTGGAGGCCAAGGTTAACACTCTATCCACTGCACAACACTGCCTCCTCACCCACCCTTGGTCCAACACTCTCACCACGACGACGCCCTGGAGCACTTGTGGGAGATCCCTCCCCATTTCAGAGCCCTGGTTCCTCAGCTACGGCAATGCCACTCACGTTTCTCTGAAAAGCAACTTGCTCAACCTAGGAAGTTGCCCTGTGTAACTGGTCCATCCATCTAGCTCAGCACTCCTACACTGACTGGCAGTGGCTCTGCAGGGTTTCAGGCAGCAGCTGTAGGGAAGACATGGGGAAAACTCAACCTAGAGAGCCACTGCCAGTTCAGTGTAGCCAATACTGAGCTGAATGGTTCGATAATCTGACTCAAGTCAAAGGCAGCCTCCTGTGTTCCAAAAGGTTGGATTTTGTTTCACCATTGTATCATTCTTTTGATTTACACATTGAATTGTTTCTCCTTATTTATATTTGTGTTTTGAAATGTAGTAGCAACATTTGGAAATGACTTGCTTGTTGACAAACAGGTCTTGCATCCATCAGTTCCGTGTTGCTGCTCTCTCTTCCCTCTTCCCAAATTTGCCTTCCATCCCCCCTCCCTTTCAGAAGGAACAAAATGGAATCTCAGCTGCTATGGGCCCGGCAATGAAGTGAACTCATGCAAATTCAAATCAGTCTAGTTACCCTAATCTCTGGCTCGAAGGTGGCACGGACTTGTCCCATTTGCTCCAGAGGGCAGGGCTAGAACCAGTGGGGACAAATGGCAAAGAAGCAGATTTTGGCTAACCATAATGAGAAAATTCCTCTAATGGCAATTACCGTTCAAGAATGACACAGAGGGGGAAAACTGCTCATGACCACAGCCAAGTGGAGTGCGTGCAGGGGGGAGCGTCAACATGTGAGCAAAGTACCTCTTTCTTCAGAGGACAGTTACATGTGGTGATTTTATTTATTTATTTACTGCATTTGTATACCGCCCCATAGCCAAAGCTCTCTTTTTAAGCTCGACACATGTGGATTCTTTCTCAGGCAGCTGAACCCAGGTACAGACAGCTTGTAAACGGGTACAAGATGACGTGTGAACACCCCTCTTGCCTTGGGAGGTGATGGGCTGTCCTTTGCTGGAGGTATTTAAGCAGTGGAGACTGCTCCAATGTCAGTGGGGGAGCAATTCTGCTCTGGGCTTTAGTCTGAAGTTTCAAGGAGCTGTGCACCTTGGACCTCTTTGAAAGTTCAGAACAAAACCCAGAGTGGATTCACTGCCCCGCTGAAATTGGAGCCACCAGCCTCCACTGTGTTTAAGCAGATGCTGTAATTGCAAGCCTCCTGCCCCAAATAGGGGGAATGGATTAGACCAGTGGTTCCCAACCTTTATGAGCACGGAACCTCCTTTATAAACTGAAATTTTTTTGTGACCCCCTCCCCACACGAAGGCAGGCTGGCTGCCAGGAAGGAAGGGGGAAAGCAGCCTTTCTTTGCAGGCTTGCTTCTTTTTGCTTCACAAAAAGCCCTCTCCTCTCATTCTAAGTAAGGGTGTTGCCAGTAGCGGCAGTGCAAGGAGACGGGAATCAGTGATAGTAATCCCCTCTTCTTCCTGGCAGCTCCACCCTCAGCCTCCTTTGGCATCTGCGATGTATTTTATAGGCAGATGCCTGCACTTAGTGCGCCTGAAAGACGCTCTGTCGCTTCAGCAAAAGGCCTACCCTCTCGTTTGGAGCAAGGGGGAGGTGTCATCTGCAGCGGCAGTGGAAAGCAGACAGTGTAGAAGGAGTGAAGACTTTTGTAAAAAATTAATAAATAATTCATTTCTTTACTGTTCATGGCCCCCTCTGGATTACTTCGCAGCCCCCCTGGGGGTCCCAGCCCCCAGGTTGGGAACCACTGGATTAGACACCATCCATAGGTCCCTTCCACATCTACGACTCTAAACAGTGCAGCCCTAATAAGATGTAATATTACCGATATACCTAAGTAGGGTTAAACTGCATTTCCACCTAGTCTCCCTGTGTTCTGTTTGCCTCTGTCTTTCCTCCCTGTTTGAAATTTAGATAGTAAGCTCCTTGGGGCAGAAGCCTGCTTTTCTTTATGCTACTTTGTAAAGTGTCCTGTACGAGGATGGTGCTGTAGAAGGAAAATGGTGACAAAGATATACGCTGGCAAGAGAAGCAGCTGAGTGTGCTCTGTGGCAGGGACTCCCAAACTGTGGGCCATAGACAAGCTTTACTCTGTGACACGTCCACATTAACAATTCATACTGATTTTCCATTGTATTTTCATTGCTTTTCATTCTTATATTTTATTGTAGTACAACTTCGATTCTGTGGAATGCCAATTGTAATACAATGAAATGCAATATAAGAAGCCATCAAAATGTCATTAAAAATCATACAGCATCTGGCACAGCACATTACAGCTGCTGCAACAGACAGAATCGTGCAGTGACCCAGCAACCCTCACAGCAATTTCTCAAGGGATCCCTGGGGAAAACAAGTTTGGAACTGCTGCTCTATGGAGTTGTGCAGATTCTGATTTGGCCCATCACAAACGTGGCCCAGACTCCCACTATTTAGGGTGTGCATGAGCATCCACATGTCTGGTGCTACCTGGGCCTTTGCCGATGCCTTCTGAGCAAAGCGGTGAGAGCAAAGGGCACAGGGCTACTCATTAGGGTTGCCGGGCCCAGCCTCCAAGAGGTCTTTTGTATCTTTAAAAGTTGTGCAAGGGGGAGGGAGAATTCCACCTTGTGGCTTTTCCCATTACAGGGTTGCAAGAACACCTGCACTTGGCTGACTTTCTCTTCTCCTAAAGATACAGGATCAGTCTCAGGCCCTGAGCCTGGCAACCCCTACTACTCATCCCAGTGTGGAAAGGGGCACGGCAATTGGACTAAGTTTTGTAGAGTGAGTTTAACAGGATTATATGTTAAGCACAAGATTAATTTCCCCCATAAACACAGGAAGGCAACAAATCCCTTCCCAACTGGGAAAAAGGAAATGCCAAACATCTTGAGAGCACAAGCATTCCAGCCAGCTGCCTGGTTTTGTTTTTGTTTTAATCTAATTGCATCTACTCAGTCCTGCAAATCAATTCACCATCCTCTTAATTAAAAGGTTCGAACATCATAAATGTCAACACACTTTGCGCTGTTAAAATAAAAGCAGGTGTAATTTTTTCAAGCTTCAGTGAGGGAGTTCAAAACAGAAATGTCATCCAAGTAGACACAGAGCCAGTCATGGCACCACGGCTGTAAGCAGGGTGTAGTCGTCCAGGATCTCAGGGGGTCTTAGACCCCTTACTTTTTTGGTAGCAGGGTCCTAGCAGAGGCCCTGTGTCTCCAGCATCCTATGAGCCAATCAGTCTGAAAGGGGTGTATGTTAGCCACTGAGAAGAGTATTCTAACATGCTTCCTTGTCCTTTTTTGCTGATTGGAGCAAATCAGAGTGAAAGGAGGTGTGTAAGCCACTGAGAAGACTCTTCTCAGTAGCTAACATTCTCCCCCTTTCATGCTTATTGGCTCCTAGGGATGTCTGTTGTTGTGGGAGAAGGCATTAACAAGGGATCTAATTCTCAACCCAGCAGCAAAAAAGAAAAGGGGGGGAGGCACATGGCTGTGACTATCTTGAAGGGACCCTGTGCTTCTGAATTTGCCACTACACTGCTGGCTGTAAGGAAGAAGCCAGAAAATCTTGGCCACGCAGCGTTGTTGTTGACAATTCCCGACTCTTAACTGGCCAAGTGGCCATGTGCCCCACTTGACAGGGGACAGTCCTCTAATTGTAGGGTTGTCAGAGGGTGGCCCTCCATTTGAAGATGCCCTCTGTCTGAAGGGCTTTCTGGTCCACGTACAGTTCAAAGATAAAAAGCCATCAGGACAGGAGAACGGGGCCTAGGAAGTTGTCCATCAACAGTGAGCACCTGGTCAACAGACTGAGCAGGCCCACAGCTCACCTGGTCACCGTCTTCCCCACTATGATTAGATATATTACATAAGAACATGAGAGAGAGAGAGAGAGAAAAGCTGGATCAGGCCAGAAGCCCATCTAAGTCAGCATCCTGTTCTCATAGTTGTCAACTAAATACCTATTGGGAGCCCACAAGCAGGATCTAGCCTTTCCATTCAAATTATAGCAATTATTTCTAAATTTGCATCTATGCAATCATTTATCATACACATATCTTATGCAAACCACAGTCCCCTTCATCCTCTTTCTGGTCACCAAAAAGATCAATTCTCCACTCACAGGTTTGACTTCTAGAGAGTCTGGTGTAGGAGCTGATCCCTGGGAGAGATCTGTTCCAGTATTTGGTCAGGCTTGAGGCTCATAAAGGAAGGGATGGCATGGCCAGAGCAGCTGAGCTGTAGAAGATGTTATCTCAGCAAAGAGCTGGGGCCATCTGAGGCCTTATGTAGGCTGCTAAGGCCTATTCTGTGGCTGGCCTCACTTCCTTGAGGAGCCAACTGTGCTGATTTAAAGGGCCCTTGTATGAATCTGCAGACACTGACTTCTACACTGTGAAAGGGACGAGGTTGTTAATGGGGGTTCATCCTTTGAGTCTTAGGAACGCAGGAGCGACACATCCCCAGGGAGAGGTGCTGAGGTTACCCCTTGAGAGAAGCAGACTGTATTTCTTAACCTATATCTTCCTCAGAGGCGTGTGAAGGGCTGGATTTGGGGTGTGTGTGTGATGACACCTAGCAACTCACAATAGCAATATTTACACAAGGCATCCTCAAAGGTCCCAGGCTATGGTCTGAAGGCACAGGAAGCCACCACCTTGCTGAAGTAATGCAGGTCTCGGTCTGGTCAGTGCCTGGATGGGAGACCACCTGGACCACAAGTACACCACCTTGGCATGATGAAAGAAAGGTGGCACATCTATATATAAGACATTAAAAATAGTAATACATAAAGGCAAAAATAGGGTTGATGAATTACCAGGGGCTGGGAGCAGAAAACAGGGAATGTCTCTGCTCAATAGAAGCAGTTGGAATGCACATAATTGGCCCTGCTCACCTCAGGAAATGAGTGACAGGGCCAATCAACATGTTACTGTCAAGTTGTGTGGGTGGAATGGGTCAGGAACTGGGCGTCAGAAGGCAGCCCAGGCCATCTGCCACCAGCCATCTCTGGACAAAAGACGGAACTGTAGGGAGAAGTCCAGCCAAGGGAGCCACCTTCTCTTCATAAAAAGCCAGAGTGGGTCAAATTATGCCTCCTTCTAAAGCTTTATAGCAGGGATGGGGAACCTTTGGCCCTCCAGATGCTGCTGAACTACTATTCCCATAATCCCTGGCCATTGGCCATGCTTGCTGGGGCTGATGGGAGTTGTAGCTCAGCAACATCTGGAGGGGCAAAGGTTCTCCAGCCCTGGCTCACAGGTTAGGTTTGCTCTCAGCAGCTCAGGTCTGGTTCTTGAGGAGGTGGTAAGCCTGTGGTACCATCACACGACAAAATGCTCTTCTGTACAAAAATATCACTGCATGGAAAAAGAGGGAGGGTCCTCTTAGCCTAGCGTTCTCTCTGACATGCTAGATTTCTGTGTGCAGGGATTTCTTGTTTTGCATGGAGGAACAATTACTCCCATGAGTCCCCACCAGCAGCCTAAAGCAGTAAATCCCAGATGAAGGTTCATCATTTGGTTTCTGTCAGTGAGATGAGAGGAGGGAGAGACTCATTTGAGATAAACCTAACCTAGTTTTGGACCTGCTGTGAATTCTGTGTGTGTGAGAACGGGATTCGCCATGAAGCTCAAGAATGTTGACAGTGGCCTTTATGTAAAGCATGCTGTGGTCCTGAGATGTCTATGTTTCCAAAACATGATAAATGACAATTTCTAGACTTCAGTCTTAAAGTTGCTGCCTTATTCACCAGATGCGTGTGTGAATTAAATTCCAAAGTGAACATTTTCCATGTCATTTTATTAACTGACTGCATGATATCTGCGAAGATCTTACAAAAGGTTTTGTCAACTGGGTACAGCTAGTAGTTACAGTGCTGGCAATAGTGCCATCAATTCAATGTGATGGTTGTGGCTTACATCAGAATGGTGACAGCTAAGATCAAACCTTCTTGAAAATCAAACATGCTCATATGCCACAATGGCTACGTTCTGCCACCACTGATGGAGGCAGTATGTCTCTGAATGCCATTTCCTTGGAATCGCAGGTGAGCACAAGGTTGGCAAAGGCTAATCAAACCAATACGGTCTTCTCTGATTGGTATTAGCTCCCCAGCGCCTGAGAAAGAATCTTTCATCACTGCCCTCCTAATTCTTTTTTCAATTGGCATTCAGCCAGGACCCTCCCCTTGCAACGCATGTGCTCTCCTGCTGAGCTATGTCCTAATGCTTTGTGCTTCATCGAGCATTCTCTGGATATTACTCTAGTTTTGAAAGCCCAATTTAGGAACATAGAAAGCTGCCTTATACTGACCGGTGGTCCACCTGGCTCAGAATTGTTTTCACAGACTGGCATCAGCTCTCCAAGGTTTCCGGCAGGGGACATTCCTGACCCTATCTGGGGATTGAACCTGAGACCTTCTGCATGCAGGCAGGAGCTCTTGTCTTCCATGCTCTTCCATCTGTCCCCCTTTGGCTGTCAGCTGTCATTCCTTCCCTTGAATTCATTTCTGCACAACGACACATAATCAGAGAAGACGTTGGAGACGGGATGGATGCTGGTGAATGTCAGTGGTGATGGCTGTTGTTTTTGAGTATCGTTGTCAGGTACCTCATTACAATGTATACCATGCAAGACAAGATTTTGTATATCTTTATTATTATTATTATTTTTGGCTTGGGCATCTCAGTTCATTCTGTCCCCCCCCCATATATACACATTGTTGTTATATAGTGTCCTCTGCCCTGAGGTTCCATTTTCTTATATTCTTCCCCCTTAAGTTCATATGACAGGCAACAGTGTTTTTTAAGCTATTGGAAGCCTTTATGGAGTCTGCATCTCCTGGCCTTGAAGTCTGAAGACAAGGCCTGATGGACATGATTCCCAGGAATGCTGTCTGGAGTGTTTTTTTGGGGGGCGTTCTATTGCAAAGCAGACAGAATGGTGGCATCTTTGGTGAGAAATGGATCCATAATAGCTACACATGAGTAAGTCAACATGTCCCATGGTTTTGTGCAGCTAAACATTGTGATGAACGCGCTGGAGATCTTGTTGACCACAAGCGTTATCCAAGGTGTTTTTCTACTTGCTGGTGGTGGTGGTTGTTTTTAGCACAGTGCAAAGGTTGCATTGAAATGATCTCTTTTGCATCAGTCTCTGAGTCGGAATGTCTCCTTGACAGCGAGACAACCTTCAGCCAAGACAGCTGTTTTATCCTGGTTGTAAATATATATATATATATATATATGTAGGCATGGCACTCTTTAACACTCTGTTCATCTTTGTCCAGGTACAGCCCAAAGTGTCTTCATGCCCCACCCCCCAATATGACCATGCTAATCATATATCTGGTCTTCAAGGAGAGTTAGCAATGAAGGATCTTCATAAAGGCCTTCCGGAACTCAATATTGAAGGTGGTGTAGATAATGGGGTTGACGGCACTGTTGACGTAGCCAAGCCATGTGAAGGCATTGTACATGGCTGGGGGGATGTCACAGTTGCAGTGCATGTTCAGGATGTGGGTGATGAAAAAAGGGAGCCAACAGATGATAAAGACACCTGCAGGAGGTCAAATGAAGGAAACCAGGTTAAAAGTGCTGTGGCTGACCAGTATTTCTTCACAATAGAAGAGAGTTAACTTATGGAACATGCTACCACAAGATTTAGGGATGGTCACTTTGCTTAGATGGCTTTAATGGGAATTAGACAAATTTATGAAGGATATGTCTACCAAAGATTATTAGTCACGATAGCTATATGGAACTCTCCAGGTTCAGAGAGTATTCACATCCACACCATACATTTAACACACATATAATGCACATGGCTTCACACAAAGAGTCCTGGGAACTGTTAAGGGTTCTGGGAACTGTAGCTCTGTGAGGGGTAAACTACAGTTCCCAGACAAACTCAGTGGAAAGTGATGAACCTCCATAGACTAGAACAAGACAACTATACCGAATCCTTACCAAGCACAATGGCCAGCATCTGAGTGGCTTTCTTTTCCTTTTGCTGTGAAAATTTCCTCCTGCTCATAGTCTTGAGGGAGGTTCTTGTCTTCCCGTTGGGCATAGTCTGGATCTCAAAAACTTTGGCTGCCTTGGGGTTGTCTGTAGTGTGCCCATTCTTCTCTACCTGCAGTGGGCTGTCCACAGGCAACCGTAGAGTGGAATTGGCACGGAGGTTGGAAGCAGCTGGCATTGCCAGATCACTGTTACTTGGCACAGGGGGCTTGTGTTTGGTTTTATCTGGTGGGCTGGTGCTGGTTGCCATCTCCATCTCTTCCATGTGATTCATTGCCTCCTGGACAAAGGTAAGATACCCCCCCATTTATATTTTTGTCTCAAAAAGTAGATAAGAAAATTGACCTAAATTACTTAGTTGGAAGAGTGACTTAGCAATATATATATATATATATATTTAGGTCGCAATTCGAACCCCTGGACACTAGCACCAGTGGCCCCAAAGTCAGTGAGACAGGGAATCCACTCTGGGTTTGAGTCCAAACTTTCAAGGAGCTGTCCAAGGTGCTTTCACTGCCTCACTGACATTGGGGCCACCAGTCTCCACTGATCAGCACTGCATCCATAGCCTTGGTGCTCATGCCAGTCAGGATGAAATTTATTTATTTGTTTATTGCATTTGTATGTATGTATTGCCTTCAAGTTGATTCCAACTTATGACGACCCTATGAATAGGATTTTCATGAGGCTGGGAGGAAGTGACTGGCCCAAGGTCACCCAGTGAGCTTCATGGCTATGTGGGGATTTGAACCCTGGTCTCCCAGGTGCCCCATAGCCAAAGCTCTCTGGGCAGTTTACAACAGTTAAAAACATTAAAAACAAATATGCAAATTTAAAAACACATTTTTAAAAAGCAATTTAAAAACACATGCTAAAATGCCTGGGAGAAGAGGAAAGTGTGTGTGCATTGGAGGAGAGGGAGGATTGGCCTATTGCCATCATGAGATGGCAGCAGGGTCTGATAGGATCCAATCAATCCTCTGTTGCCCCTTTCCTGCCCCCTCCCTGCCCCTTTTCAGCTACCCCCAGTAGGAATGCTGCTGCTAGTAGCTTCCACCCATCTGTCATTTGGAAGGGCGCATTGGGGTGCTCTTTACCAACGGGGCTTCCTCCGCAATGGTAGAGCTCCCCTGCTGGCAGAAGATCACACCAGCTCCATCCAAAACCCTTACAGCACACAGCAGATCAGGGTTTTGGATTACTCTGACTGTCTTAAATAGGCAACTGATTCATTGTAAAGTGAATTTGCAATCAAAGAGAACCAGGAGATGCCACTGCTGGCTTGCTCATTGGCTCTTTGCCTGACAAGCACTTGGGTGGTAGCAATGATGAGGAAGAGAAGCACCAGTAGCAGCTGGTAATCATGGTGGTTAGGAGGGAGGCAGCCTCACCAAGGGAAGTGGGCTTCTGGAAGGAGGCATCGTCTCTAAACGTATGTCCATCTCCCCAGAGCCGCTCTTATGTTCCTGGCTCCAGTTGGGTGGGACAGCAGAAGGGATCCTGCAAGCCTGAAGCCTGAAGCTGATGCATGGAGTACAATGTTGCACCACTCACCACTTTCCGTTTGTGAAGTGGGAAGCTCCCATTGGTCTTCATGATGAGCGCGCACAGCCTGACGTCTTCTGGATGAGTGCATTTGCCCTAAGGGTGGGGAGTGAAGGCAGGGAGGAAAAGGAAGGAAAAAGGGACAAATAGATAATGTAAAAAGGCATCAACTTGCTGTGTGGAACCAGAAAGAAGGATTTGGAGACCAGCACAGGGATCAGTTAGCTGCGAGGGCCATGGTGGTGCACATCACCCTGAATATATGGGGAGCAGCTTGGCAAAGTTTGTACCTCATCCTGGTTGAAGCAGATGGGTGAAAAACTGATTAAGAGGTGTATTTTGGAAAAGCTATATTGCCTCTGTAGCATTCCCAAGGTCTTTGGCCCCAGGCATTTGCCCAAGAATGCTTTGTGCTGGCACTGCCAGGCCTGGTACGGCCTGATTCTGTAGCGTTGTTTAAGCCAGGGGTAGTGGCATGGTGCCCTCCAGATGTTGCTGGACTCCAGCTTCCATCAACTCTGGCTGGGATTGATGGGCCCTGGAGGAGTCCAAGGACGTCTGGAGGCTAAGAGTTGGGCTAAGGAGTCTGGTTGGGCTACGGCGGAGTTGACTTCATCATCCCTTGGAAAAGAGCCACATATGGGCTTCCCTGAACTTGCAGGTGGGACTATGAAATGAAGTTGTTGTCGTGTATCCAGGTCTGTTCATCCTCCCTTGATCTGTTCCTTCTTTGTCTCTGTGGTTGTTGTTTCCTCATTCCCTCAGTCTGCAACTTTCCAGCATGATGTTTTCCCTGCCTCCTCTCTTATCCCTCAAAGCCTTTTGAGCAGAGGCAGGTGATGGCTCCATGTCAGTGGGGCAGTGGAATCCACTCCGGGTTTCACTCTGAACTTTCAAGGACCTGTCCACTGGCATGGAGCCACCAGCCATCACTGCTCTTGAGTTACTCATTCTACTTCAGGGGCCGTGATTAAATAATAATAAAAAGGTCTCTGCAGCAAAGATGGAGAACCTTCGGCCCTCGAGATGTTACTGGATGGGGACTGGTGGGCCGCAGAGTATCCCCCACACCTTTGATTTAGCAACAAGCCCAACCCTAATGATAACAAGAGCCAGCTATGGTAAGAGGAAGCCAACTTATCCTAGGGCAAGGGCTTCCTAACATGTAGAGGGACAACCATGTCAAGAGCAAAGGCTGCAGCCGAGTATTGGATGCCTGTGTGGCCTGCAAGAGTCGGAGGACCAAACAGCCATCTCAGGTTCACTCACACTAAACAGCACAGATTTGGGAAGGAAAAGAAGTGGGGAATCCTAGGGTATAAATTAGGATCAAGAGAGAAGATGGCAATTGGGGTGGGTGGGGATTGCTTGGATTCTGGTTACCTTCAGCGGGGCCTCCGTGTCAGGGTTCAGGCCTGCGTGGGCACCGGCACGTTTGGTGTTGACCCGCTTCCTGCGTTTCCGCAGCACTATGTATATCTGCACGTACACCAGCAGGGTGACAATGAAGGGGACGTAGAAGGAGACGATAGAGGAATACACAACAAAGGCAGGGTTGGCAATGATACACTCATTCTCCTCTGGAAGACACAAGAGATTGCAGGAGCATTGTCCTAGCCATTAGGAGCTACTGCCAGCTTGTGTCTGTCTCTGTGTGTGTGTGCATGCGAGCTACTACAGAAGGTAGAAAGATGTTGCTTTTGGGGGAGAATTTCACCCCCTTTGGTCTCAGTGCAATAAATGCCAAAGCCAGGGTGAAATCTTCAGTAGTGGAGACAGCATAACTAACTGTCATGTATCCTATGTCGCCTCACGCACAGAACACTGTGGATGCAGCCCTCCTGGCTGGATGCTGCTAATATCAGAGGTGTAGCAAGCTGTGGCCCCACCGCCCCAGTATTTCTGACTTGCAACCTCACAAAGGCCTTCAAGAGACATGGAGAGGAGGAGAGTGAGCAAGCACCCCCTGCAGGAGAAAAGAAGGCACTGCAGCAGAAGCCCAAAGTGACCAAGAGATAAACACTGAGCTATTTTTCTATATAAACCTTTGCTAACCTTTCCATACGAGCCTTTGCCAATTCATAAAAAAATTAAATAACACTGCAACTGGGGGAAAATAGGCAGTATCAACTCCAGCCTTTGCCAGCTGGGTGCCCTCCAGTTGTTGTTGGACTACAACTCCCATCAGCCCCAGCTAGCATGGTTGGCAGAGGCTGTTCAACCCAATAGCTACAATGAAGACATGCCGTTTTCTCTCTTTTTGTGTGTCTACATGTTTGTATGTGTTGACTTTCTGTACACACTATACTTTTGTTTTATAAGAAGACTGTCCAGGACAGAGAGGTAATCCTGGCATGGTTTCCGCCCCCCATGGACTTTAATCCAGCACTGAATCCATCACCTATTTTATTTTATTGTGCTTACTTGTGTTGTTCAGCCCAAAAAGCAATGGGCAGGAGATGGCAAAAGAGAGGACCCAGACCACAGCAATCATGACAGTGACTCTGCGCTTGGAGCTGTAGCGAGTGTTATAAAGCATCGGCATTGCCACGGCTGTATACCTGTTTGGAAGGGAGACACAAGAGGGGCACTTCAGTACAGCCTTGGAGCTCACCTGCGCTGTTGAAAAGCAAGCAAGAGGGAAGGAAGGAAGACAGAGAAAATGCAGTTCCAGAGAGGGCAAGGATTCATGACTGTTAGTTGGGATGTGCCCGTGCTCCCTTGCGAGCTGGGATGGTCTCGCCAGAAAAAATCACAGAGGGATTCTCTACCTGTCAATGCTGATAGCGCAAAGATTGAGGATGCTGGCTGTACACATCATAACGTCCAGGGTGACAAAGATGTCACAGTGGATACGGCTGAATCGCCACTCACCAACCACCTGAGGACAGAAAAGGAACAGAAGGAACAGCAATGGGGTCAAGAATCAGAGAGTCAAAGACTCTGTACAACAATAATGAAGAACTGCAGAGACCTTTTGTTTAGGTGTGGGTCCCTAATTATGCAGTTTTATGGCCAGAAAGCGTCTATAGCAGCAACCTCACCCAGCCTGATCTCCAGATGTTTTGGGCTACAATTCCCGTCAGCTCCAGTCAAAATGGCCATGCTGGCTGAGGGTGATGGGAGTTGTAGTCCAAAACCTCTGGAAGGCATCCAGTTGGTGATAACTCAGAGACAGATAAAAACACAAGTAATTTTTTTTAAAAAAGCATCACAAAATAGGAATCAGTTAAGCATAAAGCTACAGGCATAAATAGCACAATCGCAGGAGCCAGTTAAGAATGTATGAACATAAGGAGAGCCTGCTAGATCAGGCCAATGGTCCATCTAGTCTAGCATCCTGGACTATCTTACACTGCTGTTAGAGAAGAACTAGACACCAGGAACACAAGATATGGAGCAAGAGTTTATGAACTGGAAAATGGGGTCTGAACATGGAGCACTCAGTAGCATTATCTCCTCACTTCAATTTTACAAGGAAAAATGTCCTTCTGTTCTGACTGGAGAAATTTCATGGTGGTAGTGATATAGTGGCTCTGTGAAGAATTTGCAGACTGCATGGCAAAGAAGAGTGTCTGTTGAGCCTGATCAGTCTCTTAAGACAGCACCTGCATATGGATGGATGGAGAGGGAAATGGATTTTTTTTGATCTGTAGATATTATTGATTGTTATGGATCTTACCTGGCCTCTCTTATCAGGCAAAAACTCAAAATATGCAGACAGAATCTGAGTTTCCTTGATTTAATGCTGATATATATTTTTTAAAACAAATCAGCATACTTTTAATCAATCAATGTATTTCTCAAAAACCCATAACTAAACAGATTCTTCTTAAACACACACAGTGCTCCCTCCTTACTGCACAAATCACCTTTGATCAGGTTTCCAGATTACCTTCCTCAGTGCCTTTGGCTACTACATTCTAGCTCATCTGAATGTAAAAATCTAGATGTATCTGTCCAGAGAGATCAGCATTGATCCTATCCACTGGGGAGAATTTGAAAACAGACAATGTGGTCTTGAATCTACATCCAGAAAGCTGCCAATAGCTTCCCCCTCCAGCTCTCCCTGACCTCTATAATTCTTGCAATCTACATCAATGTCTCTTAGCATCATCTGCTTTGTGGGAAAGGACATGCAACTTCAGAAGGAATTAGTAGACCAACTAATGAAGTGTTACACACAGGGCTGATGGGAAATGTACAAATGTTGAATGCAGCTTAAGAAGAGACCTGTCGGAAGTGGCAGCTGGTGACTTCATGTCAAGTGCCGCAGTGCAATCCACGCTGAGTTTTAGTCGGTACTTTCAAGGAGCTGCCCAAGGTGCTGAAAGCCCCACTGACATGTAGCCACCAGCTGCTACTACCCATTGGATCAGGTCAGAATACTTTCCTCCTATGGCATCTGGTATTCAGAAAGATACTGAATCATTGAACATTTTATGTCTGAGTGATTAACAAGAAAATATAAACAAACAATAAAACTTTCCATTTGTCTATTCAGTTTTAAAGGCTGCAAGTAGGGATGAAGGAGAAATTCAGTTCAGGTCTCCTTTAAAGGCAAACCTATCTAATTCACACTTTCGTAAACAATATGTGAACTGAAATACAGCAATCCTTCAAAATTCGTACTTTTCCAAATTTTGCAATGCATTTCTCCAGCCAAATAATGTAAATAAAATGTGTATATCAAGGTAAAGTACATAAAAATACATATATTAGTTGAAAATAACACACAAAAATGCATCATATTAAGGAAAATTGCTTGCAAAAATGTGTACATTAGTCAAAAGTGCATACATAAGTGTGTTTATTGAAAGAAATTCACACTAAATGGCTGGGTTATTTTCCATAAAAAAATCACAAAGCATTGCAGAAATAAGGAGAACTGAATTTAAGATTGGAAAAATGAGAAACTGAGAGGACCAAAACTGACAGATCCTTTTATCCTTTGTTGCAGAGGTTGAAGAAGCCTGGTGTAGGAGATGGATGTTTCAATGTGGAGCACCCATCAACAAGCACATTCCTCATTTGGAAGAAGAAAAAAGGCATAGCTTTCATCAATCTCATTTTGACAAGTCCCATCAGCCAACAGGAATTGAGAATGCCTCAGCCAATAGGAAGTAAGACCAACCCTCTATGTCCCTCCTCCCAGCACCACCCCTTTTGATATTAATGTAATATATAGGCCCCACCCTTTTTATATCAAATAATAGGCACCGCTCTATAATTTAATATAAAATTATACGCCTCTCCCTTTTGATATCAAATTTTATTGATTTATAGGCCTCGCCCCACTTTTAATAGATTTGTTAAAAATTTTCCCTTGATTTTTTCCGCATCCTCCATGCACTCTGGCCCTGTGCATGGTGTTCAACAAGAGCCTGAGGCTGTGTCCCGGCTGTTCTGAGCTCCATCTTGGAGGAGTGGGTGCTTTGCCCAGCCCACAGAACCACCCATTTCATCTCCCCCCCCCAACTTCTGTGTAGTATCTTTATTTTGTGGGGGTGGCTACTCAGGAGACCTGAGTGAACAAAGTATAAACTCTAAGCAGAAGCCACGTTAAAGCCTGGTTTGTAGACCAAGAGGCTTGAACGTTGCACAGAGTGGCAAGGGTGCATTTAAAAAGAAATAAAATGGCTGTTTCAGAAACAGAAGACACCACAAGAACAGTTAACTA
The DNA here is from genome assembly GCF_030035675.1 of Rhineura floridana. Lineage (NCBI taxonomy): Eukaryota > Metazoa > Chordata > Lepidosauria > Squamata > Rhineuridae > Rhineura > Rhineura floridana. The sequence continues at coordinate 42,762,032 of NC_084491.1, forward strand.
ATACCACCCTGCTTAATTTCAGGCAGTTTTCCCAAAAAGGGAGATGTTAAGGGTTCAAGCTTACTTGGAAGCAACTCCTTGGGCTTAGCCTTATTGCCTGGTTGTGTAACTCAAATGAGGAAGATGCAGAGCTCTACACATACTCAGAGGTACCTTGTGCTATGATGATGGATTGTTGCAAAGCAATGCAGAAACAAACACACACAACCCCAGAGAATTTGTGACACCTTAAAGGCTAGCATATTATGTATGTATTATATTGTTACATGTGAGAAGAAGAGGTTTGAGAAAAGCTACACAGACCTTCAGTAACTATTCTGTCCAGCTACTTCGCATTGACGCAAACCCCACAGGGAAAATAGAGCATTTTAAATGCTCATTCAATAGCCTTGGTGAATGCCTGCAGTCTATTATGCCTGCTATCCATTTGTACCTTTCATGACAGGAACTTTGTAATGCGTACACGTACACTGATAATTAATAAATATAATGCTTTTAAGTGCAATGTGTGTTGAGATGTAACCCCTCATGCACGTAGCTGCAGCTCAGAAGAGACCAGGCAACAACCACAGAGGACAATGGAACCTCCATGTCTAGAGGCAATCTCTCTCTGAACTGGGACAAACTACAGAGGGTGGGGAAGCCCACTTTCCTAGTCATGCATGTGGGGTTCCTAGAACCGACTTTAAGAACATAAGAACATAAGAAGAGCCTGCTGGATCAGGCCAGTGGCCCATCTAGTCCAGCATCCTGTTCTCACAGTGGCCAGCCAGGTGCCTGGGCGAAGCCCGCAAGCAGGACCCGAGTGCAAGAACACTCTCCCCACCTGAGGCTTCCGGCAACTGGTTTTCAGAAGCATGCTGCCTCTGCCTAGGGTGGCACAGCACAGCCATCACGGCTAGCAGCCATTGATAGCCCTGTCCTCCATGAATTTGTCTAACCTTCTTTTAAAGCTGTCCAAGCTGGTGGCCATTACTGCATCTTGTGGGAGCAAATTCCATAGTTTAACTATGCGCTGAGTAAAGAAGTACTTTCTTTTGTCTGTCCTGAATCTTCCAACATTCAGCTTCTTTGAATGTCCACGAGTTCTAGTATTATGAGAGAGGGAGAAGAACTTTTCTCTATCCACTTTCTCAATGCCATGCATAATTTTATGCGCTTCTATCACGTCTCCTCTGACCCGCCTTTTCTCTAAACTAAAAAGCCCCAAATGCTGCAACCTTTCCTCGTAAGGGAGTCGCTCCATCCCCTTGATCATTCTGGTTGCCCTCTTCTGAACCTTTTCCAACTCTATAATATCCTTTTTGAGATGAGGCAACCAGAACTGTACACAGTATTCCAAATGCGGCCGCACCATAGATTTATACAACAGCATAAAACTGTGCATTTTAATGATAATGTCTTACAGTACAACCCCCACTCTGAGGAAAAAATGCTCAATTTAAAAGTGGATATTCAGCAGACTTGGTGCCTACTTGCAGTCTTATAATCTTGCTACCCATGTGCACCTCCACGGCAGGGCCTATAATTTTATATTAAATTAATATCAAAATGGAGTGGGGCTAGGAGGCGGGACACAAAGGGCCATTCTTGCTTCCTATTGGCTGAGGCATTCTTGATTCCTATTGGCTGACGGGACCTGTCAAAATGAGAAACAAGAAATGCATGACTCAAGCACCATGTATACAAAATGGTTTTTAAAAATGGGGCACCTCTGGAAAGAGCACACCTATGTGAATATGGTTTGGTGAACACAGATTTAGAAATGGACAGAGGTTTTGACTTTGGGTGGGATTTGATTTCTCTGAAACTTTTCAAATCAGAAACTTATTTACAATGCTTTTCTCTCAGTGAAAACCAAATAACATCTTGGAAAGGATGATCTGATATTTCATTTGACTCCAGATTTAGGATCATGCTATGGGAGCCCAGGACTGTGGGTGCCTCTGCTTGCTCTTGAGAAGGATGGCAAGCACTGCCACCAGCATAGCCAAGAGCAGGAAACAAGCTTCTTCCATCTTTTCTAAGACTGTTTCACTGACTTTGAATGGAATGGAACAGAAAAGTAGTAATGAGAGGAACAAGAGAGGCATCTCTGTGCGAGACCCACAAGCAAGTGAATAGCATCCACTAGAGAAAGAAGCATGTGAAACAATGGCGATGGAGGTCGATTTCATGGAAATCTCGCTGGCGCTTTCTAGAATATATCAGGCCCGGTGTCTTGAATCAATCTGGATTTAATCAACTCAACAGCATGGCTTGCTCATGCCCACTAGCAAAAAACCTCACAGATGAATCAACAGCGGAATGAGCTGGAAGGAAGGCAGGGATGGGATGGGTGGACAGGCCTTCCATCAGCTCATGGCACTTTTTAATTTGAGATGTTAAGGAAGCAGCAGTGCTAAAATCTAGTGCAATGTTCTCTGGGGGGATTTTTGATTTAGCAGGATATGAAATGTGAAAGTAAGGATTTTTTTGGGGGGGCTGCCTTTGGATTCTGCCAGCTCCAGGCAAATATCATATCCACGCTAGGGTTAGTAGAAACAAAGTGAATCCAAATGGTACCACTGGTGGCCCTTTGAATCCTTAATGAATTAAAGGGCACTATGCACGGAGCCCAAATCCCTGCTCCAGGGTAAACATGCCATCACAGTCCAGGGATGGAGAACTTCAGGTCCAGGATTCAGCCCTCTGGGCCACTCTGTCTCCCCCCTCTCACTTTCCAATGCATTCACCAATAAAATACACATTTTGTATGCACCTTTTACATAAGATACATTTGTGTGTGTAATTGAGTAGGTATATTGATCAGATTGCATTTAAAGGTGAACCTATCTAATCCACACTTTCTGAAACTATATGCGAATTGAAACACAGCCATCGTACAAAATTCGCTCTTTTCCAAATTTTGCAATGCAGTTCTCCAGCCAAGTAACATGTACAAAAATGTGTATATTAGGAAATGTTCATAAAAATGCATATATTAGTGAAAATAACATGTACAATGCATTCTATTAGGGAAAATTGCTTTGCAAAAATGTGTTTAATAGGGAAAATTGCACACAAAAATGCATACTAGGAGAAATTCGCACTAAAATGCTGATGAATTTTCATGGGGACTTTTGATTTTTTAAAAAATATTGCAAACTGATGCGAAAATGGGAGGAAATGAACTTAAGGCTGGAAAACTAAGAAAGGGAGAGAAACCAAAATTAACAGATTTGCCCATCCCTATGTGTGGGTCAACTCTTCCTGATCATAAATGGATGAGCAAAGGCTTCTTAACCAGGGCATTGCAACTTGCTACACACTATTGCCATAGCATGCCTACCTCCAAATAGACCACCCACGGCATCACCAGAGTAGCCACGAGCAGGTCTGCCACAGCAAGGCTGACAATCAAATAGTTGGTGGTGGTCTGAAGGGCCTTCTCCCTTGATACGGCCATGCATACCAGCACGTTGCCAAAGACGATGACGAAGATGAGGAGGGTGAGGAGCATGGCATAGTAATTGTAGTGGGGAGGCTCCTGTCCTGGGCTGGACCCGTTGAGGGTTTGGTTGTCATAGTTGCCATCATACAAGGACATGCTTGGGAAATCCATGAAGAAGAGCCAGTCGGTTTTGGGATCTGCCTCGCCACAAAAGGGGAAGACAAAAGAATGGGTAATTAATTAGGAACCAGCAGTGGGGAGCATTCAGTTGCAGATTTTCAAGCCTTCCTATTTGAACAACAACAGCATGAAACTGCTGTTGAGCTGGACTTCATTTGTGAGTTCATCACGTTGCAAGTGGGACTCATCTTCAACGGGCCCTGCCACTCAGGGCAGGCATCAGAGGTTGTCATGGTCAGGCACCTGCCAAGGGAACAGGAGCTCAAAAGGGTCTTTCACTACCTCTGTCACCTTGGGAAGTTGGGACCTCTTCTTGGTGCCTCTGCCATCCTCACAACATTCAAGCCACAGCACTAAGAACATCAGAAGAGCCCTACTGGATCAGGCCAAAGGGGGCTCATCTAGTCCAGTATCCTGTTCTCACAGTAGCCAACCAGATGCCCCAAAGGGAAGCCCGGAAGCAGGACATGAGCAGAACAGCAACTCTCCCACTTGCAATTCCCAGCAACTGGCATTCAGAGGCGTACTGCCTCCAACAGTGGAAGCAGAACTTACCCATCATGGCCAGTAGCCCTTGATGGCCTTATCCTCTATGAATTGGTCGAATCAGAAGAGCCTTGCTGGGTCAGGCCAGTGGCCCATCTAGTCCAGCATCCTGTTCTTACAGTGGCCAACCAGGTTCCTGTGGGAAGCCCGCAAGCAGGGCATGAGTGCAAGAGCACTCTCCCCACTTGTGTTACTCAGCAGCTGAGCATATTGGGATCTACTGGGGGAAGACCAGGGAAGGTTTGAATCTAGAGGATTGAACTCCTTCCCCAGCTCTCTGACACCACCTCCACCTTGAACTAAGAGAAATTTATGTCAGCTCTGGAGCTGGTATAAATCAATACCTTTTTATTTTCCTTCCACTGCTCCTTTAAAAAAACAAAGCCAGAAATGAATGTTGAAGAAGGAGGCTGGGGAAGTAATTTAGTTTGGATTACTTTTTAATGCAAACCTACCTAATATGCACTTTCTGAAACAAATGCAAACCAAAACATGACCATCTGTTGAAATTTGTGGTTCTCTGAATTTTGTGATACAGTTTACTGCTTTCCCCTCCCAAATAATATGTACAAAAATGTGTATGTTAAGGGAAAGTGTCCATAAAATGCATATAATAGTGATAATGACACTATAGTTGGGGAAACTGGTAGCAAAAATATGTATGTTAGGCAAAATTGCATACAAAAATATCTGTATTAGAAGAAATCTACACTAATATGCTGATGAATTTTCATGAGGACTTGATTTTTTTTAAAAAAAATGGCAAACTGATATAGAAATGTGGAGAACTGAGCTACAGAAATGAAAACCAAGAGGTTAAAAAATATTGATAAAGTTATCCATCCTAGATAAGGCAGGCATTAGATAAGGTGGAAGAACTCCCTTTGAATTTTACTCACACATACTGTTGTGACATTGCACAGTAAATATCACAGCAATCATGACTAGGAATATTACTTTTCTCTAAAAAAGAAAAGATTCAGGCACATAGATCTGAATGGTTGCAAGCATAGTCAGAGGAGTGAAATCTTCCCCAGGATATTTTCCCCATCCAAATTCAATTCAGCTGGACAAATTATCCACTCAGGAGTACAGTGGAGTGGGCTTAGCAGCTAGAAAAGTTACTTCTGAGAATAGTTAATATATTATCTGGAAGTGGTTAACACGTATCTAGTTCCAGTTATCTGCAATGGCTCCCATTCTTTCAAAAACATACAAAGTTATTTTTCGCTACTACAGGAGGATGTGGGTGGTGGGTGGTGTGCGTGCGTGCGTGTGTGTGATCAAAATGAGCAAACTAACTCATGGAAAATATAAGCCAGCAGGGTACTGCTTTGCCAAGTGGCTGCTCTCTACAAGGTCTTTACTTGCTTGCAAGCGTCTCAGCAGCACGTTGGTACTTCTGGCACATAGTGGATATTTATCTCATGTTTTCGGGGAGGGCTGAGCTCAGTGTTAGAGCATCTGCTCTGGATGCAGAAGGTCACAGGTTCAATCCCTGGCAGCATTTCTAGGTAGGGCTTGGAATGTTCCCTGCCTGAAACCCAGGAGATCCTCTGCCAGTCTGTGTCAACGACACTCAGCACGATGGATCAATGGCCTGACTCTGCATGAGATAGCTTTCTAACCAGCTTGCCCTTCCTCCATTCTAGAGCACAGGACAACTTCCCAGAATCAATCATTAAAACAACCATCTGCAGTAAGACATAAAGCAGATTTTAAAAACAAAACAAAACGCAACAACACCCCAGTAGATAAAATCAAGTAGAATAAAATGCATTTCCCGAATGTATAGATTGGCCCTGGGATGCCAAAATGGCACATCCTGGGCCAAGTGGGTCTGCAATTAGCATTACAAAGACCAGACAAGGAATGGGTTGAGACAAATGAGGATCCGAGGGAAGACAAGAAAGAACAGGAACACACAGGCAGGAAAACAAAACAGAAGCTAAAGTAAGGACTGGGTTAGGAACTGAGTGACCACAGATGCCAGGGTGCCCACCAGTATCTATTATGGGACCCGTGAAAGGTCTCCATAGGTTTTCCCTCAAAAAACCACAGTGGATGAGATGGGCGGGCATTAGGGTTGCCAGTTCAGAAGTATCCCAAACCCTGAGGTTTTGGGGCTGGGCCCTAGTGATGTCATGGGGTGGGCCTTAGTGATGTCATTAGGCATGATACATTAAGCATCAACCACAGTTGCTTGGAGCATAATTTCTAAAAGATGGAGCCTGGGTAGGGAACGTTTAATCTAGCCTACTTGCTTCTGGCAAGAAGGGTTTAAGTGCCCTCAGGCCAGGCCAGTCACCAAAAGGCCATCATAGGAAGGAGCCTAGTGTTGTGGAGGTGAGATGGGAGTACTCAGGAGTAAAGATGGATGGCCCTGAAGGCAGCAATTCTAAACACACTAAGGGACTAAGCCCCATAGAACTCAATAGGACTTACTTCTGAGTAGATATAGTTTGGATTGTGCTGGTGGTAAAGCTTGACTAGGGATCCTCTGCAAAGATATCCATATCCAATCAGGGCTGGCCACCCCCTGCCTGGAATGCCCTACTCCTACCTTTTAACGTGACTGCTACAGATTTGACCTTCACTTCAGAAAGAGGTTTAAGAAATGAGTAAGAGTAAGAAGATTCTCTACCCTATTCGTCTACCCTGTGGACTGTCATAAACTCACTTTGACAGCCAACCCAATTCCAGTGAGTAATAATTGACAGAGAGAAAACACCCATGGTTTGGTCTACCTTCATAGGCAGCAGCTTGGGAACAACAACAATTGCAGCCACACTTCCCAGTATGTGAATTCTGCCTCCCCCCCTTCTGTTTTAGATGCAGTAGCCATTTTGTGTCATGCCACATATTCTGCGGCATTTCGTGACTGGCACCCACAGCACTTCCTGAAAATTCAAAATCGAAATATGCCCACTGGCCTTGAGTTCAAGGGATCCATAGAACTTAAAGCCTTGCATATAACTGGGGATAAATGTTCCTCTGCATGGTCATGTTTCTATTCATGTTCTCTTCATGAGTTTAGAGGCTTGTCTGAGATGTTTAGTATTCATTCCTAGAGGCCTTCCCTTGAATCGATTGTCATTCTTGTGGGGAGATAACAAGAACTTTAACCATAGAAATCTAAGAGGAATCTGGAATGAAACAAGACTATAATCCCCGCTATATTGCACTTGATGAGCTTAGACAACCTCTTGATCAAGATCTCAGGTTCAGTGCATGTCGCTTAAGAGCTCCCTCCCTCCCTCCCTCCCTCGCTCCCTCGCTCCCTCTCTCTGAGCTGCCCTTTTGGCAAATTATAGTCTGTTTTCAACTGAGGGCTGAATAGAAAAGCAGTTAAGTAGTACTTTTAAAAGCCAGGCACCTCACAAAGAATTGTGCACAGCCTTGGGAGGCAAGGCCATCAAGTCATCCCTCCTGGTTACAAGATCTTCTGGCAGTTCACTTTGCATGGAGGATTAAAAAACCAATGCAAGTCTTTGCCCCCCAAGTTGCTCATACCAAGTTGCTCAAATTGAAACTTAAATGTGTTTCATGTTCCAAATTCAGTTTAGACAAAAGCAAAAATACAGGATTTTGAACAACAGCAAAACTGCACATCAACAAGGCTGACCTAGGAACATACTGTTGCATGCCACCCCAATCTCCAAGTGGTGTGAGACTTCCAGGGGGTTCTGCACTTACCCAGGGTTTGGTTTCTGTGGAAGGAAGGTCAGCAGAGACTGTGGTGTCTTATAGGATATATGGTTTTTATTTACACACACTCACAACCTGAGCTTAAGATGGAGGGGGCCTCAGCATTGTCGAACAGATTGTGCTTTTCCATCAGGCTTGTAGGAGGCACCCTACAGCCATGGTGCAGACAGCAAGCCCCTCTGTATCTCCCTAGTTCCCAGCTTCTCCAGACCAGACTAAAAGCACAAGTGGGAGAAGGCTCCAACCAGATGATGGGGGTGGTGGTGGAGGTCCTCTTTCCTGAAAGAATTCTAGATGGCCCACATTGCCTCTCTGGCAGATTCTTACACTTGTTGATGGAGGCACTTGACAGACTCATTAGCCACTCTATTACATTAACAAAGGAAACCAGTCTGGCCAGTGGGGCAGGTTTCTTCCTTTGCAGGTTGTATCTCTTATAGGCGCGCAATTATAAACTAGAAAGGGTCTCACAGATATCATCCAAACCCACCCCCACAATGCTATAACAATATGAACACAAGAGTTTTGAAGGAGTATAATATTTTAACTTGTATAAGAACATAAGAAGAGCCTACTGGATCAGACCAATGGCTCATCTAGTCCCATGCTCTGCTCCCTTAGCCAAATGCCTGTAGGAAGCCTGCGAGCAGAACCTGAGTGCAACAACTCTCGTGGTACACATGATATGTGCATCATTACAATACGTTACATTACCATAACATCAAGCTGTAATAGAGGAGAGGAAAGGAGAGATGTAGAGTCAACACCAGCTCTGCAAAGAAGACAGGCTTGTCCCTCCATCAACAGTTCCCTGGAAGCAGCCATTCTACCAGGATGCAACGAAGGAGGAAGAGAAGGAAAGCAGGGCCACTCCATCAGCGCAGCCGAGAAACCAGCAACCTCTGGCTCCTCCTTGAACTTTTTCACCCCAGCTCAGCACTAGAAGAACTTGAGCTTGCTTATTTCCTCCTCCCTGCCAATCCATTTTCCTTTTGTGTTATGTCTTCTTAGATTGTGAGCCTGAGGGCAGGAAGTGTCTTTTTTTGTTTTGTTTTTGAAGTGTAAGCTGCTCTGGGAGCCTTTTGGGTCTGAAGAGTGCTATCTATCTATCTATCTATCTGTCTGTCTGTCTGTCTGTCTGTCTGTCTGTCTGTCTGTCTATCTATCTATCTATCTATCTATCTGTCTGTCTGTCTGTCTGTCTGTCTGTCTGTCTGTCTATCTATCTATCTTAGAGGCAGAAGAGGCTGTAACTTAGTGTATAATATAGCCCGCATGCTTTGGAATCAGATGCATAGCCTGCAAAACCCCTTTCAAAGTGCTCTGCAAGTCCTGACAATCAGTGGATGGTTTGGTCTTTTGAAGCCCATTGCAAAGTATTCCACAAGGGCTCTGCTGAAGTCTACTGCAAAGTGCTCTGCAAGACCCCACTGCAAAGCAGTTGTGGAGCGCTTTTTCATGGGCTTCAGAAGACCCAACAATCGCCAGGCCCTGGGTCTTGGCCCTGGGTCTTGTGAAGCCTTTGCACAGGGCTTTGCATGTGCTCGCAGCCCCCTTTTCTATACCTGTCCCAGGCCTGTTGCCAGGTGAAGGGCAGGTGGGAGTGGCTTGGCCAAAATGCCCTCACAGGCCAAATGGGAGACTTGGCCTGCCTGATTAGGCCCATGGGCTTGAGGTTCCCCACCCTGTTCTAGTCCCACAAAAACTAGTCGCTGAGTAGAATTTGAGATGCAGAAAACAGAAATCTTACTCGGTTTTTTAAAAGCCTTTTCGGTGCCTTCCTAGTTCCTGCACTCCAAGGACATCCTTCTTGAGAGCTGAATCACAAGCAAGGATGTCTCTCAAACCCACAAGCAAGAGTATAAAAATGCCAAACATGTCATAGACCAAGCCTATCACTAGCTTTCAGCCTCAGTTTTCCACCCATAAAATGGGAATAATAGCAGATTGCCTTGCAGAGCAGTCCTGAAGAGGAAAAAAATGCACATTAAAAATTGAGCTGCTGCGCTGCAAGTTAAAATTGCTCTATAAATGGTAGCATTTATGGGACAGTTTGTTGTTTAATTAAAAGATGGCTCCCAACAGTTCCAAACACACAATTTGGCAGAGGTGGAAGAGTATTAATTATTCTGCACGAGAAATCTGTTTCTGTTACGCAAGGAAAATGCTGCCAACATCCTTCCCTCCTTCTGTAACTGCATCATTTTTTTGCAGTCTTGGTTTGATTATGCCTTTATCTAGGTTGGCTCTAGAAAAGTTTAAACAGTGATTAGAGCACTTCAGTAAACAAAATGATTTTGCAAAGGTTTAGGCTAATTGGACATCGCCATGGTATTGTCAAAGGCTTTGCATAATTGTACAACATAATTGAAAAAGCAAATTTTCAAAATGCTGCAGAGGAGCACATAATGGCAAGTGATTTACATGGCTTTAGATAGAGGATTTTGAGAAACATTGTAAGAACAGAGCCGCTGTAATCTTGACTTTGATTTAGTGAGCGGCGGTGGTGAAGAAGGCAAATTCCATGCTCGGGGTTATTAGGAAAGTAATGGGAAATAAAACTGCCAATATCATAATGCCCTTTTGCAAATCTCTAGTTCAGCCACACTTGGAATACTTTAAAAAGGATAGAGGAAAGGTGCAGAAAAAGTCAACTTCAATAATGGGGGGGGGCAGCCTATGCTTCTAATAGAGGGGAAAACCAGGCTAAATCCAAATAATATTGCCTTATTACAGGAGGTTCAGTTAAAATCTATCTAGATATTTATATTTCCACTCTGCAGTTCTGCACTTTCTACTTTGGATAAGAAAGGGAACTGCTTAAAAACTGCTTAAAGTGCTGAAATCTAATGGAAAAGCAAGAATCCCCCTTCACTTTTGGAGTGGTTTAACAAAGTCTGGAAAGCACTTACTATGAGCAAGATATCCTACTCAATGGCGAGGGTGATTTTTTTTTTTTAAAGATGATTTTCCCCCTGAATGATGTGATTGGGGAATGAAGATGCATTAAAGACAAGCTGTGCCAACCACACCTCCTTTAGACAAGGCTTACAGAAAAATGACAGCACCCTCTGTGTACCAGGTGCAATACTGACTGTTTTACGCAATTTGCACCCACCACTATCAACGAGGGAGTGGGAAGGAGGGAAGGGAGGGAGCATTGCAAATAAAGAGGCAACAATGGGGCAAGGGTGGAAGTGGGGCTGGAGAAAGGAAGAAGAGAACTCAACTGACAAAGAAGATGTCAACATTTTGGCCCAAGTAGATCTGCACAGGAGTGAGATGTACTGAAATGTAGTCACATGATTCTTTGAGACAGGGCCGGCCCTAGCCCTACCATTAGGCAGAGTGAGCCAGCAGCCTTAGGTGGCAGATGCTGGGGAGAAGGGGTCATTGTCCCCTAAACTAGCCTGGTATTATCTGATACGGTGGAGGAACAGCACCAATGTTCGAATATGATTCAACTGCCAGTCCAGTTGGCTTCTGTACAGGAAAGAGGGGGGCGCCATTGTAAACAGGACAGGTGGGGGAACCACCCCAGAAGCCCATCACTAGGCTCCAGGGATGGGAGAATCTGTCGATTTTGGTTTCTCTCTGTGTTTAACTTTCCAATCTTAAATTCAGTTCTCCACATGCCCACATTGGTTTGCGATTTTTTTTTATTATAAAGAGTGCTCATAAAAATTCATCAGCATTTTCGTGCTAATTTCTTCCAATTCACATATTTGCAAAGCAACTTTATAATGTATTTCATTATATAATGCATTTTTGAATGTTATTTTCACTAAAATATGCATTTATTTGCTGGCTTTACCTTAGTGTATTCATTGGTGTATGCATTGTTTTGCTGGAGAACTGCGCTGCAAAGTTCCCAGCTGTGCGGATTTCAAAGGATGCCTGTGTTTCCGTTTGCAAATTGTTTTGGATATTGTGAATTAAGTAAATTCAATTTTAAATGCGAACTGAATGTAGTTTTCCCCCATCCCTTCTAGGCACCAGCGTATGGATTTGCTCAGCTCATGTTCCAAAGACACTGTTTCAGCTCTGCTCATTAGCCCAGCCTTCCATCCCAGTTTTCCCGCTTTCTAGAATTATACTTGCAATTCTTTTGTGTGACTCTGCAGCCAGAGTTTGCAAGTGAGCATAGTCTCAAAAAATTGACAAGACGGACAGACAGACAGATAGATAGATAGATAGATAGATAGATAGATAGATAGATAGTCTTGCATTTCACAGAGTAGTAAAAAGTTTAAGTGGCAGCTTCTTAAAAGGCAAGTTCCCTTCTGACAAGTTGGTGTTTTTGTGAGGTCTGTTTATTTACAAACATGAAAGTTCAGTGAGGAGAAGCAGGCTGGCATCCTGTTAGCATACAGAGCACTGCCAATCCCCCAAATTACAGCTAAATCACCCCCCAGCAAGGTTCCTTCTAGCTATGACCTGCTAAAACTCCAGACATTTTTCTCATTTGCTGGTTACATTTTAGCTCTTTCTCTCCAACAAACAGGGCGGATGTGTTTAATAGGGAGTCGTCACCAGCCATCAATATTCATTGCAGGAAGTATCTTTTAGCAACTACTTTATCAGGCTAAACAAGGTTCCAGAAAAGAGGCAATCTCCTCATTTTGTATGGCTATAAGCTGACTATTACCCAGCAGCCCCTGCAACAAGAACCAGTAAGAAAAGGCTCTGCTTTGTGGTCTGTTGTGAAATTCTGCATTGTGCACCTAGACCGCATCATGACATATTCTATGGATAGCCTTAAGCCGCAAAAGCTTCAGAACAGCTTCAGTCATCTGAAAATTCACGCCAGATGGTGCGTAATTAATTATTCCCTGTTTAACAAGTTTCACACCGGGGAGAAGAAAACATATTTGATGATGAACCAAGCGACGGGGACCATAAATGACAAAAGAGTGAAAATCAAAAAGGGAGCCTGCAGCTTGCTGGAAGAGATTTGCTTGTCCAAACACTTCAGCTGAAGCACTTCAAATGACAAATCCATTTAGGGAAAAGAACTGATTTACCAATGAAAGAAGGAAACAGTCAATTTGTGCCCACAAATGCAGAGTAATCATTCCACGAGAACAAACCAGATTGTAAATGGTTTGTAAACAACTTTATTTTTGTTTTTTGTCATGCACATCCCCCTTCTAGAAGATTTATGTCCAGAAAACACTAGAAAAGACCATCACACTCCATTCCTCCAAAACAGCAGTGTCACAATATGTTCAATACAATGTGTTGTCACCAAAGGAGATGGACACAGTTTCAAATCGGAGAGAAAATGTTCAAAGCATCCCACCCGCTAAACTAAGGATGATAAGCTCTCAAGTAAGAGCCAAATGCAATGTGATGCCATCGTACATCTCTTTTCCCAGAGGTTTGCTTTCTTTTGCTTTAAGTGAAAGGCATCCTTGGTGGAGGGGTGTGTGTGGCAGCAATGGCAGCATTGTGTTCAGGAGTGAAAAGAGTAGCAAGGAGAATAGGCAGATCAGCCCATTCACAATAAATTACCCCAGCTGCTTTCTCCCTATAGGAAAAGATACAGGGTTCCTTTAAGAGTACGCATGTATGTATGTATGTATGTATGTATTTATATCCCGCCCTCCCAGTAGGAGCCCAGGGTAGCAAACAACAACATTAACAACACTCTAAAACATCATAAAAACAGACTTTAAAATATATTAAAACAAAACATCTTTATAAAAAAAAGCTTTTAAAACATCTTAAAAAGCAATTCCAACACAGACGCAGGCTGGGATAAGGTCTCTACTTAAAAGGCTTGTTGAAAAAGGAAGGTCTTCAGTAGGTGCTGAAAAGATAACAGAGATGGTACCTGTCTAATATTTAAGGGGAGGGAATTCCAAAGGGTAGGTGCCACAACACTAGAGGTCCGCTTCCTACATTGTGTGGAACGGACCTCCTGATAAGATGGTATCTGCAGGAGGCCCTCACCTGCAGAATGCAGTGATCAACTGAGTATATAAGGGGTCGGACGGTCTTTCAGGTATCCCGGTCCCAAGCTGTATAGGGCTTTGTACACCAAAACCAGCACCTTGAACTTGGTCAGTGCAATTCTTTCAGCAGCCAGATGACATCTTGGCGACCCCCTGCCCCAGTGACCAGTCGTGGTGCTGCATTTTGCACCAGCTTCAGCTAGCAGACCAACCTCAAGGGCAGGCCCACAAAGAGCACATTACAGTAATCCAGCCTGGAGGTTACCAATGCATTATTACGGTTTGCCGAGACAGATGCTCAGTCCGTTGTGCACACTCTGAGAGAGTGCTCACAAAAGCATGCACGGGCATTTAAAGTGCCCGCTGCCACCTCCACTGCTGCCATATCTCCGTCCCTGTGACCTCTGAGGGGGCCCAAGCTTTCTTGGAGGGAGAAGTAGTAGTGGGGTGGTAGTGGGGGTGGTGCTCCAGATTCTTGGTGAAACATCACCCTCTTGCCAAGAAGGTTGCAGGGATTACTTGTGCCATTGTGCATGTTGGGGACATGATGCTAATTATGCCCATTTCTGTCCCAGGTAAATACATGAGGGGGAACTGTGTATAAAAATGCATATATAAGACAAAATTAAATGCAAATGTGCATTATATTAGGGGAAATTGCTTGGAAAATGTGTATATTAGGAGAAATGCACATAAAATGCTCACAACTTTTTGTGAGGATTTTTTTGTTTGCAAATGTATGTAGGAATGTGGCAAACTGAATTTACAAATGGAAAAATGAGAAACCGAGAGGCACTGAAATTGACAGCTTCATCCATCCCTTCCTTTGCAACACCGCTACTTTTCATTGGAAGCAAAATGTTCAGATTACCCTCCCTCCCTCCCTCCCTCCCTCCCTTTCGCTAACGTGTGCTGCATGACTGGTGGAAATTCTGACAGTCGCAGCTTTCCCACTGGGTCTCACACTAGGGAAGCTGCTGTGATTAATGTCCGCCTGGCACAGCATAAGAAGAGCCTGCTTGATGAGACCAACGGCCCATCTAGTCCAGCATCCTGTTCTCACAGTGGCCAACCAGATGCCCGTTATGGGAAGCCTAAAAGCAAGACCTGAGCGCAAGAGCCCTCTCTCAGGTAAGCATCTGTTGAAAACAGAAGGGCTTTTTTAGAAGAAAAGATGGCTATCTTTCCAGGGTGGTGTCTTCCTTGAGCACCTAAATATGAATGAATAAATACTCTCCCTTGTGAGATTTGCATCAGCTGAGGGCTTTTGGCACCAACTCTCAACATCTCAGTCTTGTCTATGAATGTTTGAACACTCATTCACAATCTACTCACTCAGAAAAAGAACAAGCAATAGAGTCCTCCTAAGATTATACCACTTCAGACTGAAGACAAGGGGAAATTACAGGCTCCAAGGGTCTTCCCAAAGAGAAATTCCCTAAATGAATGCTTCAAGAACCATGACATGCTAGCTGTTTGCATGCAGTGACTTTTTGACAAAAGAGAACTTTCAATAATTTGTCATGCATTCCTGGGAGAATGTATCTTCTTGGACATTTCCCCCCCCTGAACAAGTCAATCAGCCAATACCTCTTCCCTTGCTTCTTAAGTACATTGTAAATGGTGCAAAGGTCCCTTTCCCTGTTTTAGCCATTGAATCCTCAAAGCCGAAAGGGCTGCTAACTGGTGCAAGGATGCAATTATCAAGCAATTATCAAGGATGCAATAAACACTCCCAAGAGAAGTTATTTTGTCCAGCACCAGTGAGATACCTGCCTCATCACAACTCTGATACTGTTCTGGGTCAGAGGAATTCCTCTCTACACACACGTTGCCTCAGATGGGCTTCATGCATGACCCTCTTTCTCTGTTTGGTCCATATATTTCTGTCTCTTGCTTACAGATTTGGGTTTGATCACCACCACCACCACCGGACAACGGAGGTGGAAAAACCAAACAAAGCCACAATACCAAATCCTCACAAGCTGCATTGTGATAATCCATTGTGATTATTCACTTGATGCTGCCAGTGAAAAGCTTAATTTATGATTCCTGGCTTCCATTTTCTGGGTGGTAGAGGCCAGAGTTCCAACTATGAGTGATAGGATCAGGCCAATTGAAGTTGATGGGAGTTGGAGACCAACAACATTTCTACAAGCCCTGATGTACAAGGCACCATCCTCATTGCTCCACCCCAGTACGAAACATTTGTACATTGCATATTATTGTGTACAAGGGGAACATACTGCACATCTTTTCCCATGAGGTGATGCATGTACTCTTGATCTAAGAACACCTGGAACAGCATTCCAGATGATTCATAGAAGCATGAAAAGAGGACCTTTGAGAGGACATTTGGTCCATGCATGCATCATACAGTCATATCCTTCCTTGGGAAGGGCCATCGCTCAGGGTCAGGGCACATGCTTTGCATGCAAAAAAAGGTCCCAGATGTCTTTGACATCTACAGATAGGGCTGGAAAGAATCCTTGCCTGAAACTCTGGAGTGTCAGGGCAGATAATACTGAGATTGGTGGACTAAGAGTCTGGTTTAGGTTTAGGTTATGGATTCCTTCCCACACAAACACGCACAAAAATCCCAAGGTGCTTATACAACCAAGTGTAAAAAAAAAAAAGCAACAATGAAATCACACAAACATATTAAAAACAGATGTAATAATACAAGTTCTGACTCCGTCTGGCTGTTTGGAATCCATTCACATTGCCTCATTTAAACCAATGTTTGTTGATTAGTTTAAAGCTTGCCTCTAGCTGCACAGGTATTTACTGGAGCAAGAATATCTGCTGGCTTATTACATTTACATGGAGTTTCTAGATGGCCTCCCATCCAGAAATGGATTAGATAGAGACCAGCTTAGCTTCAGCGAGGTTGCCACAGCAGGTGCCTTCAAACCAATATAATCCAATTCTACATAGGCATTTGCTTAGGTTTTTAAAAATAACATAAAAGGACGACAATGTCCTTAGTTCAAATCTGAGAAGACCTTTTCTTTTTTCCATCCACTGTCAGCGGCAGCCTGCCTCTGAATGCCAGTCGCTGGTTGTCACAAGTGGGGAGCGTCCTGTTGCCCTCAGGTCCTGCTGGTTGGCCTCCCGAAATGGGCATCTGGTTGGCCACTGTGAGAACAGGATGCTGGACTAGATGGGCTCCCTTTGTCCTGGTCCAGCAGCCAGGCACTTCTTATATATAGTACTTATGTTCTTCTCAAATGCCAAGCGGCACTTTGCCCACCCAGGTTCCAAGGGTGTGTGCTGGATCCACCCAAACTGTCTGCGTGCAAGCATGTTGTGCTTCCTTTTGCACATTCTGCGCCTTTCCCCCCCTCCACATGGGTCCCTCCTCCTTCCCACATGTCTGTCTAGCCAGCCATGCTACGTTCAGGTCACAAGGGCCAGTGAAGAAAGGGGACAGAGGTCGTGTCCTTTTGTCCCTGTGCAGTTTGAATGAGTGACTCAGCTGGGCGGCTGGAGCCTGAGCTCTCTGCAGCATCCTCTCCCCCCTCCCAATGCACTTTTGTACACTTTCTGTCCCTCTGCAGAGATTGTGAATGTCCTGTCATCTCATGGATTGTCACTTTGATCTGGTTACCCAGCAACAAGCCCTCTACAGTGATTTTCTAAAGCAATAATCACATCCATCCCATTCTGTTGACCCTGACCAAGCTTCAGAATGCAACTCGCATTTGGTGACTGGCAAAGGCCGGTAAGGACTCTGGGGAGGGTTCTGGTGCAATACCTGGGTTAGGCAAAAGCTGTGACCCAGCTTCATCCCATCACATCTACCTGGCTCATCCCATTTGTAGATAAGTGCAAGTTTGAGATGGGTGGAGTGGTGGAAAAGATTCATGAAACTCAATCCCATTCACTCTGTGTGGAATTGCGAGAGCTTTAAACTGCAACCCTATGCACAGAATACCTGGGAGTGAAACATAATGGGATTTACTTCTGAGTAGGGATGGCAGAGAAGTTAGATTTAGTTCACATTTAAAGCCAGATCTATCAAATTCACACTTTTTGAAACACTGCAAATAACCAAAACACAGCCATCCTCTGAAATTCTGATTCATTCCTGTTTATTTATTTATTTTATTTATTATCTGATTTATATCCCACCCTTCCTACCAGCAAGAACCCAGGGCAGCAAACAGAAACTCTAAAAACACTTTAAAACATCATAAAAACAGACCTTAAAATAAATTAAAGCAAAACAATGTTAAAAACATTTTTTTTTAAAAAGCTTTAAAAACATATTTTAAAAAGGGTTACAAACATATTATTAAAAAACACACATATTAAAAGCAATTCTAACACAGACACAGACTGGGATAGGTCTCAACTTAAAAGGCTTGTTGAAAGAGGAAAGTCTTCAAAAGGCGCAGAAAAGATAGCAGAGATGACGCTGTTGATTGTCTTCAAAGTGTGCAATGAACTGAGTCGTAGTACAAATCTGGCCAACTCATAATGCTCGGGTGCGTTATGAAGTGTCCACCATACCTCAGGAAGTTCTTCTTTGGCTTGTATTACCAACCCAGCCAAAGCAACAGCACTACCCCAACCCGACTGGCTTGAATGCTCAGAGGAGGTTTTTTGGTGCAAAGGACCCTGGAACTTTATAACTTTGGGAATATATATTTCTGTAGCTTTATATCAGCATTTGATATCTCACGCTATTTGTAAAAAAACCCAAAAACTTAAAAAATCAATCCAGTGTGCAGCAGCTGTGAAAATGTTAGGGATCGTTAGGAAAAGGACTGAAAATAAAACTGCCAATATCATGTCATTGTTATACTGATTTATGGTGTGACCACACTTGGAATACTGTGTAAAATTCTACCACTCTGCCTGATATTATAGAAGTAGAAGGATGCAGAAAAGTTGAAACTAACCTGATCACGGGGCTGGGGCAGCTCCGCAGTGAGGAATACTTACAACAAGGCAAACTGGGTTGATTCAGAGTGATATTTTATGTTCACCGCCCAGAGAGCTATCGCTAGTCGGGCGGTATATAAATTTAATAAATAAATAAATAAAATAAATAAATAAATCTTACACACAAAATCCAACAGCAGCAGCAAAAGAAAATGGACTTGTTATGATCACTGGAGGAGAATAGCTAAGCTGTTTGTGTGTGTGTTTAACAAGAGCTGCTGAATAATTTAGTCACAGGCAGTTTTCTCAGCCATTCCCTCCACTTCATACTAATGTGGGTTGTTTATTAAGAATAAAGCAAATACTTATAGTTTCCTACTAGAATTAAGAGCCCTCAAAAGGATTTCATTTGGGAGAACATAAGGAGAGCCTGGCTGGTGGATCAGGCCCAAGGGTCATTTAGTCCAGTGTCCTGTTCTCACAGAGGCCAACCAATACCCATAAATAGGACAACAGCACTCTCGTCACTTTTGCTTCCCGGCAACTGGCATTCAGAGGCAGACCAGCTCTGATACTGCAGGGCAATAAAACTATCATTTGCTTTGATTTGGAGTCCTGCATTGAGCAGGGGGTTGGACTTGATGGCCTTATCGGCCCCTTCCAACTCTACTATTCTATGATTCTAAGATCATGATCAAGTTGGTGGCCATGACTCCATCTTGTAGTAGTGAATGCCTTAGGTTAAGTATGTGCTGGGTGAAGGATTCTGTGGGCTCCTGCTGGGAGGAAGGGCGGGATATACATCAAATAATAAATAAATAAAATAAGTAAAGAATTCCTTCCTTCTATCGGTGCCGTCCTCGCATTAATTGAGGAGATGTAGACTGAGTCAATTCATAGAAGAATCCACGATGACTTAATTCCTCAGGCAACTACAATGAATGCATCTCCTTACAGAGAGATGGCCCTCGCTGTTGCACTCTCGGCACTGAATTCTAGATTATAATCTCCTCAAGACAGGCAGTCCTCTTGTACTTTTGAAAATGCCATGCCTGCTGATAGTGTTCTATAGATAAGAATTGCAATATCATTTCAAAGGCAACACTTTGCAATCAAGTTGGCTTGCATATCCAACTGAGAGTCATCAAGTGGTAAGAAACCAAGCTTCTTACGCACGTGTGAACCAGGATATGCATACCCAGATTGAGAATGTAGGTTTAAAACAGTCATCCCTGCAAACACATGCTAGGCAGAATCATCCCCTGTGAAATGCATTGGCAAGTGATTAAGGAAAGAGGACACTTGATTTTGTTTCTCTTATTATAAAAGCCAAAAAAAAAAAAGGCAAGGTTTGTGCTTTTTTTTTAAGGGGGGGGGGAGAGCATTACTAAGATAGCAAAACATTTGCAAATATCAAACTCTCCCATGAATAATGAAAGGCCTTTGGAGCGCTTTTGAATAGTACTTGATTCTGTCAAAGAACAAACTGTATGGCACACCTTGGAAATGTGTGGCATATAAGTTTAATAGTTGATCACTCCCAAAGGGCCCTACTTGACAGTATTATCAATTCATCTTGACAGAACTACTAATGTCTCCTTGCAAACTGTCAAAATGTCACAAATTAATTAAATGTTAGCTCTGATGATTCAATGCACAGGGGGCGGGAAGAAAGGAAGAGGGGAATCAGAATGCTAAGTGAAGGAACAGCACTTATGACTGTTCTCCTGTTGCCCTTGGAGAAGGCGCTCAAAAAGGGGCCACGTATTATGATTATGATTATTTTATTCAATTTCTATACCAACGGCTCTCTGGGCGGTGTACAACATAAATATAAAAATACAGTAATATAATAAAATCACATAGTAAATACAAACATACCACAAAAATTCCCCAGAGCTAAAAACATATTACACAATTTAAATTTAGAATACCAGAATGTGCTAAATATGCTAAAATATGTTAAAATGCCTGGGAAAAGAGGAAGGTTTTAACCTGGCGCCGAAAGGATAACAAAGTTGGCGCCAGGCGCACCTCGTCATAGAGACTATTCCATAGTTCGGGGGCCACCACTGAGAAGGCCCTAGTTCTTGTTGTCATCCTCCAGGCCTCTTTATGAGTCGGTACCCGGAGGAGGGCCTTCGATGTTGCACGTAGTGTACGTACTGTTCTGTTCTGACCCCGCAGAGCCCTGAAGTTGCACAAAAGTGTGAGCTTGTGGGTGACTTTGGTAGCATTCAAGCACAGGTACTTGAGCAGTACAGACCACCTCAAGCATCAAGGCTTGCCCTAAAAACAAGTGTGGGTTGCAGAAGGGACCACAGCTGGGAGAGGGGACACAGAACAGTGGTTGAGTGCACTGATCCTTGGCATCTCTATTACGAAACAAAAATCAGGTAGCAGGTAATAAGAAAGACCTTTCTCTACCTGAAACCCAAAACAGCAGAGATGGGGAATCTGTCGCCCTCCAGGTGTTGTTGGACTCCAACTCCCGTCACCCTATTATTATTATTATTATTATTATTATTGTTGTTGTTGTTGTTGTTGTTGTTGTTGTTGTTGTTGTTGTTGTTATCTATACCACCCTTCCTCCCAGAAGGAGCCCAGGGCAGCAAACAAATAATAAAACACTAAAAACATCTTTAAAATATATTTTAAATTTTTTTAAAAAAATCTTAAAAAACAATTCCAAAACAGATGCAAACTGGGATAAGGTCTCCATTTAAAAGGCTTATTGAAAGAGGAAGGTTAATAGCCAATGGCCAGGGTCAGGGATGATGGGAATTGGAGTCCAACAACATGTGGAGGGCAACAGGTTCCCTACCCATGCTATACTACCACTGCTGATCAGAGCAGAGTTCTCAAACTTTCTAACCCCAGGGCCCAACAGAGGGGGTACCAGTCACAAAATGGCAGTGGATGGAGGTAGGGTTTGATATAATCATCTGGCAATTACTGATGTTGTTTTCTATTAGCATCTAAGCCTGCTTTAGAAATTTCTAAATTCTTTACCACAGCAATTTCTCTGTGGCAGGGAATTCTGTACAGTAGTTCAGCTTCTCTCAAACTAAGGCCCAACACTGGCTCTGGAGATATCATTCATGACTTCCCAATTTAGGCAGGATTTGTGATACAGAGGCTCTAAGCAGAGGAAGACTATTATTTTATATTTTCCTCTTCTCCATTCACATACACCTCAAAGGTTTTTTTTACTCATCTCCTGCAATTTTTCCTCCCTTTCTCTTTTCACACTTACATCATCCCCCAAATTACCTGTTTCTTTTATCCCTCCTCCCTGCTCCTTTTACAACCTCTCCTTCCTCTAACAGCTTCCTTGCCTTATCCTCTTCTATTCCGTTATAATTACTTAAAAAATAAAAACCCTTTATCTCTCTTTCTAATTTCCTTTACCACTGAGAAGCTCCCAGGACTGCTGCTTCAAGTCCTCTCCCCCGCTTCACACACATACTCCTACCCCCCAGGTTGCAGTGCTCCTTCATTCCCATTGGTCTGCTGCTGAGTCTGGAAGCCTCTCCTCCCTCAGAGTCCAACAACCCTTCTGTCTTATTTTCTATGGCCTCTCTTTCATTCTCTTCCTCCCCTCACCTTTTGCTTGCTACAGTCTCGCCCGTTAGCCGCCAGCTGTTCCTATGTGGTGCTGCTTCTGCAAGTTTTTGTTCAGCTGAAAGGCCCTAAAGCATGGCTGCTGCAGGTCTGCAGGGAGAGCTGTGGTTCAGCGGTAGAGCATCTGCCTTGCATGCAAAGGTCCCAGGTTCAATCCCTGAAGGCATCTCCAAGTAGGGCTGGGGGAAAGACCCCTGCCTGAAACCGTGGAGAGCCTCTGCCAGTCAGTGCAGGTGATACTGAGCTAGGTAGGCCAATGGTCTGACTAGTTTATGAAAGTGTCCCAAGCTCCTATGCATTACTAGGGCCCACCTGAAACTGGATTGTTCCCACTGGTGGCCTGTGATCTACAGGTTGAGACAGGTTAGAGTGGGCAATACTGTGCTGGATGGAGAGTCATCTGACCTGTCACCTGCTGTATGTACAGCCAGAAGCCCCCTGCCAGGGCATGCACACAGGAGGCTGGAAACAAAACTGGTGGCGAGGAGTAAGAAAACTAAATGGACACTTTTGGGCAATGTGAGCACTGGGGGCAAATGTGGGCAGGAGGGAGTGTTTGGGTGGTCACCCTGCTGCTGAAAGAATTGCACTGACTGCCCATTTGCTACCGGGCCAAGTTCAAGGTTCTAGTTTTGGTGTACAAAGTCCTATACAACTTGGGACCAGGATACCTGAAAGACCATCTTACTCCTTACACACCCAGTCGCTGCGCTCTGCAGATGAGGGCCTCCTGCAGATACCATCTTTTCAGGAGGTCTGTTCCGCACAACATAGGAAACACACCTTTAGTGTGGCGACACCTACCCTGTGGAATTCCCTCCCCTTCAATATTAGGCAGGTGCCATCTCTGCTATCTTTTCGGTGCCTTTGAAGACTTTCCTCTTTCAACAAGCCTTTTAAGTTGAGACCTATCCCAGTCTGCGTCTGTTAGAATTGCTTTTAATATGTTTTCTTTAATAATGTGTTTTTAACCCTTTTTATAAGATCTTTTTAAAGCTTTTAAAAAATGTTTTTAAAGATGTTTTGTTTTAATGTATTTTAAGGTCTTCTTATGATGTTTTAAAGTATTTTTAGTGTTTCTGTTTGCTGCCCTGGGCTCCTGCTGGAAGGAAGGGCGGGATATAAATCAAATAATAAATAAACTGTGCAGGAACAGGTTTCCTAGAGTGGCACAGGAGTTACATAGGGAGACTGGGCTCTTGTGCCTTTACAAAGTTATGTAGAGGATGGAATTCTACATGTTGAAATGAGAATGGTGTGCAAATGTTTTGATATTTTCCAACCTATTTGTGGGCAGAGAAACAGTGTGTGTGTAATTTCACTGAATTTCTCCAGGGGAGGAGAAAATCTCCAACAGTTTCTTGGAGGTGAGGCTCACCATTAGCAGTGGCAGGAGCAGATGTGTGTATGTGCGCGCAGCTAGGAACTGTGTTGGCAGCCTGGCACAGCACTACTTTGCATTTGCCACAATATCCTGGACTTAGAGTGGGCCCAGGGAATTTTGGGGTGGGATGGGGGGAGACAGAATGGTGGCTGGCACACAAAATGTAGAGAGGGTTTTTTTGGGAATATTCTGTGAATTGGCCACTTTTTTGTAAGGAATGCGAGTGAGAAAAAATTAAAATCTCAGATTTTTTCTCAGAAATCAGAAATTTTATCTTAGCTCTAGCTGATATCCACCGTGCCCTCTTTTGCATGGTGGGAAGGACCCCTGCATAAGGGGGAGGTCACATGGACTGCATGCCAGCCAGTGCAGACTGACTCCCCAGAATCTCCACTTCAAATGAACCCCAGTTGCAGGGCAGGGACTGTCACTGCCTGAGGTCTTGGAGAACGATTGCAAGTCAAAGCAAACTGTAATGGGCTAGAATGAGTGTTCTTCAACCTTGAGTGCCCAGATACTCCTGGACTACAACTCCCATCATCCCCAGATCTGAAGAACTCTAGGCTATCTGGACTGAGTGTCTGGCTCAGCTTCCTGTTCATGTGTTCCAGGAATGTGAAAAACATCTCCGTTTATTTGTGCAGATATTTCTACCTTCCTGCACACTGGCATTGCCTTTCTGGGGTACACCTGTGCATCAGATATATGCTTTTCCCCACTGCTGGTCCAAAAACCTGCGGCACATTGCATCCTCTTCTCTTTTTTTAATAAAAAGTTGGCTGAATTGTGTATGATGTCTCCCATTCAAAATCAGAATCACTGATGCAAGACTGGCTCAACAGCTTATGCATTAAATCACTGTTTTGTTTTGTTTCCTTACTTTGCAATAATATTATTCACAACAGTGATTAAACTGTTTTCACTCCAGAGAAGAAAATCAAATATTACATCTGCTCCTGAAATTCTCTCTGCATGCATTTCTCTTGGATCTGGGAATTCCAAATGAACTGGTTTTGTTTCTCAAGCGGAAACAATATATTGGGAACCCTTCATTGTATCAGTTCTAGATTTTATACAGGGTGCTGTGCATATTCAGTTCAGAGCAGCTTTTCGTTCCTTCAGGTCATTTGTGACATTTCCTCTCTTCTGCATTAATAATGCACATGCAGTAAAGGACTCCAGAAGAAGAAATCTTGATGTCATTATTGTCTGTATGATTGCACTGAGATCCTTTTAGTGGGGTGTGTTACCAGTCTTCAGACATACAGGTGTCCTCATACAGCACTCCATATGAAATGGAGGATTCCTAGTGCATTGGTTCTACATAGGAAGAAAACTGGGGTTTGAAATGGCATTTGGGGAGACGTTTGGATGAGGAGAATTTCAAAAGCATCTTAGGAACTTGGGAAGATGGCTTATATCAGGCCAGGATCATTTTTGCACGAGGAATGCATCCCTGCCCTGCATAGTTATTAGACACCCTGTTTACCCCAGCAGCTCTTCTCCTGCCCCAGGTGAGGTTGGTCACCTTTGGGGTGGGTAGAGGAAGTGGGGGTGGGTGGAGGCAGGCTTCTGAGGGGCAGGCCGAACAGGGCCTGTTCAGCCTGACCCTATCCATGAGGTTTGCTTTTGTGAACACTCCTATTTGACTCTTGCTATGTTCCTCATTTTCTCCCCTGACAGGCAGCAGTTCTCCTAAGCAGGGCCAGTGAGAGGTGTGGCCTAAGAAAAGGGGTGTGGCCTGAAGAGAGTCCCAAGGCCAGACAGGGAGACCTGGAGGGCCACATTCCACCTGAAGGGTCCTCACCCTACCTTCACTGTTGGAGGCAGTATGTTTCTGAATACTAGTTACAGCACACTACGGGAGATGAGAGCCTTGCTGCGCTCAGGTCCTGTTTGCAGGAACAGGATGCTGGACTAGCAGGGCTCTCCTGATATTCTTATGACTGGATGGGAAACCTCAGTGTTTACCTTGGAAGCATTTGTATGCTCAGTCCCTCTCATTTCTGCAGGATGCCACTATCTCATGCAGCTGCATGACGACAAAATTCACGGAGGCAAAATATATGCAGCACCAAGCGCATCAAAACAAACTCAAGCAGAACATGAGATCTTGGAGATTTGGGCCTTGGAAGATTTGTAGAGCTGAGGGTGCAGAATGGGTTTCCTGCTCTCCACCTCACTTTGCCTACTCTCCCCGCTCCACACTCACCTATTTATCCATACATCGTTGACAACAGTTACAAATCTTATTTTCTTACTATAAGCCATTAGAATCAAAGCTCCTTTTAATAAGACTGAACCAGAGGCAACCCTCGGCAGGACCTGACATTTATACACTGTCGACACATACGTAATAAAGCATTGCCATTAAACACCAGCTGCGTTCTTCCTGCTTTCTCACCCCCTTTGATGCTCGCCACCCTACTTCAGGACTTCATGGCACTGTGAGGCAGGCTGGGTCTCAAGGTGTGGGAAAGCCCCTCGGGGGAGTGGGGTGCTGAAAAAAGCTGTGTGCATCAAAGCAAGAGAAGATTGTCAAGGGACAGGGCTGGCCCGCCATTTGGCAGAGTGAGGCAATAACCTAGAGCGCAGATGCTATTAGGCGGCAACAGCAGCCCCCAGGTCTTACTCCTGAGCCACCCAGCCATCCACCTGGCCTCTCCTGGGCCCCCTTAACTGGCCTGGTGCTTTGGGTGCAGTGGGGGATGCTATCCTATCACCAGTGTTGGTCAGCTCCTGATGTGGAATGGGAAGGGAGCACCATTATGTCTTTCAGCAGTCTGTCCAGATACCTCAACCTTCCTCTCCTTTGCTGGCAAAGATATGTCATGATAACCACCATGGTTTCCAAGGAAGAAAGTCCTATCTTTTTTTGGGGGGGGGGGCACTGCCCTTGTGCTTTGGAGAATATCCTGCCACAGGTATGGCCTATAACAGAGATGGGCAACCTCCAGCCTGTAGGTCTATAGGCACGCCAGGCCTCTCCATTTGGCCGAGCAGATCATTGCAGCCAAGCCAGGCCCATCTGCATTACACTGAACATTGTATATCAGGTGTGGGTCAAGTAACCACTTGGCTCATCCAAAAGGGGGGTTGTACAAACCCCTGTGCAAAGCACTCCACGAGACCCAACTATCCGCTGATTTGTTGGGTCTTGTGGAGAGAGGCCACTGTGGGAAGCAGAAGCAGTGCATGAAAGGACCTTTGGTCTGATTGCAGCAGAGCTGTGCTTCTAATAGTCACAGATAGATGCATCCTCCATTAAAGTGTCTAATTCTTTCTTGTCCTTTTCAAAGGCATCTAAGCTTGTGGCCATCACCATATCAGGCCTGCTTGCAGTAAAGCATGAAGGGAACAGTTCCTTGCTTCTTTGCCCATCTGGTCCTCAAAAGGGGACAGACAAGAGAGACAGAGCTTTTTTGGTAGTGGCTCCATCCCTACAGAAAATCCTCTTGTGGGGTGTGCAGCTGGCTGGCTCCCTTTTGATTGTTTTTTGAAATAAGGACCTGGCTATTCCAATCTGCTTTTGATTGAGCAAGGTTGTTGGTTTGCAATGTTTAACTGCTGCCGCCTTTTATGTCCTATATCATAGTGGATCATTCATGTATTACACATTTTATTTATTGCATTAGATGGTTGCTGTTGTCTTTAATGGTGGGCTGCCTTTTGAGGGCCTTCAGCCTTGAAAGTCAGTACAAATTGAGTGAAGAAATCATAGCGGCTCTAGCAATAGGTGCTCCTACACGGCATTGTTTTGGCACGCTTCCCCCCAGCAGGTGGGGTCCCGGCTGCAGTGCACAACTCCAGACTCACCCTGAACTGCTGATCTGTGTGGCTGCCCAAGACAAGTGCCCAGAAAGGCTATTGAAGTCAGGCTCCTAGTAGGAAATGCTCTCCAGAAGAAAAAGGCCCCCCTTTTTACAATTCCACTTACACATGCCACAATATTTAGCCATCTCTTGCAGTTCATTTCTGGATAATTGCATCATTTCCAGCACTTGGCTCTTGTTCCGTTATGTGAATCAGATTCCTTGAGCTGAACCACTTCAAAGGTTACATGGAAAGAGGGAAAGGCATAGAAATTGAGCTTGTGGCCAGACCTCTTTCCCATCCCAGTGTTTTCACACAGGGGCTCCTCTGCATCCCTGGGAAATGTGGGTCAGGAGAGAGGGAGGGAGGGAGGCTGGCTTTGCTCTAGGGCTGTGTGTGTGGGAGGCCTTCTGGAATCTTGAGTCTGGGTATAAAACTGTGGAAGGGGGGCTCCTAGGTAATCAGGCTATCACCTTTGGGGCCACTTCAGGATACTGATAGTTGACCTATTTGATAAGCTTGATGCTCCTTTCTTTTAATATACAGTATTTTCAATCGTGGGTGGGGAACTTTCAGCCTGGGAGCAGCATGAGCCCCCCAGTCCTCTCTATCTGGCCTTTGGGACTCTCCACAGGCCACATCCCCTGCCCAAGCACACACCCCACTGCCCTCGTTTTGCACCCACTGTGAGTGTTTTGGATGGTTAGAATTCTTCTGTAGAAACAAGCTTACTATACATAGGCAAAATTATCATTGTTTGCTCTGCTGACGTTTGCCAACCACTGTCACGCAGCCAATAGTGTAGTGGCAAATTCAGAAGTGCAGGGTGCCTTCATGATCGTCACAGCCATGCCCCCTTCTAAGGTTATACAACCTTCTAAGATTATAGAATAATCTGGCCAGGCTTGAGTCCTACCTTCTGTTTCTCTATCACTGTCACCACTTGCCTGCCACTGAGAGATATTGCTTGAATTGTTAGATTCAATGTCTACGCAGTTATCTCCTTCTGCTACCAAACTGCTTGATGATGTAGATGGGATGCTATCCTCAGGATTCACTGTCTTTTCTTCTACAGTTACAGAATCCTCCCTCTCCACACTTTTGAAGTAGAAACTAATCAAGGCTTGCTTGCCATTGACATTCTTTGGGACTCTTCTTACTCCCTTTTCATGCCTATTGGTTGGCAGAATGCTGGAGGTGTAGGGACTCTGCTGGGATCTGGCTCCCCCAAAAGTAAGGGGTCCAAGACTCCTGGGACTCTGGATGGCTATACCCCTGCATGTGGCCCTCAGAAGGTTGCCTAGAAAGGAATCTGGCCCTCACCTGTTTTAAATGATTTGTTCATGCAGTAGTGTAGTGATATAATCTTTTAAGATGTATTATGGGTATTGTACTACTGGAATTTTACTCTCTTTTCTGTAAAGCACTTTGAGCACAAATGTATCTGTGGAAAATGTGGTATATTAATAAACTGACTATGACTGAATGTATTCAGCCACAATCCAAAAGAGCCTTTTCAGGCACATATCTAAGCACTTTTGTACAGAGTGTTGTCTCCCTTGCCCCTCTCCCTGGGATCACTGGGATGCCAGAGGCAAAATGTCTTTTAATGGACCATTTTAGGACCCATGGAAGTCTGGCATTCATTTCAAGCTCGGAGGATCTGAGCAATAGATCCTTCTCTTTGGCATAAAAGCCTGCATTGTGTGCAGTGATTTGGGATGAGCAGAAATATTCTCCAGCCCAGAGGAGAATGAACATATATTAGATCAAAGTCGGCCACGAGGCAAAAACGAGAGCTTTGTCACAAAGGTGCTCACCCAACAGATTGCCTGAGAGAAGTCTTTCCGTTCCCTACCTAAGCCATGTGCTGAAGGGATATGCTTGTTTGTTTTTTTCAGAGGAGAATGAGGAAAGGATGAAACTGTTCTAACTAGAGCTGAACTGAACATTTCTGCTCTGTGTTTTTTCAATCATTCTCCATCCATAAATGAGAAAAGAAATTGCATCTGAACATTATCAAAAGGGAGTGAACATTTCAGAGAAATTTTCATGAATGGGATGCAGGGTTTTTGTCATGATCGTTTCATTTTATATTTTTAGTTTTATTTATTTTTTAGCTTTATTTTTTTATATACCGTTCGATCATTGGAATTTCTATGTGATGAATATAAAAATGTTGTTGTTCTATGCCTTCAAGTTGATTACGACTTACGGCAGCCCTATGAATCTTTATATATCAGGTTTTCATGGTAAGATGTATTCAGAGGTGGTTTACCATTGCCTTCCTCTAAGCCTACGGCACCCTGTCTTCCCAGGCGGTCTCCCATCCAAGTACTAACCAGGCCTGACCCTGCTTAGCTTCTGAGATCAGATGAGAGCAGGCTTATTCAGGGCAGTATGGCCGTAGGCTGAATATAAAAATAAACCATACCAAAAATAAAAAGAACCATAAAATGGAATGCTACCTTAAAATGCCTGCTGGAACAAGTAAGTCTAAGTCATGTGCCTAAAGTTCAGCAAGGAGAATGCCTGTCTAATCTCAGTGGGGAGGGAGTTCCACAGGGTTGGGCCCACAACACTGAAAACATACCTTCTAGTAGTTTATTTATTTATTTTGTTGCATTTATATACCGCCCATAGCAAGTAGCTCTCAGGGTGGTAAACAGAATAGGATAAAATACATACATCATAATAATAAAATCACAAAACATATAAGACACAATGAAAACAAAATACAATTAAACAAAATATAAGATGATAAAAGGATTAGTATTACAAGATTAAAAAGATAAAAAGATTAAAATGATTAAAATGCCTGGGAGCATAAGAAGGTCTTTACCTGGCGCTGGAAAGATAATAATGTAGGCGCCAGGCGTACCTCTTCGGGGAGGCTATTCCACAACTCGGGGGCCACCACAGAAAAGGCCCTAGATCTAGTAACCACCCTCCGGGCTTCACGATGGGTTGGTACCCGGAGGAGGGCCTTAGATGCTGAACGAGTTGTGAGCCATGCATCTGAGCCATGGGGGACCACCAACGGAGACTCCCCCAAAGAGCTCAGTGTTGGGGATGGGATACAAGGGAGCAGGCAGCCCTCACTTTCAGGGCAACCAAGGGTCACCTGGGAGTGTCCTTTCTTTCATACTACAAATCATCTCTCTGATGGTCTGCACTCTGCAGCCTTCCAATGGGTGCCACCCTTCAATCAAAGGGGAAGGAGCCATGAGGCAACTGCTCCCACAGGGGTTTTTTTCAGATCAGGAAGCACAGGCAGAGATGCCAGAGTTCTGGGTAAATGTTTAGTGGAAGGAAAAATGCACATACCACCCTTGGCCAGCTCAGAGCGATAAGGTAAGCTCAAAACCTTGTACCCAGTTCAGCACCTTGGACAGCTCCTTGAAAGTTCGGACAAAACCCCAGAATGGATTCATTGTCCCCTTGATATCGGAGCCACCAGTCTCCACTGCCTGCACCAACTGAGATCCTAAAGAAACTCTCAAGTGCCCTGAGACTGAGGTGGAAAAATAGAAGCCCCTTTCACAGAAAACTTTAAGAAACTGGGGGACAGGATTCAGCACACCAACATACCCCCCCTCAACCATTTAGGGCTTAATCTGGCTGATCCTGAGTCACACCATTGGTCCATCTAACCTAGTACTGTTCACTCCTGGAGAGAGTGGGTCTCCTCAGACTCTAGCAGGGA
Organism: Rhineura floridana; assembly: GCF_030035675.1. Lineage (NCBI taxonomy): Eukaryota > Metazoa > Chordata > Lepidosauria > Squamata > Rhineuridae > Rhineura > Rhineura floridana. The sequence goes on from NC_084491.1 coordinate 42,793,273, forward strand.
TATTTCAAAGTTCTGCTACTGGAGATCCTTTAACTGGTGATGCCAGGAAGTGAACCTTGGACCTTCTGCATGCAAAGCAGCTGTTCTGCTACCAATCTTTGGCCCAGGCTATGGTCTGAAGGCCCATGAGGCCAGCTCCCTGCTGAAGCTAAGCAGGGTCAGGTCTGGTCAGTGCCTGGATGGGAGACCACCTGGGAACCATATGGAAGCCGCCTTGGGTTTCATGAAAAAAGAAAGGTGGGGTATAAATGTAATAAATAAATAAAATTCTTGAAGTTGATATATGCCTCCTAAAGTTAGCCAAGGCCTTTGCAAGCCTGAACTGGGCCATTGCAGCCTCTTTAGCTAATGCCATGGAAGATGGTGGGAATCTACAAGGAATGAAATCTTGGACAAGGGAGAAAAAAACACCCTAAAATTAAAGAGGGGGTGAAAGTCTATTTCACTATAGTGGGGGAAAGCAAATAAAATATGCTGATATATTAAGAAGACAAGGGAGCAGAGCTTGGAAAAGTTACTTTTTGAACTACAACTCCCATCAGCCCCAGCCAGCATGGCCACTGGATTGGGCTGATGGGAGTTGTAATTCAAAAAAGTAACTTTTCCAAGCTCTGCAAGGGAGGTGTAACTCTCTGCACAACAGTTATTTTCCTTACATTTATATCTCACCTTTCTTCTATCATGGAAAACAAGGGGACATACTTATGGTTCCCAGGTGGTCTCCCATCCAGGCACTGACCAGACTCAGACCTACTTAGCTTCAGCAAGGTGGTGGCATCATGTGCCTTTATACCACACCCTGTGATAGGCATAGATATCCTCAGCTGACCTTTGGAGAGTGCTGTTCTCTAAGAAAGTGCCAATACACTCCGTTCCTTTCCCTGTGAGTCTTTCTGTTTGCTTTGAAAGATTGTGTTCGTCCCACTAAAAAGCCCAGCCTCTTGCAATCTGCTTTGTTGTTAAATATATATATATATATATATATATATATATATATATATATATATGTAATCTCTCAAAATATAAAATTAGCGTTGGGTATCCACTTAAAAATGTCTCCTGATTGAGTTGCAATCTGAAATGTCTAGATCAGTGGTACTTAACATTTTTTGGGGTCGCGGTCATGTACCTCTTTGAGAATCTTACGAACACTACGGACACTCATAAGTAAATAAATACAATTTATTTTATTGCCTTATGCCTGGTTCAGGGACCCCTTGAAGCCCATTTTTGGACCACAGGTTAACAAGCCCTGGTCTAGAACAATCCTGGATGGCTAGAACTTTAACCAGAATTAAGGTAAGAGCTAGGATTAAAAGTAGTGGCAACCTTTCCATTATTTCTTTTAATGACTTTTCTCTTCTTGTATTTAGATTTAGGAGACAGTTTTCCCCACATCTGTTCCTAGCAGAGGCATTTCTATCTGTCAGGCTTCTTTTAATAAGTTATCTGAGGAAGAACTGAGATTTAACAGGCCGTGTGCCAAGGCCTCCTAGGCTCAGTTTCCTCCAAAAATGAAGGGGAAAATAAGTCTCCTTTTGTTCTTAATCTACCCTGTGATCCCGAGATGTTCTCAGCTGAACCAAAGTCTTGACTCTCACTGTAATCAACGACATCCTCAGGTATTTGTGGCAGGTGGGAGAAGAAGTTTGGATTATATAACTTTGATCTTTAAACGGGGGGGGGAAGTCTTGGCAGTGAAGAAGAGAAAGTTTTATTTCAAGGCAGCCTTACAGATTGCAAAGGCAAGGCTTCTGAGTTCTCTTATCAGGATCACTGCTCTGATGCTTTCAACATAACGTAGATATATGGTGGGGGTGGAGAGAGGCAATGAAGGAGGGGCTCCTATGCCGTTAACTGCATGCCTTCCATCATGCTGGAAACATGACATAGATGGAAAGGGTAATGGTTGCCCTGACAATGTGTCATGGTCCCAAGTGTGAGTCACCCTTCCCCTTCACAGCTAATTTTTTTTTAAAAAACCCAGCCGCCATAAAGCTGATCACACATTTAATGCATCGTGTTGACCAGGTACCCCTACACAAACTGATGACATTTCCTTTCTCACACAACTCTTACTGATTTATTTCACTTATTGAACAAAATATATATACTACTTGATTGTAAAAAAAACCCCACAACCTCTAAGAAGTTGACAAAAAACATTAACATTATAATAAAACAGCTAAAACATTTTGAGAACAGCAGCAACCAACGAAAAAGACTAAAACACACCAGCATCGAAGTATCTGGATAGGCTTGCCTAAACAAACAAACCAACAAGACAAAAAAAAAAAAAAGGTTTTAAGCAATCTCCAAAAAGATTACAGCAAAGGTGCCTGCCTGCTGTCAGCAGACTCTTCATGACACAGGGACTCTGTACACTGTTTGCACCTGACCACCTTTGGTACCTATAAACTTACACTCATTTTTCTCCAGCAGTGCAGCAATCATATTCAGTAGTACCTCAGTTAAAAAATCCTCCAGGAAAGAAGCTCCTTTTAACAAAGTCTTTTTCGGGTGCGGGGGAGGTGGGGGGCGCACACATCCTGACGTAGTCAGAATATGGCTCCTTGTCCACTGGCCTGAGGCTGCTTCAGGCAGCTCCCTCACATGTGGCTGGAATGATGCTCTTTGTAAGGTGGTGCAGGTGCTTCTGCAGTAAACAGCGCTTTGAGTGCCCTCTGGTCAAGTGTACGGAGAGGAGCTCTGTGTTCAAAGCTTTAGACTGCTATAACAAGATGCTACGCGATAAAAGAAAAAAAGTCAAGGCAAGCGTCCCTGGATGCATTTTGGAAGAAGCCTTCAAGTGGTCTGTAGGCAAGGCTTACCTGACCTGGATGTTTCATTTCACACATGCGTGTTGTTAGTTTTGAATGAACAGTTTCCCGAAATATGTTGAGCTGCTCTTTTTTCGGGTGGTATAGGAACTTATCCCTATTTTTTCCATGTTATTCCTACCTCTTGTACCAAAGTTTCTGTTTAAGAAGGAATGTCCAGGAATTACTTCGTTAACTGAGGTATTACTGTACCCTCAGAGCTAATAATTGGGTGGTGGGTGGGTGGTGTAGAAACCTCTGGCTTTTGTGCAGCTGGAATGCAAGAGTTGCATCCATTAAAGGCAAGACTTGCATCTATTGCTCCACCCACTTCATGCCTCTGGTCCCACCCACTCCAGCAGGCACAAGGAAGGTTGGTTGGCCACCATGAGAACAGGATGCTGGACTAGATGGGCCATCTAGCAAGCTCTCCTTAATGCACTCCTGAATGTGAAGGCTAAGAGAGTTGACTAAGGCTACTTAGGAAGTTCAGAGCAGAGACCAGATTTGAACTTCCTCCTTCAGGGCTCAGTCTCATAACCATTTCACATCATTATCACCATCACCAGTTCATTTGTGAATCTCTTCCCACGAGGCACCCTGTAGTGATTTACAATAAAAATATACACAGAACAATTGCATATATATCTAAAGCAATTAAAACATTTGCATATATAAAAGCAATTCAAAACAACAACACATATATAAAATCACCAGGAATATTTTTCCCCATTCTCCTCAAAAGAGCATCCACTGGGGAAGAGGAAGAAACAATTGAAAGGAATAAATCCACAGGAGCTTCCTTTTTCCTAAAAATGTCCTTTTCTGAACAACCACCAGGAATGAAGGAGGGTTTTCTGTTCTCCTGGAAAAGGTACATCTTTCCTTTCCTAGGCAATTGGCTGCATTCAGACAAGAGGCACATAATCTGACAGGCTGTGCCACAGTCCATCTCCTAACTCTGAGCAACCCAGACTCCCTGTGTGACTCATAAAGGCTCTTGTAAAATTCTCATTAAGAATTGAAGGAGGCAGAGCAAAGGAGCACTCTGGTGTGGATGTAGGCTGCTGCTGTCTAATCTTCCAAACATACCTGTCAGTAGGATTCAGAGCCATATCCTAAAGGGACAGCAATTCTAACAGTGCTCTGAATGAAGGGCATATGGGGTGTTTAAATCTCCTGAAGGAACAGAAGGAAGAATCCCAGACAAAGTCCAAATCTTCTAAGCAATATCCCCCCCCATCAACAAGGTTCTTTTTTTGGTGTACAAAGCCCTATACAGCTTAGGACCAGGATACCTGAAAGACCGTCTTAACCCTTATATACCCAGTTGATCACTGTGCGCTGCAGGTGAGGGCCTCCTGCATCTTATCAGGAGGTCCGTTCTACACAACATAGGAAATGGACCTTTAGTGCAGTGGCACTGACACTTTGGAATTCCCTCCCCTTAAATATCAGACAGGTGCCATCTCTGTTGCCTTTTCAGCACCTACCAAAGACCTTCCTCTTTCAACAAGCCTTTTAAGCAGAGACCTTATTCCAGTCTGCATCTGTGCTGAAATTGCTTTTAAAGATGTTTTTAAAGCTTTTTAAAAAAAACCAAACAAACACAGATGCTTTGTTTTGATATGTTTTTAAAGTTGTTTTGTTTTAATATGTTTTAAGGTCTTTTGTTTTTAAGATATTTTAGAGTGCTTTTGGTGTTTTTTTTTGCTGCCCTGGGCTCTTTTTGGGAAGAAGAGTGGGATATAAATTTAATAACAAGCAAGCAAGCAAACAACCTCTTTCTCATTTTGCTTCTTGCTAGGCAGCTGTAAATATTCAGACTTTTATCTCTTTTTTTAAGCTCCATTCTCATTTCAAATGACTGACTGACTGACTGGGTTTATTTATATGCAATCTTTCCACAGTGACCTGTGCCCAAAATGGCTTACGACAAACACTCAAAATAAAAGCACTGGGGTAGGGGAGAGAAGTCAGTTTACAAAACATAGCAATACATTCAGTTCAGTTCAGTTCAGTTCAGTTTATTACGGTCATTGACCAGATAAGTATCCATATATATATACATTTTATCTCCTAGAAAGGTTAAAATATTAAAACACTATATGCAACAAAAATAATAAAATTAGTATACCAATTCAAAATATGTTAAAATCATCACAATGTTAATCAAAATAATTAAAACTTCATTTGGGAACAAGCATAGACTACAGGTCTTTTCTAGACATTTATCTAGACATTTTCTCTATCTAAATCCCAAAATGTCAGTTTTGCCATGGATTTAAAGTGCGAATTATTTTAGCTTAAGCCCTTATGGCTACAATATTACCATCATTTTATTAAGGCTTTCCTGCATTTAATGGCTATGGCACAGTATTTAGCTACTCTCTCTGTTAAATCATTACAGCTATCTGCTAATAAATATTCCGTATAAAAATCATCAGTTCTACCTGGAAGGGAATTTATAATAGGCGCGATAAGTTGAGATCTAACTTCAGAATAAAAGGGACAATAAAATAGAACATGAGTGACAGTTTCAATTTCTCCATTTCCACAAGGGCATTTTCTATCATTATAAGGAACTTTCTTGTATCTACCCTCTAACAGCGCTGATGGCAAGATATTAAATCTTGCCAGCGTAAACGCCCTTCTCCATTTTGGTATGGTAAGATTGGCTAAATATGGCATAGGTGTCAAAGGTTTTAAATTATACCTATGTTTTCGCATTAACATCAAATGTTGCTGATAATCTATATCTTTAATTCTCTGCAGAATATTTATTTTAGCTTTTACATATCCCAGCTCTAAAATTATTGGTATGGAAAAACCTAACGATGTTATTTTATTTATCAGCATTTGTTTCCAGGTGGATTGATGACTATCCTTTAATATATAAGATACCAACATCTCGGGATTAAACAATAATTTTAACCAACATATAATTCTATGGGCCCAAACATTGGATTCAATTGTTTGTAATCCTGCTTCCAATCTTAAAATAAAATTAGGTATGCAGGAAGGAACAGCCAAGATAGATCTAAGGAAACTGTTTTGTATCGCCTCCAGAGTTGTAAAATTCTGACATGTAGTGACTTGCATGCCATAGATCAATTGTGGTATTATTTTTGTCTTAAAGACTGTAATAATTGATGGTATTATTTGTCCTCCTTTATTATAAAAAAAGGATAGCAGAGCTTTAAGAGTTCTTCTTGCATTCATAACTATCATCTTCCTATGCATTTGCCATGAATTTGAAGCCTGAAAAGTTATTCCCAGGTATTTAAAGGTAGTAACTTGATCTATTAAATGCCCATTTATCTGCCAGCGGTGTTTTGATCTATTTTGTTTCTTTTTAAAGATCATGACTTTTGATTTTCCATAATTTATTTCAAGTTGTTCGTTTGTACAGAAGCAATACATTCAAATGAGACAAAAATAAACAATTTAGCAAACATAAAATAAATTCAATATTACAAAAGAAATCATCTAGACTTAAATACTTATGTACAACGAAGAAAGTCAACAGATCACTGGCCTGATTGCAAGCTCTTTTTATGTCTTTATCAGGATCGGACTACTAATGGAAGGGTGACTCATCATTCCAAGATGAAAGTCCTATATCCCCATAGGATTTAGCTGGTGTGTGGGTGTGAGCACATATATCAGGACTTCTCTCCTCTTTTAAAATTTGATAAGGGGTGTTTGTCTACAAAAATAATGGTTTGTCTACAGCCTCTACCCAAGCAAGTAAGGATGTGTGAAGTAGCTAACAGCCACCAGCTATCAGAAGCCGTTAAATAATTCCCTTTATTAAAAAAATAAGCCCAAAGATGGTTCTCTCTTTGCTCAACACAACATAACAGCTTTACCATATTATGCTTTGGATTGTTATCACATTTACAGGGGAATATCTGGAGGTCATGCACATATATAAGAAGAACTGCATAGTTAGAGGATCCAAGCAATTGCCATAATCAAATGCATCATGAATGTACTAGAGAAATACCAGCAGACTTTCCTCTGCGGTAATGATTATCTGAATCACAAATTCAATGTGTGAGTGCAACGCTCTATGCATCACAGACCTTAAAAGAGCTTCACTTCAGCATCACCCACACTGACCTGCTTGTGCTATCTGGAGACTTTGTATGTACATTAACAGAAGGTGAGTTGTATCCAGGGATGGGGGAGATGGTTTGGTTCACATTTTACTATGAAACTACCTAACTTGCAGTCCGATGCAAATCAAATTACAGCCATTCTTTGAAATTTGCATTTCTCTGGATTTTGCAAAGCAGTTTTCCAACAAAAGGAAATTGCATGTATTAGAGGAAAGCATGTATAAAAATGCATTCCATTAGGTGGAAGTGCTAGCAAAAATGTGTATATTAGGCAGAATTGCATACAAAGATGCATTTATTACAAGAAATATATGTTAAAATGCTGATGAATTTTCATGAGGATTTTTTTTAAAAAAAAACACCCCGATGCAGAAATGTGGAGAACCTAATTTAAGACTTGGGAAATGAAAAACTGAAATGGACAGATTTATTCACCCCTAGTAGTATCTAGCTAAATTCTACACAGAGTAGCCCCACTGGGATTAATGGAGCTATGTTAGCCATATCCACTGATTCAATGAACCTACTCTGAGTAAAACTCCCAGTGGATCAGGGAGATGGGGGGGGAAAACCCTAATGAGAACCTCAACCCAACCTGCTCTTGTGTAGGGATTAGAAGCTGAAGCTGTGTACTATCTCCAGGATCAGAAACTGGATGCCTCTGAGTACCAGTTGTGGGGGAACATGAGTGGAAGAGGGCTGTTCTGCTCATGACTGGCTAGCGGGCTTCTGTGACGTCCTTCCCTGGTTCTCCCTGTCAGGTTCCCACCTGCTTGTGGCTACTGCCTTTCACAAGGCACCACCAGGGATACCACCAGTCCGGACCGTCCTTTATATGGTTTCTCACTCCGCTCTAGCACAGATCTCACTAGATCCCCCTGCTAGGCAGCACCACCAGTCACGTCCTATAACCAATACTCCCAGAGACTTTGCCTGAGTCTCTCTCTAGCTGGTTACATTTGTGACTGTGTGCTTATGCTGTTCCCAACCCCCTTGTATCTTTATAGATAACGCATACAACTCTGGGTTGCTCTGGATACTTGAATTGTTATTATTCCTCCCTTCACCGCTGCCACCATTAGATACTGTTTCTTTTCAGCCTTGGTAATTACCTTGCCCTCCCTTCTGGTATGTATATCCCCCAGCCAAGGATCACGCCTTTGGTAAACCAAATAAGTATTTATTAAATATCAGAAATAACAAGATTAGTTTTAGAATGTTTCACAAGCGTATGGTTTCATCTATTCCTGTTTTGTACTTGACTTATTATTAATCAGAACTCCAACTCCCTCTTTCTCCACACTCCTGACCTCCACCCTCAAACACCTCTTTCTCCACACTCCCAACATCCACCCAGATTCAACTGTCATTCTTCCATTTATACTCCCAGCCATTCAAACGCTCAGCCAATCATCCAGCATTCTACTGCTCATGTACTCCCCCCTCCTCTTTCACTCCACTTACCATACGTCTTCTATATAAACAGCACTTACCATATTTACACTATAAGCAGGAACATCACAGCTTCCTGTAGGCATCTGGTTGGCCACTAGGAGAACTAGATGCTGGGCTAGACAGGCCTTGGTGTGATCTGGCAGGAGTCTTCTTATAGACTATGCCCCTGAGGTTGGCCCAGAAGCTGCAGCTAGTGAGAAATGCAGTGGCTTGACTGCTCGCTGGGGCAGACTATTGGCATCATGTTCGGCCACTCCTGAAAGAATTGCACTGGCTGCCAATTAGCTACTGGCTTAAATTCAAGGTGCTAGTACTGATGTATAAAGCCATAAACAGCTTGGCACTAGGATACATAAAACATTGTATCATCCGTTATGTGCCCTATCACTGTGCTCTGCAGGAGAGGGCCTCTTTTGTCCCACTGGAAACTCGTTCCCATCTGCATATCACACAGGAGACAGTGCCTACTGAAGATCTGCCTATTGAAGATCTAACGTTTTCAACAAACCTTTTAAGCAGAGATTTGTTTTTAACTCCAGTCTCTATCTGTATAGGATTAGAAATTGTTTTTATATACGAGATTGTTTTACTTGTTTTTATACATGAGATGGTTTGGTCTTCATATATGAAATTGTCTTATATATGTTTTTATCGCTCTGTCACTTTGAAATGTTTCATAGGAAGCAATTCGCAAATGGAAGGAAATCTATAGATAAATAAATGTTCTCTTAACCCATGACCCTCCCGATGTCGCTGGACTAGAGCTGCCATTGTCCATGACCATTGGGCATGCTGGCTGCAGCTGATGGAATCCAACAGCATCCGAAGGCCGCAGGTTCTCCTTCCCTGCATAACAGCCACCATGTCCAAGTAGTGAAGTTTAATTCCCCATGGAATTAAATGTACCCATCCCAAAGTAGTCAGTGCCAAATCCAACACAATCACTAAAAACAAAACATTGCAGTCGCACTCATCTCGGTTACCTTAAGTGCCGTCTTATGTGATCTTTTCATGCTCGCTATCTGTACTAATCTGTAAATACTCCATGAGTTGGTGTGAGCCAAAGGGAATATAGACCTGTCTCTGTTTACCTTGTTAGGACTAGGAAGAGCAATTAAGATTCATGGGCTGGTTGTATCCAGGACTTCCGGGAAGGGTGACTTAGCCTGTGCCTGCTTTTGAGACGGGCTCCTGCCTCAAAAGAAGCTTATTCAGATATATCAGTCAGTTTTTTCTTTTTTTTTTGACTGATTAAACTTCTCCCGGGTAGGGAGAAACGAAGAGATTAACCTCAAAGCCTATTTTTGTTGGGACGACCAGATCTCATTAATTTATGGGACGAGGTCCAGCCGACGAAGGTGGGACGGATTTTCAACAGCAAGCTCTATCTGGAAAAGCGAACGTTCATCTTATCTTCTAAGAGAGAACGCACTAACAGGCAAGCACCCTTCTTTCTATATTTTTCTTTTACTTGACTTAAATTGTTGCTGTTTAAAAGAGATTTGCCAGATTGATCGGTTTTTGACATCTCACTGGGGAGCCGTAACTTCTCTCTGCTACGCACTAATTAATAGCTTATCTCTGTTTTTGTTGCAAAAAGCTGTCCTGGATTTGCATTCTAAAGATATACACAGAAGAGGGATTTCTATTCCAGATTTTTATTTTGAAAAATATTATACTGTTTTGAGACTACTCTCTTTTTGGTCTATTTTATTTTGACGAATCTGTTTCTTGACGATTGCCATTAATTGTTTCGATCCTGGGAACTGCATTTTGTTTACTTAACTATTGGAGAGATAAGGCTGTCTGCTCTGTTTATACTGTGATGTCACCAAGTTTGGAGTATTAACCCAATTGTTGCTGAAATAAGAAGTGGTTTTCCTATATTTTTCTTTTAAAATGGCAATTAAGAAAGTGGCTGAGAATCTGGAAATAACTATGTTTCAGAAAATAATGGATGAGATTGAGATAACGAAAATTGAATTGAGTAAAATGAAGCAGGAGATTAAAGATATAAGGGTCCCTGTGAGAGAGGTGACCCTGGAAGGGGTCCCTGTGAGAGAGGAGACCCCGGAGATTGGAACAGGGGTCCCTGTGAGAGAGGAGACCCTGGAGACTGGAATAGGGGTCCCTGTGAGAGAGGAGATCCCGGAGATTGGAACAAACGTGGAACAGGAACAAGATTTGGAGTCTATGGACTTTAGAAATAAAATCTATTGTTTGGAACTCAATGTTATCTCTGAAGAAATTAATGAAGATTCTAGAGATAAAGTTATCAATGGCATGGATTATCTTCTGGACTGGAATGATGTGATGGAGCCCAATATAGAGAAAATCTATGGAATTAACTGCAGCCATGTGACAATGGAAAAACTTTTAAGAGATGACCCAGTGTATTTTGAAAAAAAGAACAGAGATATGATTTTACAGCAGTATTTCAGCAACCTATTCAGAATGGATGGCAAGAAAATATTTGGGATAGAGGTAATTCCCATCAGACTCTTACTATATGACTATGGCTTTGACAGCAAGATTATTATGGAATACTGATAATGGAAGATTGGATATTGAAATTACTGGACTTAACAAGACTACTGAAGATGGAAGATGGAAAATGGAACTAATAGAGATAATAGAACAATGGCTACTGAAATTACTGAACCTAACAGATTCTGATGTGATGGATTAATTGAAATGTTTATTTTGACTATGGTTATGACAATAAGATTATCATAATTAGTAATGAGATGGATTAATCGATATGCTTATCTGGAAAAAAAAATTGATAGATATATTTCTTAAAGAATTGAAACCTCTCTTTGACTTTTTGTGGAAAGAATAAAGTAATGTTTATGAGATTTGATGATTAAGTAAGATAACTACTGGAGGAAAGTGATTTTATAATATGACTTAAGAGACAGGATTGTTATATATTATAGACTTATAACTGATTTGATCTTTGACAAATGGGAAGTCAATATTTTATTCTTTATTTTTTATTTTTGTTTTTTTTTTCTTTTTTTCTTTTTGTTTAACTATTTTTGATTTTGTTTTTTGTCTTTGAATGTTTTATGATTTTGTTTTGTATGTTTTATGAAAATCTGAATAAAAATTATTGAAAAAAAAAAAGATTCATGGGCTGGTTGTATCCTAACAACCATTTCCCAGGCCTTTGATATGATGGCATAATTCAAGCATTAAAAATGATGTTAGCAGCAGGAGAACTACTCATTCATAACACTGACAAATACCTTTTAGTTCTTTTAATGGCAATTGCTTCAGTGGTCTGTCTGATAAAGGAGAGGTCATCTGGGGAACGCACAACCTATCTAGGATGGAAAACATTTTCAGCACCTTTCACCTAATATAAATTGAGTGGGCTTTAAACTGCATCAGAGTATTTATTATTACATTTCTATCCCCCCTTTCCTTTAAGTTGCTCAAGGTGGCATATATGGTTCTCCCCCATTTAATCCACACAACAACCTTGCGAGGTAGGCTAGGCCGAGAGACAATGGCTGGTCCAAGGTCATCCACTGAGCTCCATGGCTGAGCAGGGATTTGAGCCTGGATTACCCAGGTCCCCATCCGACACTCTACCCATAACACCACACTGGCAGTTAAAGTTAAAGGACCCATGAGCTGGGAAATACTTGCACTTAAAGCCTTGGGTTAGAAGGACTTGTGCTCTCACACGGTTGGAGGGAACTTCAAAAGTTGACAAGGAAGCAAGTCTCTCATGGTTTGGGTGATGTAAACTCTCATCATCAGTTTACCATGGAAGACAGACACAGCTGTAGACTTCAAACTGCATCTTTTACTTAGCATCATCCAGTCAACAGAATCAAGAAAGCAAGCAAGAGAAACAGGAACTCAACAGACGACTCCGGGTAGCTCTGGGTAGCAACCATCACTTGCATGTCTCCACCTCCCTGCCTCTTTTTTTTGCTCCAAAACCTGAGAAATTGGGGACTGAGGTAGCTTCACCTTGAAGTCAGCTTCACACAGACTTCAAAACTGATTGGCCACCAATCCCGTTGCCACTCTGAGATGTGTCCAATGGAAATACCAGCCTTTCCCAACTTTTGGGTCCCCAGATGTTGTTGGGGCTCCAGCTCTCCCCAGCCCCAGCCAGTATGGCCAAAGGTCAGGAATGATGGGAATTATAGCCTAGCAACATCTGGGGACCCAGAGGTTGGGAAAGGCTGGCCTATGCAACAAAGTCATGATGGAGTTGTGCTCCCGGGAAGATCTCTCTCTCTCTGCCTATCTCTGTTTGCATTCATATCTCACCTTTAGGGTGGTGTAGATTGTTCTCCACTTTTCCATATTATCCTCACAACAACCCTATGAGGTAGGTTAGGCTGAAAGTTGGTGTCTGGTTACTCAGTAAATTCCTTGGATTTGAACTCTTATCTCCCAAGAACCCAGACCAAGACTCTAACCAGTGCACCCCACTGGTACTAGGAAACAGAGTTGAATTTCCACATCCCACTCCTGTCTTCTTGACTGCTGCATTATAAACACTTAAATATTTCTCCAATCTCAAGCTTTTTTTAAAAAAAATAATTACTGAGTGTTTTGCTATCAGAATCCACTTGTCCTTGGGAACTGGGAAGGAGAGGAGGAAATTAAAGTCCATTACGCAGCTTATTCCAAAACAATACTTGACGGGTTTGAAGTGAAAACTTCACGTGCATCAGAACAATGGCACTTTGCCTCCCTCCCCTCAAGCCCCCTGGCTTTCTCTTGCAAAGAAATATGTACTGGTGTTGTCCCCAGTTAATTCCAAAAAGTCATTAACGGGGCTGCATATATTCATTAAAAGTTTCCATCCCATTATTTGGGGAGTGTACTCTTTCAGATACGGACGTCAGACAGAACATTAATGTTTTTAATTATGGAAGGCTGAGGCTGTGGCTAATTGTGGAGCTGAGGGCTTGCGGGGAAAAGAGTGAGCAGTTACAGCTCAAGTGAACCCAATGGACTGAATGTGCCAACTTCATTATGGGCTAAGCATTTAATGTGAAGTTGAAAAAGGAGACCTTGGATGGCAGGGACACAGAAAGGCAACTGGGAACCTGGAAGTGGGAGTGCATCAACTGTGTAGAGAGAAAGCCTCACATACTCTAGACTGCAAATTCCACAGCAGGACGGGAATAACTCTACGCTTTCCCAACAATTTATTATAATTGTGATTTATTATTTCAACCCCATTTTCCTGTTGCTGAAACACATAGAATAGTAGAGTTGGAAGGGGCCTATAAGGCCATCGTGTCCAACAGAATGTGGCTTACAAAGATTAAAGGGACTCCTCTGCCTATATTGCAGGGTTGGGGCACCACAGGCCTGGGGGCCAAATACAGCTCCCCAGGTCTGGCCCTCGGGATTCTCCCCGAGCCATGCCCCTTCAGCGGCTTGCCTCCCCCACCCATGAGTGTTCTTGCCTGGCTGGGATGTGCCCACGCATGCTGATCATGCTTCCTGGGTCCTTAAATGGAGGGCAGAGAGGGGTGCGTGAGTGTGGGAAGGAACTAGCGCCTTTGCCGCTGTCTCTGCCCTCCACTGGCAAGTGGACCCCAGGAGGTTTGGAATGTGGCCCTCAGGTTGAAAGCAGCTCCCCACCCCCGCTGTAGTGGTTGATGCACCTGATGGACATCGCCATACCAAAGGTGCCCTCAAAGAACAATTATTCCAAAATGGGTTGGGACTGAAATGAGTCTTTCCTCAAGAAGCTGGAGCCTCCCCTTCCCCACCTGCCCCCCCCCAGCCAGTGGTACTTGCTTCAGTTTTGTGTCATTTTCCTACAGAGATTAAATACCTTAAAACAGTAAATGAAAGAAGAACCTAAATGCGAAGAAGGAAATGGGCAGAATGAAATCACAAACCAGGAACAGTCTAAAAATGAAAAGGTCTTCTATCAGTGTTGAAGGGAAGGTATTCCGCAATCTAGGTGTCACCACTTAAAAGGCCCTATCTGTTTATTTACTTATTACATTTATATCCACCTTTCCTCCAAGGAGCTCAAGGTGCTGTATATGGTTCTCTTCCTCCCCATTTTATCCCACAACAACCCTGTGAGGTAGGTTAGGCTGAGAGATTATGGCTGGCCCAAGATCACTCAGTGAGCTTCCTGGCTTAGCAGGGATTTGAACTCTGGTCTCCCAGGTCCAAGTCTGACACTCTAATCACTACACCACACTGGCTTTTTGGTATGCATCCATCTAATCCAGCCTTCCCCATCCTGGTGCCCTCCAGATGTCTTAGAATGCAACTCCCATCAGCCCCACCTAGCACAACTGGAGGGCACCAGGTTGGGGAAGGCTGTTATAATCATAGAGCGACAGAGGGAGAGAGAGAGGCAAAACTGAGGGCCAAACTGGGTGATACCTTAGCTCCATATTTGTGCCCTTAAGTGCAGGGTGGAGAGTTGTTTTTTTACACAAATTGCCAGCATATGGTGTCAAATCCAGATTGGGACCCTAATATGTATTGGGGTTTGACCCTTCTGCTTGCTCTGGATCTGATTTGGATTGGTCCTCCTCACCCCCACATCAACAATTTCTATGGGGGTGGGAAACAGCCTCTCATTTGCTTCAATGGGAGCATTTTCCCTACTATACAAATGCTGGCAAGGGATGGAGGCACAATCTGAATTGGGACCAGAGTAGGAGACAAAAGGTTGTATTCTACTAAGTCGTACTCAGCGTAGATCCATTGAAATTAATAGCCCTAAGTTGGGCTGCAATCTAATACATGTCTACTCTGAAGAAAGCTTAATTCGGTTTAATGGGACTTACTCCCAGGTAAGTGTTTATTGGATTGTAGCCGTAGTCATGTCTATTAATTTTATTGGCACTACTCTGAGTAGGACTAGCATTGGCTGCTGCCCAATGGGTTAAATTCCCCCTACCCCACTTTAAGCTCCCAGTCCAGACTAGGCTCCATGCTGGCAATGTGAGTAAAATCTCCCTGTGGTGGAACGCATCTCCTGATATGAACCTACCCGTACACTACGCTCAACATCAAAGACCCTCCTCCGGGTGCCTACTCAAAGGGAAGCTCGGAGGGTGGCAACAAGAAAAAGGGCCTTCTCAGTGGTGGCCCCTGAATTGTGGAATAGTCTTCCTGATGAGGTATGCCTGGCGCCAACATTACTATCTTTTCGGCGCCAGGTTAAAACCTTCCTCTTCTCCCAGGCATTTTAATATGTGTTTTAATATGTGTTTAATATGTGTTATAAACGTTTTAAATTTAAAAATGTTTAAGGAAGCCCATTTTTACTGTTGTTTGAATTGTTTTAAATATGTGTTTTATTGTATTTTGATATTGACTGTTGTGAACCGCCCAGGGAGCTTCGGCTATGGGGCGGTGTATAAATTTAATAAATAAATAAATAAATAAATAGCCTCAGACGCCAATCTTCATCAGTGAGCGGGTTCACATGCAACAGTTTTCTGACATGATTAGGATTACTCTTTTGCTTTATTTTGTTTATTCATTTGTCACACCGTATTTGTGGCACTCAGCTGAGCAACTTTATATTTATTTCTTTAAAGCATTTTTTTATACCGACCTTCAATAAAAAAATCCCCGGGGGAATTTACAATAGTTCATTAATCAGCAATAAGGCAACCATAATAGATGATAAGGCAGCTCTCAAAAGAGATCCCAGCAGAAATGTAAAAACAAAAACCAAAAGCAGAGTTTAAATGCCCAGGTGAGTGAATAAAAAAAGGTATTTGCCTGGGATGACACGCTGGAGAGGATTGTAATTCCTTCTGTGCTGCAGAGGAAGTGAATTAAATTGTGCATCTATGCATTGAAAACCTCAGCTGCTTTTGCACGGCAACAGACCTGGTCCCTTGAATCTTCCTATTCTGAGCTACAGTAGTCTCATGGTAAAAAATTCAGGTGAAAATTTCCAGAAGGAAGTGGATTGGCCTGGCAATTACCATAGCAACCATCCTCTCCCTCCCTCCCCCCTCCCTCCATACATTTGTACTACCCATGGAGTTGAGAAAAAGAGCAGAAGGCGCTGATGTTTCACCTTCCATAATGAAACTGAAAGCTGCCACTTCCCATGATGCCACACTACCTCTGCATCTCTGTAGTTGGAAGCCCTGGAGGTCTGGGACTGGCTATTAGGGGAACACTTAAACTCCACATTATACAGGCACATCAAGACTGCGTGTTGGGATCCTCTTTAAAAAGTTTATCTTTTTAAAGTGGGATGTTCCCTTCCTTTAGGAAGCCATAAAATGCTGGAGGGGCAGACCAGTTGGATTGGTTTTGGATGTCCATGACCCAGACGCATCATATTTGATTGACTGTTCTAGAACATTTAAACATTTGGGTAGACCTGCCCCAACCTGGAACCCTGCAGATGTTTTGGGCTGTAACTCCCACCAACCCCAGCCAGCATGGCCAGTAATAGTTCAAAACATTTGGAGGGCACCAGGTTGGGGAAGGCTGGTGGAGAAACGAATGACTTTGGATTTAGAAGATGGAAATGATGAACCCACAAATGGATAGCACAGATGACCCATAACGCAATGGCAGAGTACTTGCTTGGCATGCAAAAGGTCCCAGGTTCAACCCACAGCATCTCCAGTTAAAAAGAATCAGGTGGTGGGAGACACGTCTTGGCAAGTTCAATGTCCTCGTTGTCCACTTTAAAGTGATATAACTCTTGTGTTGTCATTACTTTTGTCTTCCTGAAGTTCAGCTGCAGTCCTGCGTTTGTGCTTTCCTCTTTAACTTTCATCAGCATTCGTTTCAAATCATTACTGGTCTCTGCTAGTAGTATGGTATCGTCTGCACATCTTAAATGTATCAAGGGTAGTAAGCATGTTTTGTTCCCATTGTAAACTTGTCATGACACACAACACCTTGTCTTTCCTGACCAGTGTGAAATGCAGTGCTTTACCTTGAGCACAGTTGGGGGACTAATTAGAACCAAAACTGGCCCCGTAGCCCTGCCTTTTCATTTGCATATTCAAGCCCATTCACCTGCATAGGTTCTTCTTGCGGTCTGTTTCTTGATTATGCGAAGGGTGATGGAATCTTGAGAGCTGGTTCTTAGTGTTATACATAAATCTCTGCCAAGGTGCTATTTGTAAATTGCTGGATGCATCAAATATTCCTCCATTCTGGAGTGAAGTCCTTGAGGTTCAGTCCTATGAATACACATGATCTGTTTGTTTGGGTGGGTATATGGTGCAGAGCTCCATGAATTATAAATAATTTCCATGTACATCAAGAAAACTCACTTTGTACAGCCCCTGCCTGTCTATTACATCCCTCTTCTCTGTGGGGAAGATAATTCAGCTGTTCTTAGGAATGCCGTTGCATCATCTTGGGTTGTTGATTTGTTAGTTAGTTTACTTTCCAGACCTATGATCTTATCATTTCTCTGTGAAACTGAAAATCTAAAGGGCCTGAAAGGTATGGGAGTCAGAGAAACAGATTTTTAAAAAATACTTCCATGCTCTGCATTTTCAGTGCCTGGTTTATGTGGGTTTGTATAACTGAGATCTTCTGAACAAATCCAAAGTCACAGAAGGACACAACAATAACTTATATGGATTCTGTACCTAAGGCCCTCTCAGGATGTCTTTTTTTATTGTGCATTCATGTTGAGTTGTGCTCATATACCTGTACAGCTCGGGACCAGGATACCTGAAAGACCGTCTCACCCCTTATTATATACCCAGGTGATCACTGCGCTCCGCAGGTGAGGGCCTCCTGCAAATACTATCTAATTAGGAGGTCCATTCCACACAACATAGGAAATGGACCTTTAGTGTTGTGGCACCAACACTTTAGAATTCTCATCTTAAATATTAGACAGGTGCCATTTCTATTATCTTTTAGGTGCCTACTGAAGATCTTCCTCTTTCAACAAGCCTTTTACCTTATCCCAGTCTGCCTCTGCATTGGAATTTTTTTTAAGATTTTTTAAAAAACATTTTTAGTGCTTTATCATCTGTTTGCCACTCTGGACTCTCTTTGGGAGTAAGAGTGGGATACACATTTTTACAACAATATTGTTATAGGGCTGGTTATATGAGAACCTGCTTTATTTATTTATACATATTTATTTATTAAATTTATCTCTCTCCCTTCCTCCCAAAAGGAGCCCAGGGCAGCAAACAAAAAGACTAAAAGCGCTTTAAAAATCTTAAAAAGACTTTAAAACATATTAAAACAAAACATCTTCAAAAACATATTAAAACAAAAAATATTTTAAAACATTTTTTTAAAAGGCAGCTTTAAAAATACCTTAAAAAGCAGTTCCAACACAGACACAGACTGGGATAAAAAGGCTTGTTGAAAGAGAAAGTTGTTCAGTAGGTGCCAAAAAGATAACAGAGAAGGCACCTGTCTAATATTTCAGGGGACGGAATTCCAGAGTATTGGTGCCACAACCAAAAGTCTACTTCCTATGTTGTGTGGAATGGACTTGCTGATAAGATGGTATCTGACAGAGGCCCTCACCCGCAGAACGCAGTGATCAACTGGTTATATACTTTCAGTACTGTTTACAGCTGCAAAAGGTTTGGGATGGGCATACTGCTTCATTTCCAATCAGTGCATGGCCCATAACTGCCAACTGAAATTTGGGGTAGAAGCACACTAGTTGCCAGATCAAAGTGGCCACACCTGGAGGGAGGATGGGTTGAACTGCTGATCAGTTGTGAAATCTCTTTGAAGCTGAATTTTTTTTTTTAAAAAAAGCACACTCAAGCTGTTCTCAACTACGGTTACAGTAAAAAGGAATGGGGACTGACTAGAGGCATGTGCCCACATTTTTGCAAGAGAGAGGTGGAGACGCACTGGAACCAGTGCAACAGCGAGTGTGTTTCTACCCTCTGGAACGTTTTATCCCACGAATGTTCCTAGCTGGTGGGGGTGTCTATTCCCACCTTTGTTGCACTATAGTGCAAGTGCCCCTCCAGACAGCAATAGTGTTAAATTTGGAGAAGCATTGCAGAACATTTAATGAAGCAGGATGGTGTGTGGATGTGGATGATCCAGCCTAAATCCGCCAATAACGCACTATTATTGCATCAATGATAGGCTGCAGCTCTACACAGACTCTCCCCACTGAGCGCTTCTTCTATACAAGACAATAACCAAGGAGGCAAGAACTGGAGAGGCCAGTTGAGGTGTAACTGCCTGGAGCGAAGGGATGTTGAAAAGTACTTTTGAAACAAGATACAGTGGGAGCATCTTGTTATTGGAAGGGAGGGAATTCCAGAGAATGGCAACCAGAAGGGAGATAGGGGCAGAGATGGGAAACAGATGAAGAAATATCAGGCACACAAAGAAGAACAGAATGATGCAGAAGAGGTACAGAGCAAGGGATAAAGGGTTAGCCTCTGCAAAAGAGTGCAAATATTTGCAGACTGAAAGGGCAGGGACAGAAAAAAGATAGGCAGATAGGATTCACAGGCCTGGGAGCCTGAGGGGTTATGTTCCCCTGAAGGAAATCTCAGGCTCTTTTCCTAAATGTTCAGCTGTAATTTAAAAGGAAAAAGGAACCCTCTACTTCCCTGTTACTTGGGAAGAATCAGATTCTACCCAATCGCTCATTAAGAACTAAACCTTCTCCTGCCTTCAATGAGGGCAAGACCCCTGGGATAAGTGGTAGGCATTAATTTTTAATTTTTGTTAATTTCTTTAAATCAATATATAATAAGAACATAAGAACATAAGAACATAAGAAGAGCCTGCTGGATCAGGCCAGTGGCCCATCTAGTCCAGCATCCTGTTCTCACAGTGGCCAACCAGGTGCCTGGGGGAAGCCCGCAAGCAGGACCCGAGTGCAAGAACACTCTCCCCTCCTGAGGCTTCCGGCAACTGGTTTTCAGAAGCATGCTGCCTCTGACTAGGGTGGCAGAGCACAGCCATCATGGCTAGTAGCCATTGATAGCCCTGTCCTCCATGAATACAGTTTAATAGCAACACATTTGGGCTGCTTATCTTTAAATTTTGGCTGTTCTGCATGGCTTCCCTCCCAGAGGCTGATTCATCCTTTCTGCCTGTTCACCACAACCTTTCTGCTTACAGGCCTGCAGACAGGTGTCCCAATGGCTGCCAAACATGAGAGGTTAAAAAAAATAGAACCTTCAGATTCAGAAGTAGCCTGCCCCTCAGTGGTGTATTGGTCCTGGGTCACGGTGGGACTATGCCCCATTAGGTTTTTGGGAGACGCCCCCTGTTCAACAGATCATTGTTCAGCGCAGATGATAATGGTTACATGATGGCACCTTCCACACCTGGAGGGCATAGATTCGAGAGCTGAAATCTGCAATGTCAATCTCCCATTCATTCTTCTCCATAGGAGAATAATTTTATCAGGTGATGTGGCATGAAAACAATCAAACTTTTAAGAAGTTTGACTTTATCGTTCAATCCACATTTACCACCTTCAATTCTGCACTGTCAGAGGAGCTTGTAATCTTTTAATGGAGTCTCTTTATGCTCCCAACATTTTTGTGAGGCAAGGGAAGTGATGCTATCTGTGTTTTATAGGCAGGAAAATAGAACACAGATTATTTTGAAGAGTCCCTTTGGCTCACAGGCTGGGTCTTCTAATCAGACGTTGGTCGATCCTTACTACCTATCTTGTGCTGGTTCACCCGTGTATGTACAACAGTGGATTAGTGGACAACCGGAGGTTGTCAGCAGAATTTGTGAATTCTCTATAAGATGTCCATTCACTGTGTAATGGCCCAGATCATAATGCAAATCTAGCACGCTTACAAAGCCTGCCATTATTCTGAACTGAGCTACCATCCCCGTGGTTCTTTTTCACTAAGATTGTAATCTAAGTCCCCCAAAAAGCCCTCCCTCCACACACTCACTAATTTGGCTTTGGTGGGGGTAGAGATGGTGATGATAAGATGCAGGGAGGAGTCTCTCTTTTCCTTCCTTGTGCTTGAAACCCTGTTACAGGATGACAAGCACCAGGGATGTAAGGAAATGCCATGTTGCCAGGGTGCCCATTGCCTTGGGGAATGACATTTCCAAGCATCCCAGAACTGAAACAAAAACAGCATTTTGAGTGCCAGGGATGGAGGGAAAGAGAGA
This sequence comes from Rhineura floridana, assembly GCF_030035675.1. Classification (NCBI taxonomy): domain Eukaryota; kingdom Metazoa; phylum Chordata; class Lepidosauria; order Squamata; family Rhineuridae; genus Rhineura; species Rhineura floridana. Next base: position 42,814,769 of record NC_084491.1, read on the forward strand.
GAGAGGATAATAGGGGAAGAGAGAAAAACATCCCCTCCCCTCAAAACCCCTTGCACTAGTGGTTAGAGAACACTGGATACAGCCTTTGCTTATACATTCAGCCCTCCATCCTTTTTATAACAAGAATTCAAAAATGATTGCTAAGTTACTTATTTATTTATTTATTGTTGGATTTACATCCCCCCCTTCCTCCTAGTAGGAGCCCAGGGTGGCAAACAAAATCACTAAAAACACTTTAAAACATCATAAAAACAGACTTTAAAATATATTAAAACAAAACATCTTTAAAAACATTTTTAAAAAGCTTTAAAAACATATTTTTAAAAGAAGAAGGATAAAAGGTTTAAAAACATATTAAGAAGCAGTTCTTCATATATGAGGGATAGGCATACCATAGCCATTAGCCAATCAGCAGCTTATGTCAAAAAGATAATTTACAAAATATTTCCAGAGTTCAATTCCAGAGAGGAAAAGGTACATTTGATTTCAGCATGATCAGGACAGTTCAAAGCTGGCTCTACAAATGTTACATCTTTCTTTACCCAAAAGAATTTTGGTAAAGTTTGCTTTCTGTCATATTCAAGAAGTCACTTGCATAATGGAACTTCTGAGTGACCACCTTCCAGAAAGAAGCCATTTTTATTTTGCCTTTTTTTTGTTTTGGATTGTATTTTTAATATTGCATTTTATTCTTTTAATTTTTGTGGACCACACAGAGAACGTATGTTCTTGGGCAGCCATTCAAACATAGTAAATACTTGAATAAATAAAAATAAATGATTTTGTCATTCCTTTTTGGGTACTGCAAACCTAGCAGACTTTTGCTACAAGCTGCAGCTGTAAATCATCACCACCATATTCATTTGCAGAACTCTTCATTTGCATAGGAAAGAACATGTTGACTTTGGGTTCACCCCCATGAGAACTAAGCTAATTGAAAAAGCTGTAATTGTTATTAGAAGCCGTATGGAGTTGAGAAAAAAAGAGGCAGCTTCATGCAGTCAATTTAACTTTATTGTGAGCTGAAGAGCTCCCAGACAACTGCAAAGGCATTTCACAAGTCTTCCCTAATCCTAGGGAGAGGAGAAATTTATCCACCACTTACGTGCATGGTGAAACATGAGGAATATCCATCTGATTGCCAAATGCTGGGGCAAAAAATAGGAGGTAGCTACCTCAGTGATGCCCTGCTTGGAAATTAGAATTGGTCAGACCGTTTGGAAGCTACAGCTAAGGCAGAACATGCCAGCTAGATTGTTAACTGGAACAAAGATGGCATGAACATATAATATGGGTTCTGGCTTGGATGCAACAGTTTGTTCCTGGACCCAAGTCACAGTGCTGGTTTTGACCTTTATACCTTGTACGATGTGGGACCCCTATGCTGTATGAACCTCCTTGGACCCAGAGATTGCCATTTGATGCCCTTCATACCACCTCCATGAGAAGTCTAGAGGGTGGCAATGAGAGAACGGGCCTTCTCTGGAGTAGCCTCTCATTTATGGAATGCTGTCACCAGGGCAGCCCACCTGGCACCGACCTTGTCATCACTTCAGATCAGGCTTTGTTTCTGTGATACAATTCTACAATTCAACCCATTTTAATAAGGTTTATGCGATTTCATTATTGTACTATTTTTTTTACTCTGGCTGTGAATTGCTTTGAGGCTTTCTTAACAAGAAGTGGCGTACAAATTTAATCAATCTAAATTTAAACCCAAAGGCGTCTGGCTGACCACTGTTGCACTAGATTGAAAATGTTGCAAATGGCATTTGTGCAAGTAGGACAGCACCTCATCCAGCCAGTTTCAGCAAAACACATCAATAACGTCAATATATATATAAATGAACTCTCGAGGATTAAATCTTGGATAACAGGTATTTGCAGCTTTTTGAATGCTCTTGTCCTGTCCTGAACTGTCCTGATGGATGCTTCCAGCACCAGGCTGGACTTTCAGGACCTTGGGTAGCTCCAGATACACAACCTCCTCCAACTGGACCTCCCATTCATGTGTTCCACATGCAAAGAGGTCCACGTGTATGGGGGTTCCTTCTCAGACATCCATGCCCATTGCACGGACTTGATTATGTGAACATAAAGACATATAAATGGCATTTGTTTTCAAACAGGCTTTTAATATCTAGTTCTGCTGTGGTTTTTACAGATTTAACTGCTACTTATAATGACTGTTTGAAAACAGTGCTTTTAATATTGTATTATTTCCTCTGTTATTATTTCCTTTTGCCTGCCAATCTGAGTACTCATTGAGAAGAGCGGAGTAAACATTAAATAACAACAATAACAAACAGCATCAACGTAAAAATGGGCTGTTCACATGTATAACACACATCACTGCAGCCATTAAGTTAAGAGTAAGACAGTATCCCAAAATCAAGTGGTGTTGCATGTCTGTGCAGACTGCCCCAAAGAGTCCTGTGAAATGTCACAGACAGACTTCCTTCACCAGCTTCCGTTGGTTCAACAAAGGTTTTCCATTTAGCTTATTCCTTGGTTTCCTGCTGTATAGACCAGGAGTAGCAACTGTGGTGTCCTCCAGATGTGGTTAGACTCCAAGAGAACCACAGGCTTTGACATGAGAGCCCCAAACAGACAGTACAACTCCTTGAAACCCCCTTTCACCAAAGAGGCTCCTTACTTATTCATCATCTCTATAATCCCAACCAATGCTTTGCAAAACAACTGGTTTTGCTTACACAACCAGACCTTGAGCAAATTAGACTCCATGAAATAACCACTTGCAGCTCAGTTACAAAAAGGCAACCTGATGCTTCCCTCAGGAAGCAAAGTATCCCAACGGCCACCCTAGCAGTAGATTCAAGATAACCGAAGGAACACACACAGGTAGATAAGGCTGCTGTGACACACTATGTATATTTATGACAAAAACCTAACGGGGGCAATATATTGCTCCAGTTGCCTTGGCCCCAGGATTCAAGTTAATAAGCTGCAATCTTTACACACAGGCAGCATGTTAATTTTGCTTCTTGGGTGCTTTAAAAACATGTGTGCTTCAGACAACCAATGACATTTAAATGTGGCATCCTGATGTTGCATGGGCTTTACAAGCTGGTTCTCTCTCTCACCTCCCCCATGCATGCTGCACAGCACAGAAATGAAGACAACGGCGGCATTTACATTTTCTGAATGGGCTAATCACAGATTTGTACTTTCCACATGCTTGCCTCCTCCAAAGCTGTGTGGAAGGAGCAGGAGGAGAGGTCTGAAGCCAGAAATGTGTCTTTTTTGGGGAGAGGAGGAGGAGGAGATAATTAGGAAGATGTACAAGGGGATAAGCAACAGCACGCATGCAGTTGTGATTCTTCCTTTACTGAACAAGAATCACAATCCTAAAAATAGATACTTGAGGGACAGCTGAAGGAAATATGATGGGGGAGGAACAATTGGGAAAGAAGATGGTACTTATTATCAAACGTAGTTTAAGACAGACAATACATTGCTTTTAGAATATTTCAAGGAACAATGGCTTTGACAGCACAGAGCAAAACCTTCCTGCTTTTCAAAGTACCACGAAAGGGCCAGTTTATGCTCTCAGTATGTCCAAACAGCAAAGCTTCTCCTGAATTCATGTTCCACTTCAGGCTGGAAGCAGGACATCACATGTTTAATTCTCTCTCTCTCGCACACTCACACTCACACAGCCCAAACCTCCGCAGGAGATAGAAAAACAGCATGTCAGAGAGGATTCTAAACCCCTCTCCCTGACATACAAGATTTCTAAATGCAGGAAGGATTTTAAAAACCTATAGAGGGGAACATAGCAACATGCTTTTCCTTGCCAGCTGCTGCCTGAAGTAGTACTGTCCAAGGAAAGCTTTTTCACTTGATTTTTCTGAATGCATGAATTGGATCAGAACCACACACACACAGGTGTCCAACATGACATGTGGATGCACTGCATATAGCCATCTAGGGATGGGTGAGAATTTAAATTCAGTTCACATATCAAGCCAAATGTATTACATTTGCACTTTTTGAAACATTATGAGAACTGAAACACAGCCATCCTTCGAAATTCACACTTCTTCAACTTTTGTGATGCAGTTTGCCAACCAAATACTGTTTACAAAAATACATATACTAGGGGGAAGTGTGTATAAAATGCATATAGTCATGAAAATAACATACAGGAATGCATTATATGATGATAAATTGCTTGCTAAAATGTGTAATTTAGTCAAAACTGCCTACAAATATGTGTTTATTAGGAGAAAATCACACTAAAATGCTGGAGAATTTCATGAGACTTTTTTTTTTTAAAGATGCAAATTCTTGCAGAAATGTGGGGAACTGAATTTAAGATTGGAAAAATGAGAAACTGAGAGAATTAAAATTGAAAGATATTTCCATCCCTACAACAATCTAAACATATGGTTGCCACTTTAAACATTTTCATTTTAATGGCTTAAACAATGGCTTAAACAATGGCTTAATGGCTCAATGGTTAATGGTTCAATGGCTTAATGGCTTAAACAGACAGCTGATCTTTGGTATCCTCCACTAAGCTAATGGTCTCAAGTTCAGGGTATCAGTGGCGGCTTCAACAGTTTCAAGATCAGGATACCAGTGCATTCAGTACCTTGGAAGCTCCTTGAAAGTTTAGACTAAAACCCAGAATGGATTCCACTGCTCCACTGACATGGAATCACCAGCTGCAACTGCAGGGTTTGTTTAGTCTGGAGAAGACATAATTTAAGGAGAGACACAATAATGGTATACAAACATCTGATGGGCTGCCATGCAAAAGATGGCACAGACTTGTGCTCTGTTGCTCCAGAGAGCAGAGCTAGAACCATCAGGAGGAAATGGCAAGGAAGCAGATTTGGGCTCAACAGTAGGAAAAACTTTGTAGTGGCAACAGCTGCTCAGCAGTGAAACAGATGTGCTCTCCTTCACTGAATGTAAATAGAGGCTGCTCAGCCATCAGCCGGGGTGGTGTAGTTGCATCCTGCATTGCAGATCCAGCCCTGAGAAGTGAGTTGGACTAGATGTCCTCCAAGCCCCCTTCCAGTTTGAGGATTCTAGCTGTGCCCAGTCAATAAGAACATGCGAACAACCCTGCTGGGCCAGACCAAGGCATATCCATGTAGTCTGACATTCCATTCCCAACAGGACAAGAACGCCCACAGGAAAGAGAGAGAGCTGCAAATGCACATTGACACAACTGGGCTCCATTGAAATGAATGCAAGCTACATATCAAGCACAGAACAGAACTGCAGAGGGAACTGAGGGGATCGCAGGGAAAGGCCACATTAAGCACACTGATTGTGTAGAAATGATAGGGAAGAGCAGTGACTAGACCTTGGGAACAGGCAATCCTGGGAAGCTCATACAAGCAGGGCAGGCAGGTGATATAGCCTTTCCCTGCTATTTGCCCTTAGCACATGGTCGTCAAAGATACACTGCCACCAAACACGGAGGCTTCATTCAGCTTTTATGGCTAATAGTTACTCTTGAGCCTAAATTCCATGAACTCATATCGCCCTTTTAAAGCTATTCAAAAAGCCAATGGCAGCTTCTCTTCAGAGGCAAATTGCAGCTAGGGAACGGTGGCAAAGGGGGGTAAATTAAGACCAGGGTCTCCATCTTGACACTCACCCTTGGCTGCTATTTTTAAAAGAAAACACACAACTGCAGCAGCAGCAAATTATGCGTTCAGTGCAATGTGTCATTTGGCCCTAATAAATGTGACTCCTGCTGGTGACAACTGCCTGCACAGGAGGACATGGAGAAGCTCTCCTCATGTTAATTAACACACCAGTGGCTGTTAAGTCACATTAAGCCCCTCCACACCGCTGTCCTTTTGATCAGTGCTTTGTGATCACTGTTGACCAGCAGAACTCTCTACTGTGCAGTACGATAGTTGCTTGGGACATTTTAAGGCTATTTTGGGGAGAAATCATGGCATCTCACAGAATTTGCACTGGGGAGTGATAGCTCCATGGTATGGACTCTGAATTCCTAGTAGCAGATGATGGATCAATGAGACCCATTGAAATTAATGGGCATGACTAACTTGGGACCATTAATATTGATGGACCTACTCTGAGTATGACTAATATTGGCTACAACCCATTGTGTTAGAGATGATACATTTCTGTCTTCAAGTGGCCCATTCACACATCTAAGCTGACACTCAGTTCATCAAGTGAACATGTACATATGAAGCTGCCCTTGGTCTCTTGTTTTCTAATGAAGGCTTGCACCCTTGGGTCAGGGTTGTCCTTAAAAATGCCTCTTGGAAAAATAACTCCTGGGAATAGAAAAGAGATTTTTTTCTCCAGTGTGTTAGTGCATGATCTATGAGAACTATGCAAGGTAAATCTTTACTAGACACTAACTGGAGTCACTTTACTTTGATGGTGGCTCATTTGGCTGCCCTAGGAACTTCACAACAGCATTATTTGCTGTTATTAGAAGAGGTAATCAGTTGGAAAATGGAAATCATTTTAATATCATGCAAGGTCTTGAACCAACTACTGTTGCATGCAGAAAACGTGCTGCATACAGCAGCCCTGTGCTCTTTGTTTAATTAGTAACATATTAGGATTATTGCAGAGCAATAGACAGGCTATTGAAATAATTATGGTAATACGGGAGTTTGTTGATGGTGAGTGAGAGAATGTGGCATTTGGATAATAAGGTATTCAAAGTCCTGTAGCACATACATGTGCAGACATCAAAGAACAACCCTCTACGTGTAAACAGGAGGCAGTACCTGGCATCAGAAGTCTTCCTCAAAAATATTAATGTGGGCAAGACATCTTGGCATGTCATATGCATCAAATTGTGTTTTTCAATTTGCATAGAATGCAGAGTGGTCATACAGTGCATCACACAAGGTTTAGAGGGCATAAGAATTCCTATGTGCAGTCAGGCAATGGTCCATGCAGCATCTTCTGGTTTCTACCAGTGGTGGCCAGACAGAAGCAGCATGTCTAGAAAAAAAAATTAGGTGAGGAGGGAGGAGGGAGGATGAAGAAAAGGGTTCTTGGTGGGGGCCAATTCTGTCTTGCACGCATAAGTTGCAAGGGAAATAGTGGGAGGTGAAAGTAATTTGGAGGGGGCTGCCTATTGTGATAACTATATTGAAAGTCCACTGTTGTTATTACTATTATAATATGATACAATGCTTGTACTTGATTGGTAGACCACAGGTAGTCAGAAGTGGGCCATCTCTGATGCTCTTCTGGCTATCTCAGCATGGCTAGCTTAGCAGCCAAGACCTTTAACCTCCTGGCTTTCATACAGTCCACACCTTCCAGGAGCAACAAATCCCATCCATTAGTTGCATCTTTGCTAAGCCCCTCCCATCTTATGCCAGCTGATCACCATCTTCAGTGGATGACACCACCCCCATTCATGAGCTTTGAAGAAGTCCTTATTTGGTTGTCTTTGTTTCCTTAAGCTAAAATGCTTAGTTTGTACCTTTCTTCAAATGGAAGGAAGTAACAGTCAAGTCACTTTGATACTGTCAGCCTGTGCATAGAGAATTGTGGGTATATCCATCACACAAGAAGACATTAATTCATTAGATCAGCATATGCTACAGCAGTGGCTCTCAAACTCTCCATCCCCACTCTGTGGACCAGAGTCTCAGCAGATGACTTAATAAAACTTTTTCCTTGTTCTACAAATCAAAGCACACAGACAACATTATTTTAATCACTGTAGTCCTTTCTTTAATTGGTAATTTTTAGGGGAAATTAGTAGAATGCACCAACACCATGTTATGAAAATCACTGGCACTAAGCTAGGACCTTATTAGCCAGCTCAATAATTCAGCCCTGGTCAAAAACAGCCTTTATCTCAAGAAATCAAATGCAGGTCCAGTACTGATATTCTTGTCTGTCCAAAACCTTTTTGCAGACCTCCCAAATGAAGCTTGTACCAGCGGTCCATGAACCACAGTTTGAGAACCTCTGCACTACAAGAAGATCTCATTGGGATAATCTTTGACCTGTCCAAATGGGAGATTTTTCTCTCCTTTCCCTTCATCATCTCTGCCTGCAGACCAATTGTAATTCATTGACATGGTTTTCTGTTTAAAACCTTCATGCTCTTTTCTTTAAAAGCAGCTTAACTTTTCCAGGTCAAAATTGTTGATTCACCAGTGTGCTTTTAGCTCCTTGCTTCCTCCAATGTTCTTGCTCCAAGATCATTTTGGCTCTTCACTGCCCCCAAAAAAGAAGCAACCAAAGAAAAAAAATATTCCCCTAATGTGCCATTGGTATTGAATGTTAAATAGATTCTCCTGTGTACTAAAACAGCACATACACACTGTCTGTATGTAGAGCAAACCCATGTTTCTCCAGGGAAATAAATGAACCAGACTTTGCGGTGTATATAACAATCCCTTCTTTATGGACAAAGGAAAAAAGCAGCCAACTCTTTTGGGGTTGCTAGTAGCAACCCATAGAGAGTTTTTTTTGGAAAGACATCAAAATGCATAAATAGGAGATTGCATATTGTCAAGGCCCTTGAGTGATTAATCATATTTACACAAAATAAATGAGCAACGTTCTTAAATGGTACCCAGATCTTTTCACCACAGCTCCTCTGAAAAGACAGCAGTAGTATCCTTCAGTTGCTTTGTATTAACAACTTTGTGTGCCCTCTCGGGTGATCACAAACATCAGTTAGGGATTGTGACTCCTGAACCCCACAGCCCTCAGATCTGTTAACATTGACTTAGCCCACATCATAACTGTATTGGACTTTGAAAGGGCTAATTTGGCACAAAACATTTCCTCTCTACTTCCTATAGACTACACCCAACCAGTCTTGAACATGAACTCATGTAGATAATAGAATGTTAGGTTGGGGCTAGTATGGATGCAGAGATGAAGGCAGCTCCCAAGAAACATGGATCTGTCTGGAACCCTTTTCCTCACCCAATGCAGCCTCAGAAATTGCTGCCAGCTGTATCTGTGGCCACTGAAATCACAGGTTACAGCATCCATGCAAATGGGTGTCTGAGGATGGATGAGGCCACTATTTATTTATTTACTACATTTGTATACCGCCCCATAGCCGAAGCTTTCTGGGCAGTTTACAGCAATTAAAAACATTAAAAACAAATATACAAATTTTAAAACACACAAAAACAATTTAAAAACACAATTAAAAAATAAATAAAAACAATTTAAAAATACATGCTAAAAATGCCTGGGAGAAGAGGAAGTGTAGTGTAGAAAAGAAAATGTCTGGTGTAAAGTAACACTCAAAGGGAAAATATCTTGCGTAAAGAAATAGCTCCCATCTAAAGGTTTTCACTGATTTCTTGAGAGGATGAAACAGATTTACAGCTGAGCAACAGAAAAGAACACTCGGATGGGGGATGTGATTGCCATAGCCTCAGTCTCTCATCTGCAAAATGGGAATATGAGTGACTGACTTTCCGGAGTTGTGAGAGCAAAAAAGAATAAACAAAGAAACCCCTTTACAGATTAAACAATACAGCATAAATGACTGTTTTGGAATAAAAAGTTAATGGCAATAACAAACATAAATCTATAATAAAAGTGCAGTGGTGATGGGGTGAGTTTGCCCGCTCATGGGAGAAGAGAAGAGGAAGACCTCTGCTGGAAATGGCACCAGATCCAGAGGTCTCTCTGTCTTATTATATTGAGAAGCACAAGCTTATCCAGACCTCTGCCAGGGCAGACCCTCTTTCTTCCTATCCTCTCACCCTTCTGAACTCTGCTTTTCATCCTGGGGCAAAACAAAAGGGCCTCTTTATGCTCTCTGATCAGCAAATCACTTCTCATTTGTCATTCATTTCTTGCAACGGGACTTGCTCTGTCTAAACATTTCTGGAGTTGCTCTGATTACTTTCAGGTCTGATTCATGGGAGTAAAACTGATGACTTAGATTCTAAATGAAAAAAGAATACGTCTGCTATGCATATTAAAAGCACTAAAATTCCACAAAGGTATCTACGCATACACACACACACACACACACACACACACGTATATATGTGTGTGTGTATGTGTGAACAAAAGAGTATCTTTGCAGTTTTAACATCTGAAAACCTTCCATGCATGCATTCTCCTTGTCTTCATTATGGGAAGATGTGTCTTCTAAGTGAAATTTCCGTTTTTCTCTCCACTTATACTACTGAACAATACTTATTGGTATGTATTTATATATCCTTCCATCTTTCTGTGCACCTGACATGTCTGTATGTGTGTGATATGTCACTATACATCCATTCAGCGCTCTCTCTCTCTATACATTTAAAATCCTTAGAAGAGAGTCTCAGCTGTCCCGTCTACATTACCTGAACAGAAAGCATAATTCTGACAATTCTGCCCTTACCTTCAAGCCATAAGTTAAAAGTGTCAAGACCAGGGACCACAATGCTGCCTCCTCCACCTCTTGACCTGTATATCCACAACTTTCCACGTTTTTTCTTCTCTCTTTCTCAGCCTCTCACTCTTCTGCGCTTCCGACCACACTTCCCATTTCCACAGGCTCTCTGCTGAGGACACCCAGAGAGAAAGCAAGGCTGGGATCTTGCCGAATCACCATAGATCCTCTCAATGGAGAAGGGGGCCAAGGCACCTTCTGGGCACTCTCCAATTCTCCTTCCAGGAAAGATGGGTTCACTTTCCAGACGGAACCTCCTGGGGCTAAGGAGGGCCAGCCTCTTGGAAAAGGGGTGAGAAAAGGGGTGCTTACTGGTGAGAAACTCTCGCCCTACGCTGGGAGTCTTTCTTTGATCGTCTTTGCTTTCTTCTTGGAGAGATCCTCCAACTCCTTCAGAGAGCAGCTGGAGTTAGGCAAAGCTCTTCTGGAACTCCCCTTTAGGGAGACAGGGGTTCTTCACCTGAGGCTCACGCAAACAGGGCCCCCCTCCTTTTCATTTTCTGGTAGGGTTTATAAAAGGGAGGAGGAGGAGGTGGTGGGAAACGGGAATCTTGGCCGGTGAGCCAATGCTTTGGGCAGTGATGCTGAGGCGCTTCCACGCAGCAAAAGCGCCAGAGCGTCCCCCTCTTCCCAAAGGGCGAGGAACTTGGGGAGCGCGCTTCAGCCGGGGCTCACCTGCCTCACCGCCTCAGACGCGCAGCGGGACAGGCGGGCGCCACCGCGGCGAGAAGACAATTCAGCACCAAACGGACGGACAGCTCCGCCGGAGCCGCCGAACGGGAAGGAGGCGAGGAGGGGGCTCGGGTGGGGGCGGAGACGGGGTGTGTGTGTCTGGGGGGGGGGAGAGCGGGAAGAACAGACCGTGACCCGCCTGGCGCGGCCACAAGCCCAGGCAGCCAGTGGCACGCGACTCCCTCAAACTGAGGGGCGCAGCAGCTTTGCTCTCCCGCGGCAGAAGAACCGCCGCCACCTCCCCGGCGGCACAGACCTCAGATGCAGCGGAGCCCGGTGCCAGTCCCGGGAGGGAAAAGCAGCCGACAGACACAAGCAGAGAGCAGAAAGAGAAGGAAGCCAGATTTTTTTTGGGGGGGGGAAGAGAGGAGAAGGAACCAACGAACGAAAGAGGTTGAGACTGAAAGTGGAATTAAGAGCAGATCAAACAGTGCGAAAATGACAGACAGACAGACAGACAGACAGACAGACAGACAGACAGACAGACAGACAGACAGATAGATAGATAGATAGATAGATAGATAGATAGATAGATAGATAGATAGATAGATAGATAGATAGATAGATAGATCTATGAAGAATTCCTAAAGGGATACACCACAAAATGCCATTCATCCTAATGCAGGCAAGTATCTAGTAATTCCGGGAGGAAGGGCAGGATATAAATCTAATAAAGAAAGAAAGAAATGCAAGATGTATAGATATACATGTTGAATTGGGTTGATTTCATTCAGGGGGAGGGGGAGGGAAGGAAACCAAAAGGACTATTTGGGTGAATGGAAGTGGCCTGTGAGTTCATTTAGAGAGACTACTTAGCTGGATTCAGGGAAAAGACAGATTGAAACTCTCAGCTAAGACTCATGGGTCAGGGTTGGGGACGAGGTGGGTGAGATGGAGAGAGAATGGTGGTGAGCACTTACTCCAATGCACACAGATGAGCCTGGGTTGCTAGCTGCCTACAATGGCTTTGGAGGCTGTTGCTCCTACGCTGGTACATCCATATATCCCTGGAACATGACACGATGTAAGAGAGCCCTTGAACTTACGACCTTTTCCCAACAGTAGGTGGCTAGATGCCCCTGGAAACTCACAAACGGGCATGGAGGCGATAGCCACCCCTGGTGGCCTGCCCCTAGCATGTGGCGCTCAGAGGTTGGCTGCCTTTAAACATGTAAGTTTCATTTAATCATCATGGTTATAAGCCACTCACAGGCATATTCCCCAGGAATGCTTTGAAAAGAAAACACAGTCAAACTAGAGGCAATGAAGGCAACTTGGGACAGTAGGTTTGCTTATTTTATTTACAAAAGTATTTACATACCACCCTCCCACAAAGTATCAGGTTGGTGTACAGCAACATAAAAACATTTAAAACCAATGCAAAACAATCATTCAAATGGCTGGCTACTCAAAAAACATTTTAAACAGCTGCATAGGCCTGTCAGCACAAAAAAGTCTTCAAGAGACACTTGAAAGTCCAAAGTGGGGATGCCTGTCAAACTGCTGCCGGAAGACTGTTCCACAGCATGGGACTGGTGACACTCAATGCCTGACTTCTGGTTGAGGCCAGTCAGGCCTCTGTAATGGGGGTGAAGTTCCACATGAATTATGTGCCAAAATGTTTTCTTCCATCTGTCAAGAACTGACCAATCCACTTTTGTGGGTGACTTTTAAGGGGGCAGGGAACCTCTCTGTCCACACTGTTAATACCTACTGTATATTGACTCATTTCCCTTTCTCCCATCTGCAGTATACATTCAAAGCACTATTATGCTACTTTAAACAGCTGGTATAGCACAGTGGGGAAAAGAGCCTGGCAGAGAAGGAAGGGGCTGGCTTGTGCAGCTCTGGCAAGCTGAGCAGGCCCTAGCCAGCTGGGGAGGACTAGCCTCAGAGGGAGGCAATGGTAAATCCCCTCTGAATACCACTTACCATGAAAACCCTATTCGTAGGATAGCCATAAGTCGTCCATTTCCATTCCATATTGCTTTAAATTCTCATGGCTTCCCCCAAAGAATCCTGGGAACTATGGTTTGTTAAGGATGCCGAGAGCTGTTAGGAGACCCATGTTCCCCTCACAGAGCTACAGTTCTATCTTCTTTGGGGGGCAGCCCTTCATAATATTTGAAGATGGCTATCATGCCTCCTTTAAACTCCTCTTCTGTGGAGTAAACACGCCCATCTCTTCCAGCCATTTCTCATCAGAATGGATTTTACTTGCTGCACCATTGCACTTCTCTGGGCATGTCACTGCCCCAGTGCAGCACCATGACTCACAGCATTGCACTTGTACAAAGTCCCCTGTGATTGACCTCTCCACATATGCTTTGTCTAGCAGACCAAGATGCCCTCACTTACCCTTACTGAGCACTTTATAGCAGCCTCATTTGCTTATTACATTAATATATCGCCTTTTCTCCAAGGAGTTTGAAGCAGTGTACATGGTTCTCCGCCTCCCCATTTTATCCTCACAACAACACTGTGAGGTAGGGGTGGCTGACAGACAGTGACTGTTGCAACGTCACCCAGTGAGTTGAAGTCAGGTCTCTAGGTCCTAGTCCAATACTCTAACCACTACACCACACTGGCCTATCCTGCATACTGGGGGTGATGGGAGCAGTGATCCAATGCATCTGGAGGGCAACAGGTTGGAGCAGGCTGCTTTATAATACCTACACCTTTAGCAAAATCTTCTTATGCCGAGTAGGGATGTCTTATTCTTATACTTCCCACATAAGCTAGGGAGCATTTCTGCATTGCCCTTTACTTCTGTCTAATGTAATCTGCTTTCTGCTCAGACTGCAACAATTATAGGTCAACTCTTATTATATATTTATTCCTGGGTCTAAATATCCTTTTGTGCTCCATCACAAAGTAAATGCAATTAATTTTCAGATGAACATAGGCAGTGCAAGGCACAAATTATTGCTTTTGGATTTTTCAGCTTCTCATAAACCCAAAAACCCACTTCTATTTATTTTAGACCATTGCACCTTTTAGCAGTTCTCACTGTCTTACCTCTGTTCCCCCCCCGATTCTGTTCCATACCAGTCACTGGAGGGTGGGGTTGGTGGTGGCTAGAACAACAAAATAATCATGCCGTTAATCTAGAAGAAAAATAAAGTCACAAGTGCCACAGCGGAGCTGGGAAGAGGAGACACGACAGCTTGGAACTGGAAGATCACTTTGGTTTGTATCGATTCTTCACCACGTGTCAAGGCCGTGTGTGCAAATCAATACAGTCATTTTGATTTACAGGCTTCAGTAATGCAGCGGGGGTGTTGTGTAGCTGTCCCTAATAGTCTTATTTATATTGGCTGTCATCCCATTGTTCCTCTGTCATTAAGAACGGTTGTCTTTTATTTTGCCTGAGGGAATGAATTAGAACAGGGATGGAAGAGGGAGTGTATGGCACTCCAGATATTGCTGGACTCCCAACTCCCATCATCCTGGCCATTGACCATGCTTGTTGCTGGGGCTGATGGGAGTCCAGTGACATCTGGAGAGCCACAGATTTCCCCTTAATTAGAATACATGAAGAGACCTGGTGGATCAGACCAAGGTGGGTCCATGGAATCCAGTGTCCTCTTTCAAAGAGTTTCTAGCCAGATGCCTCTGAGAGCATGCAGGCAACAGAATCGTCCTGCAATTTCCCCCCAGTTTCTGGTGTTCAGAGGTAGATGGCACTTGAACCTGGAGGTTCCATTGTGGTTATTCTATATACTCCTAGTGATTTCAGTTCTCCAGGGGTGGGTAATTACTTAGCCAAAATGCCATGATCCATGCACAAGAGGGAAGTATCAGCAGGGGAACCCTGATATTCGCAGAAATACAATTAAAAAATAAAGGGGGAAAAACAATGTAGAAGGCACCTGCCCTTCTAAACTGCAGGGTACTGAAGAGGCTAAGGGGATACAAAATGTTGACTGTCGAGAAGGAAAACCAGTAAACTGAGGGGAGGGAATGGAGTATCTGGGAAAAGGGCATGGCTTGCTGACTGGCTAGAACCCTGAACAGGAGCACTCCAGACTGCAACATTTTGTTGCAGGTCCCACACGTAACAGCTGATTCCTGAAGTGTAGGGAGATTAGGTGGAGCCAGATTCAGGAGCATGGCCAATTAGGGAACTGGGATATTTTCAGCCTCGCTTCCCTGTGGTTTGTATGACACCCTGGAGAGTCACGACTGCAACATAAGATGCTAGTAAATGTGAAGTTGCAAGAAAGAGCTAGGGAATGGTATATCCTGGGAAATCAGGCTGGCATCCTGAACAGAGAGGACAGATCAATGTTATCTTGTACTTTGTTACACCAATAACTAATAAACAGACTGCACTTCTCAATATATTGATTGGTAAGTTGTCTTCTTTCATGTGTCCTGACCACATATGCAGTCTGACCATCTCCCAGTCATCTAATGTGGGAGGGTTAAGATTTTTTCCAGTTGTAGCTTATTACCATCCTAGCACTTGTTACTAAATGAATAGTCATCTCTCTGTCTTCTAGATAAACCAAATCATAAACATAACCAGATAAGATACTGATTTGTCTAATCCCCCTTTAAAACGTGTTGTCCATCATAATGTATGGTTAAAGTGATTACATCATCTTGCATGTTTTAAGAGGAATTTATTTTGCCTTCTGTGGCAAATATTGTTAGTCCTGCCATTCAAGACAGAGTGACCCCCAACTTGGAGTATTATGGGAGGGAAAGGGAGGGAACCCTCTCTCTATATATCCACATTCCCCACACTAGGAACAATTTTAAAAACATTTATCATGTCCCTGCCTTAGGCTGTATATTTACCTGGTCAAAGAGCCTGTTGACCTCAATGGGACTTGATGAGATGTAGATAGGATTCCACTGTAGCTCTCCTTTTTTGTAATCTAAAACATTCCAAATGCTGTAGACTTTCCTTGTACTGAAATTGCTCCAAAAGCTCATTCACTGCATTGGCATTTTCAGCATCCTTTCCTGCTCAGTGGACAGAAGGCTAGAAACCCTGGATGCAAACATTATGTGGATGCCATCAACAGTCCATGGCAGTGAAAGACGTGAGAATCTGTCTCCTGCCATGTACTTTGATGGGGAAAACCAGCTGGGATAGGTCACTCTCTCTTTGATTGGGCAACGAGGTAGATCTGAGGATAAATTGTAATTAGGATGCACTCTCCTCCCAAGTGTGAGGGACTAGAATAACATTTTTATTATTGTTGTTGTTGTCAATAATTTATATACTGCTTAATGCCAAAATAGGATTCTAAGATGTTTTTATTATTATTATTATTATTATTATTATTATTATTATTATTATTATTATTAATTAAATTTATATCCCGCCCTTCCTCCCAGCAGGAGCCCAGGGCAACAAACAAAAACACTAGAACACTCTAAAACATCCTAAAAACAGAGTTTAAAATACATTAAAACAAAACATCTTTAAAAACATATAAAAACAATACATCTTTAAAAGCTCTTTTTTTAAAAAAAGCTTTAAGAACATCTTAAAAAGCTATTCCAACACAGACGCAGATTGGGATAAGGTCTCTACTTAAAAGGCTTGTTGAAAGAGGAAGGTCTTCAGTAGGCGCTGAAAATATAACAGGGATCGCACCTGTCTAATATTTAAGGGGAGGGAATTCCACAGGGTAGGTGCCGCCACACTAAAGGTCCATTTCCTATGTTGTGTGGAACAGACCTCCTGATAAGATGGTATCTGCAGGAGGCAGATCTTTCAGGTATACTGGTCCCAGGTTGTATAGAACTTTATACACCAAAACCAAAACCTTAAATTTGGGCTGGTAGCTAATGGGAAAAATATATACACCAGTCACACACATTAAAATGTAAACATCCATCATTAAAATAACACAAACCTATTAAAACATAAAAATATAATTATACATAATTAAAATGCACAATAAAACAATCCCATTAAAACAATGCAGCAATTAACTGGATTTATACTAGGAACGTAAGACACTGCTTTATACCAGGCCAGACAATTGATCCATCTAACGCAGGATTGTCAACAGTGATGGGCAGTGGACTTTCAGGGTTTCAGACATGGGTGCTATCTCTTAGCAATGGTCTTTCCCCATAAACCAGAGAGAGAGAGAGAGAGAGAGGGTTTTTTTTTTCAAAGCCCTATTGAGCTGTGAAGCCCCTTGTGTGATTTTGGACTAGTCATGTGCATCAGTCAGGCCTACTTCAGAGGGCTGTTCTGAAGATGAAATTCTGAGTACTTTGAATGAAGCATGGGTTATAAGCGGGGAGGGGGCAGGAGAAAAGAGAGGAATAGGATAGGAAGAATAATAAAAGTTGCCCTAAACAACTGAAATCCATATGCAATAGCATATTACCAGTGGGGGAAATACAAAATTACCATTGGATTAATGTTTACTTTTAAAAACTCATTTATGTATAATAACCCCAAAGATACTGAGGGCTCTGCAGCAAAAGCAGCAGCAGCAGCAATGACTGGAATCCCAAGGAACTTATAATGCATTCACCACAAATAAAGATGCCAGTTTGATGTGATGTTATGGGCAGGGGTGTAGTTGTCCGGGGCCTTGGGGAGGTCTTAGACCCCTCCCTTTTCGGGAGCAGGGTCCCAGCAGGGTCCCTATGTCTCCAGCATCCTACAAGTCAGTCAGAGTCTTCTTAGTAGCCGACTGACCTCCTTTCACTCTGTTTGGCTCCATACTGCAAGAAAGGACAAGGAAGCTTGTCAAAAGACTCTTCTCAGTAGCTAACACTCTCCCCTTTCATGTTGATTGGCTCCTAGGGACATCTGTTGTTGGGGGAGAAGGCATTAACAAGGATCTCATTCTCAACCCAGCAGCAAAAAAGAGGGTGGTGGTTGTGACTATCATGAAGCGCCCCTTCACTTCTGAATTTGCCACTACGCTGCTTGTTATGGGGAGATTTCCCTCTGCTTAGCTATAATGCCTGAAACAGCTACAGTGTGTCCACCCTCCCCAGTTCCTGGATCTCATTCCCCCCCCCCCATATTCTTCAGATCGTGATTCTACACAATGGAGGAAAATATGATACCAACCAGAGAGCAAGAGCTAGAGAGAACAGCCTTTTTCCTAACTGCTGAACCCGGTATTATCTGGGCTTTGTAATCTAGATGCTAATGAGAGAGAGAGAAAGAGAGAGAGAGAGAGAGAGAGAGAGAGAGAGAGAGAGAGAGAGAGAGACTTTCTGAGATTTGTCCCTAAGTAACAAACCGAGATAGCTGAAGATTTTCAAGGTAAGCAGCAACCAGATGTTTAGACAAAGTGTGAATTAGATTATTATATAATTAAAATTCATGTGGGTAAAGCAACCCCAAGTCTCGTGCTTCAGGCATACAGCTTGTCATTAGAAATTAGGGCAAGAACTACGGGGGGGATTCTTCTGGAACAGGGCTGGCTAACCCCTAGTTCAGGGCCTGATCTGTCCTCCCCCAGCAATTTGTTTCTGCTCCCCCACCAATTTTGGCAGGAGATGTAAAAAGACACAAAATAATTGAGTAGGGAGAGTGCTGGAGGCCAGGGTGGAGCCCAGTGCCCTCATGGGAGGGATACTGCCCTCTCCCCAGTCATTAGATCGATGGTGTGATGAGCAGAAAGGGGATGATACTTCTTGTCGTCTGCTAATCTGCATGGATTGGCTGACATGGGTGGGGGGCAGGAGGAACTGTCTGTGTGAGCACCCTGTGCGTGCATGTGAGAGAGTGTGGGATAGCCAGACCCACCACTGGAATATGGCCCCTGAGGGTTGGCCAAGGGTGTTTGTGGCCCTTAGGCCACAAACATTAGCCACCCCTGCTCTAAAACGTCCTGTTGAACCAACTCCTACTCTTCCAAAACTTCAACCACAGTTAGCATGCAAAGAAGCTCCCAAAAGAGGGCCTAAGAGCTGGCTGGATTAGGCCAATGGCTCACCTAGCCCAGCATACTGTTCTCACAGTGGCCAACTAGATGCCTGTGGGAAGCCCACAAGCAGAACCTGAGCATAACCACTCTTCCTGCTTGTCATTCCCCAGCCTTTGGCATTCAGAGGCATGCTGCCTCTGACAGTGGCGGTAGAACATAACCATAAAGCACTGATAGCTTTATCCTCCATACATTTGTCTAACTCTCTTTTAAAGCTATCCAAATTGGTGCCCTTCACTATGGGGAGAGACACACTCACTGTTCTGTCAGTTCCAGTACATCTTCACATCTCTTTTCTGAAAATGGGGGCACGCAATGCTCGTCAAACCCATCCCTTTTTACTGTAAACCTGGTGGGAGCAGCTCGAGTGAATTTTTTAAAAAGTTAGCTTTGAACTGATTCTGCAACTGATCGGTAGATCAACCCATTTCCCCTCCAGGTGTGGCCAGTGGAAACGCTTTGCTGTAGGCGACTTGTGTGCTCACAGCTGCTTCTCGGGGGAGTGAATTCCATAGTTTAACTATGCACTATGTGAAGTGCATAGCTTTCTTTTGTCTGCCCTGAATCCTCCAACATTCAGCTTCATTGGATGTCCAGGAGTTCTAGCGTTATGAGAAAGGGAGAAAAACCTTTTCTTTATACACTTTCTCTGCACCATGCATACTTTTATACATTGCTGATGGCAACAGCACCTTCAGCAGGGGGGCACTCTTATCCTCAAGCCCTGCCCAAGGGCTTCCCAGAATCATCTTGCAAGCTACTGTTCAAAAAAGGATGTTAAACTAGACAGACATTTGACCAAGGCAGAGGTGGTGGTGAGAATGACTGAGATTTCTAAAAATTATCGAGCACACTAATACAAGGACTCGGGTCACTCAATGAAACTGGCATGTGAGAGGGCCTCCTCTGGGTTGGCCCCGCACTTATGGAAACAAATCTTCCCTCTGAGGTGTTGGGGTTAAGCAAGCTTGCATGCCGCCCCCTTTGATAGAGAGATGCCCCTCTAGCTAGAATTGGAGGACATCTCTATGCTTGTTTACCATGATGTAACTTCCTAAAGGGTGTTATTTACCTTCTCTTCCTCCTTCTTTGTTAGGGCTATTGATCCTTTTGCATATTCTCCATTAAGCTTGAGGGAGTGAGAAGCATACACATGCTTCTCTTCCAAGATGATTCTTACTATGGACTAAGACTTCTATTTTTCCATCCAGGCTAGAGCCTATGTTTCCTGAACATATGAAAGGTCATGAGTAAACATTCTTTATATTTTTTACCTAAGAAGACTGCCTGTGTTTATTTCACTTAACTAGTGTGCATGAGGTGGGACTGGTTATTCTCAATTCTGCTGTTGCGTATAGACTTTGCTAAGAAGTAGGACTACAAACGGTTCCTATTTCATTTAAACCAAACATGAGGTGTGGCATGCACCAACATTACTGCCATTTCACCAAGAGATGAAGATGCACCTCTTTGCCCAGGGTTTTGGGAGGGAATGAGGTTTAGTGCTTGAAGCTGTGTTCTCTGAATTTTCTGTTTGCCAGCCTCTCCGAAGGAAGCTTATTAATGGTTTTAAGTACCAATTTGCTCTGTTTAATGTGTGTGGGATTTTAGAAATGTTGTTAATTATTATTTTAATAGTTTGTGTATCTCCAAATGGTGAAGGGTGGCTTATAAATAGATGAGTGAATAAATAAAAAAACTAGTGTAGATTCAGGACAGACAAAAGAAAGGACTTCTCAGCATACAATTGTGGGATTCCATGCCACAATATGTGGTGATGGCCACTAGCTTGGACAGCTTAAAAGGGAATTATTAAAGGACAGCTTAAAAGATAAATTATTGACCTTTCAGTCGATGATCTTAGACCCATGACCCATGAGAGCTATATGGAACATTCATATTCAGGGGCACTCTACATCAAACACCAGTAACTGGAGAGGACAAGCAGTGATGAGAACTGTTGCCTTCATGCCTGACTAAGGATTTCCTGGAAGTATTGAGTAGAAAGTACTGGCCTAGATAGATTAATGGTCTGACTCAGCCTAAGGGCAGCTTCACATATTCATATATATATATTTGGAAGACATGTATCTAATTCTACCAGGAGATGTGAAATTTGACTTATTAATACTAAGTAAGTTGAATAGTGCTTCAGAATTAATTACACAATATGTTTCCTGGCTGGAAGGAAACCTCTCTAGTTTCCGAATGGGAACTAAATCACGGAGAGATTGGTCAGAACTGAGCCTTTAAGGAAGCACTAAGCTGGAATAACCCACCATCAGTAACATTTGACACCAACAACTGAAGTGGGGGAGGAGGGTATAAGCTCTGTTGTCCTGAATGAAGGGAAGCCACATGGTGTGGTACTATTAGCTACTTTAACCAGTTAGTCCATATATGTACTTTAGATGCCCACTTAGTAGGTTATTAGAAAATAGGGAGAATTTTCTCCCAGGGAAAGAAAGGAGGAGACTATTCAGCTCCTCCTCCACCGTCACCTGCAATTACCTGGCCCAAAGCAGATATAAGACCCAGGAGAGGGCTGAGCAAGGAAGAGATGGCAGAGAGAGAATCTTGATGAGGAAGGAGGGGAAGAGCAGAAGTCCCATCTCTCAGATTCAAGAGCTCTCAAAACCTGAGAGACAGAGGAAAAATGCTTATGACAAGAGTGGGGAACCTTAGGTCTAAATGCAGCCCCCCCAGCTGCTCTCCATCTGTCCTTTGGACCTCTCCCCAGGCCACACCTCCTCCCCAACTTCACTCCTTCCCCAGGCCACACCTCCTCCCCAACTTCACTCCTTCCCCAGGCCACACCTCCTCCCCAACCATACTTCCTCTCCCCAGGCCACACCTCCTCCCCAACCATACTTCCTCTCCCCAGGCCAGACCTCCTCCCCAACAACACTCTCTGAGAAGAGGTCAGGTCTCCTGCTCCCCTGGTGCATTCACTATAGGTGCCTAATTTCCCTGCTTTTTAAAGTTTGATAGAAATATCTGTTGGTTATAGGTATGTTCTTAAACTGCAAGCTTTTTTTTTGCCTATTCATGAATATTCTTAAGTTTCTGTTTGGAATGTAATGCATGAAAATCAGAACCCAGATTCTAAATACAAATTAGCAATACAGTCCACTAGTCTTTGGAGGTTCAACCGTGAGCTGTGCTTGTCCATCTCAAACAGGCATTGCAAAAAACTAAAACCTTTCTGAGTGATAGTCACTTAAAACACACACACACAGAGATAGAGAGAGACCACTTGCATACTATAGCTTTAAACTGCTGGGATTTTCTGGAAGTGGATGTTAACTCTCCTGCTGTACCCTGAAGGACTGTTTGAAGATGAATTAAGTTGACATTGTTTTATGCAGAGATGTGAATATGAAAACAAACCCTGTATATTATACTTGTAACTCCTTGCTTTATTATAATTCAGTATTCCTCATGACTCCTTCCAGTTCCCCAAAGACTTGCGTTTTCATAGCCCTAGTCAGTAAGCTCTTCTAATTTAAACAGAAATTGCTGCTGCTTTAGAAACGTTTTCTTTAGAATTGCTTAACCCAAAGGAAAGAGTGTAAAGAAACAAACAGCAGTTTGTTAAATAAGCATGTTTCCCTCTCCCTGTTTTGAAAGGTGGGGGACATCTCTCTATCACATGGGCTGGTAGGCTGGGTGGGTGCAGGGGAGGGGGGGAGAATTAATTTCCTTCTTGTGGATAAAGTCTGACCAGATGCTGTTAACAAGGGTTTCAGATACCAATGTTGCCTTTTATCCCTTTGCCTTCTTATCTGGATGATGGATGCTCGTCTTGCTGAGCACAATATTTCCTAGCAGAGATAAGAACCGAGTCTTCAGCCCCAGGAGTATGAAGATGGCCAGATACCCAAAAGAGAGCAATTATTTGGGATAATGTACGGCCTGATGCAAAAGATGCTTCCTAGGCAATAGGAAGGAGATGACTTCTTGAGCAGAGCTGACCTTCCTACATCCTTTGGCTACCAGGAAGGTGCAATAATGAACAGGATATGCACAACAACAGCTGTGACGATCAACAATGGTCTTTTGTGTGGGCAAATAGTTAGCTTGCCTACCATTCATTTAACGTTTGGCTGAGAAAAGAGATCGAGGGAAAGAGAAACTGAAGGGACTGACTGAGTGGGTCACGTTCCCAGCATAGAGCCAAATCAGTCCCTGAGGGCTGGTTGATGGCAGCCATGAGTGTGTAGCACATCCTCATGAAGCGACGGAGAGGTAGGTGGGGTGGGCGGAAGGGGAACTGCGGGCCCAGGGCAGAGTGGTACAAAAATGCCTGTCATGCCTGGCACTGGCACTGGCTGTGACTCCGTGGCAGAGCATGCCAAAGGTCCCAGGCTCCATCCCTGGCATTTCCACACAGGGCTGGGAACGTCTGCCATGTGAAAGCCTGGGGAGCCATTGGCAGTCCATGTAGACACAGTGTTGAGCTAGATGTGCCAAAGGGTTGACTTAGTACAAGGAAGTTTCCTACGGTCCTAAGTGTCCCTATTGTATATTTCTTATTTTGATCTGCAGATCTCTAAGCTGTATTGGTTTATATAGTGCCATTAGTGCACATGATGCGCCTGGATCTTGCGCTGGTCCCACGCTGGACTCCTTTTGGTTTGTCCCTGGAAATGGGACTGCCACAGCTTTTCAGAGACCATCTGCAGCCTCCATACCCAGAAAAGTCTTCTGGCTTTGCAGGAGGCCTGAGCCTTGGGGTCCTGTGACAATTTAAGTGGCAAGCCCACATATCCTTAGGCATTAAGCCTAGAAGTCTAAATCAGCTGCTGAGTTGCAAGAAAGAGAAGGGAGGGGGGAAAATAACAGAGGGAGAGTTTTACAAGAAATTGATCCCCCTGCAGATGGTGACTGAAAAGGTTAGGAAGCAGAGAAAGGCATTTTCAGAGTATTATTCACTGCCACTCGTAGAAGCTGGCAAAGGAGGAATAAAATCAATCAATACCAAAAAAAAGAAAGAGCACAAAAGATGAGGCGGTGGCTGCCATCCAGCCGCTGAACAGTCCTCATTTTTCATAGCTGCAATTGGGGTAGGTAAGAGTCGGCCTTACGTTCTGTGAGTCCCGAGTCACAGCTTGGCAAAATGAGCTTTGAGCAGACACCGTTAAGCCAGTAGTGCTGAGAAGAGCGGTGGGTTTATCAGCTGGTGCAGAATATGCGATGGTGGGTGGTGCTCACAGGGACTGGTAGGGCAGAAAGCAGAGAGACCAACAGCAGCCAGAGACAGAGCCAAAGACATGCAGACCCACTCCCGAGTGATCGCAAGTAAGACCGCAGGCATTTGGGGGGCTGGCTGAGGACAGACTGACATTGGTGGAGCAGCACTCCAGTTGCCATAAAGGATCAGCCTCCCTTGAGTATATGTGTGTCCAACCACGCGTGCGCGACAGACTGTCTTCTACTGCCAAATCCTTTGTTCTTCTCCTGACACCCTCTTCCATTTCCTTTCCACCATCTGATCTTGGGTGCGCAGTGTCTGGGAAAGGTTGTGGCATGGCCATGTAGTCCAAAAAAATTGGAGAGCACCAGGTTGGAGAAGGCTGATCTATGGAACGACCGCCCTAGACATTCCCATCTCCCAGTATCAACCCTGGTGTCTTTTTGGCGGAAGGCAAACGTTTCTTTTATTTGCCCAGGAGTTGCATCATGTGATCAGCATTTGGCCAGTTGTATTTTTTTTTCCCCTTTGGCTTTAGCTGGAGATTATGGAATTACTCATTTTACTTTAATAACTGTTCTTGTTCTTGGCTGCTGCTTCTATGACATGTTCTGATTTTATATGTTGCTTTATTACAGTGTTTTCATAGTTTATTTTCTAGGCTACCCTAGAACGAATAAACAACTGAACAGCACATTATTTGATGTGCATGCTGATGTCAGAAGAGCCCTTCTGGATCAGATCAAGGGCCCATCTAGTTAGCATCCCACTTCCCAAAGTGGCCAGTCAGGTCCTTCTGGGAAGTCCACAAGCAGGGCGTGAAGGCAATAGCCCTCCCCTGTTGTTGCTCCCAACAACTGGTAGTCAGTGGCAGACTTCCTGTGCACCAATAGGTTTTACTGTGCCTAGTGGCTACTGATAGATCCCTCCTCCATGGAGCAATATTGTGTATTTCCCATGGCAACATTTCCTGTCTCCTCAGATAAAAGGGAAGGCATGGCAAATCTTATTCCCCTCTGATATGGTCACTGCATTGCAATGCAAATGTTATTGGAGTGGTATGAGAAATGCCCCCCCCCCCACAAGCAAAATCACACCCTTCAGTTAATGTAGATATCAGCAAGGCATTTTTCTAGCTTGTGGATGCCCAGTGGACACAGACACATAAAATCGAATAAATGAACCAAGGATGCAAATTCAGACCGGAAGCCCCTGAAACACTGTCTAGAGAGTAATGAAATGATGTACAGTGTGATGTGCGTGTCCAGCTACAACTGCAAACTCTTGCTCTTCTAAATAACTGTTTTTCATCCTTGGGTCCCCAGGTGTTTATTGATTTATTGTATTTATATACCGCCCCATAGCTGAAGCTCTCTGGACAGTTTACAGTACCTAAAAACACTAAAAACACATATACAAATTTAAAACACATCTTTTAAAAACAATTTAAAACAATTTAAACATTTAAATCAATTTAAAAACACATGCTAATATGCCTGGGTGAAAAGGAAAGTCTTGACCTGGGCTGAAAAGATAACAGTGATGGTGCTAGGTGCACCTTATCAGGGAGATCATTCCATAATTTGGGGGCCACCACTGAGAAGGCCCTCTCCCTTGTTGCCACCCTCAGAGTGTATCGGAGTGTACGGGTTCCATCAGGTATTGTTGAGGCGTTCCATCAGGTATTGTTGTCCCAAGCCGTGTAAGGCTTTATAGGTTAAAACCAGCACCTTGAATCGAGCTCGGAAACATACAGGCAGCCAATGCAAGCGGGCCAGAATCAGTTTTATATGTTCGGACCATCTGGTCCCTGTTACCAATCTGGCCGCTGCATTTTGCACAAGCTGCAGTTTCCGAACTGTCTTCAAAGGCAGCCCCACGTAGAGTGCATTGCAGTAATCTAACTTGGAGGTTACCAGAGCATGGACAACTGAAGCCAGGTTATCCCTGTCCAGATAGGGGCACAGCTGGGCCACCAACCAAAGTTGGTAGAAGGCACTCCGTGCCACCGAGGCTACCAGAGCCTCAAGTGACAGAGATGGTTCGCAGAGAAGCATTAATCACTTCCCTGGCCCAGCCGGCTGTTCCATCCCTGCTAGCTTTTATTAGCCAAGAAGGGCAGGGATCCAGCACAGAAGTGGTTGCACGAACCTGTCCAAGCACCTTTTCAATGTCCTCAAGCTGTACCAACTGAAACTCATCCAAGAAATCGGGACAAGGCTGTGCTGTGGATACCTCACTTGATTCACCTGCTATAACACTGCAGTCTAAGTCCTGGTGGATGCTAAAGATTTTATCCTGGAAGTGCCTAGCAAATTCATTACAGCAGGCCTCAGATGGTTCTACCATGTTCCTGGGGCCAGAGTGTAATAGCCCCCGGACAATTCTGAAGTGCTCCGTTGGGTGGCAGATTGATGATTCAATAGTGGCAGCAAAATATATTTTTTTGCTGCCCTCACTGCCCCTAAATACAGCTTACCATAGGCACTTACCAGTGTATAATTGCATCCACCAGGAGTTCGTCTCCATCTGCACTCAAGCCGTCTCCTATATTGTTTCATCGCTCTCAGCTCTGGGGTATACCATGGAGCTGTACGAGCTCTACACAGGAGAGGGCGCTCAGGAGCAATCATGTCAACCGCCCGGGTCATTTCTGTATTCCACAGTTCAGATAATTCTCCAATTCCGACCAGATAGGCATTGTGAGGTGAGTTTGAAGAGGAGGAAAATGTACATTTACACAAATGAAGGAAGGAATTCCACAGTTCAACCAGGGTCTCGACAGGAGCGCCAGCCCTGTCAGCCGGAAAACTCCCCAGAGCCCTTTGGAAACCATCCGGATCCATTAGTCTCTGGGGGCAGAACAACTTAATAGGTCCCCCACCCTTGCAGAGGGGAAAAACCGCTATAAGTCTAAACTTCAGCAAGCAGTGATCTGTCCATGACAGAGGGACTGATGTTGTTGGACTACAACTCCCATCATCTTGGCAATTGGATAAGCCGGATGGGGTTGGTGGGAGTTGTAGTCCAGCAACATCTAGGGACCCAAGGGTGAAGAACAGTGTTCTAAATAGATGTTGGGAGCCGGGGGGGGGACCTTCTTTGCGGAAAGATAAAGCATTGCTCTTTTATTACAAAATATAAAAATGAAATTAAAAACATTTTATTTTCAGCCCTGTCTAATCCCAGGACAATTCTTCTGTGATCTTAAAGTTATGGCGTTAGAGGATTCAGTGTTTTTAGTTTTTATTGTGCACTATGCAGTTTTTTAAATACCTTCTTTATGTTACTGTAAAACAAAAATAAAAATAATCCCTAAATATATTTGTGTAATACCAGAACAGTTGTGTTTTTAACCAATTTTTCTAAATTCTGAAATTAGAGTTTTAGTGTTTTAGAGATTATTGTTATGATGCTTTTTAATTCATGTATTCTTTGGTAAGTGGGCAGGCCAGTGAGCATTTTGCTAGGCTAGTCACTTTAACTTGTGTAAATACTTTTGCAAGGCTGTATTCGCTTCCTGCTTTTGTGCTTTTTTTTTAAAAAAAGTTTGAACTACTTTCACCTCAACCCTAATGTCAGGGGTTGTGCATGATGGAGAGGCTTCCATGTGCAAGCCATTGGAACGAAAAAATGAACACCCAATGACAATTCCTTAAAAAATGTCCTGGACCTCAGTAACAGATCCTCAAACATACAAGGAGCCCTGTTGGATCAGTCCAAAGGCCCATCTAGTCCAGCTGTCGGTTTCCCACAGTGGCCAATCGGATGCTCATGTGCCTGCAAGCAGGACACACTTGGAACAGCCCTCTCTGCTCATGATCTCCAGCAACTGATATTCAAAGGGATCTTGATTATCTAGCATTTATTTATTGTAGCAAATTGTTCTGGTAGAAAAATCCACCATGCAGACTTGAAACAGATTTGCGTAACCTTCCAGCATGGGAAGGGCAGTAGCTTGGTGGTAGCAAATGCTTGTCATACAGCAGGTCCCTGATTTAAAGCAAGGGATGGGAAAGGCCCCCTTTCGAAAGCTAGTCTCTTGCTCTGTGGGCTTTTACTGTATCCTGGTGAAGAGGTTAAAGACTGACACAGACTTGGCTGAGTAGACAAATAGCCCAACTCAGTAGAAGGGAGTTTCCTTTGTGGCCTTTAGCCACCATGACTGCAAAAGTGCCGGTACACCAGGAAGGATGGATTTACCCAGTCCAGTTCTTCAATGCATGCTCATGAGGAGAGGGTGGATTCTAACTGGTAATTGTAAGTATTAGGGATAGACAAATCTGTCAATTTCCGTTCTTTAAGTTTCTCATTGTTTCAACCTATGCCTCCCAACAAGATCAGCCTCAAAAGACCTTCTCTCAACCCTATCAGTCAAAACAGCCAAACTGGTGAGGATTAGAGAGAGGGCTTTTTCAGTTGTGGCCCCCACCCTGTGGAACTCCCTCCCAAATGATCTCCGCCATGCCCCTTCCATGATGAGTTTCCGCCAGGCCTTGAAGACCTGGCTCTTCCGGCAGGCTTTTGGGGTTGGCTAGATTTTATCTTCATTGTTTTTAGATTTTTAATGTCTAGGTATTATATGTCTAATTTGTACATCGCCCAGAGTGGCTGGACAGCCAGCCAGATGGGCGACTAATAAATTCAATAAATAAATAAATAAATAAAATTTCTTCATATTCCAACAGCAATTTGAGATATATTTTTTTTAAAAAAATCCTCTTGAAAATTGATTGGCATTTTAGTGCAAATTTATTTTCTAATAAACTCATTTTTGTATGCAGCTTTGATTAATATGCACATTTTTCAAGCAATTTATATTCATTTTTATGCACAATTCTCTGTAATATATGCATTTTTGTATATATTGTTTGATTGGAGAACTGAACTGCAAAATTCAGAGAAGGGCAAATTTCAAGAAGCTGTGTTTTGGTTCCCATACTGGTCCAAGAAGTATGAATTACAGGATTTCTTATTAAAATGCAAACAAAAGTGAATTCCTTCTCCATCCCTAGAATGCCACCAAGGAGCCTCAGTTCCTCCAAAGTAACTGAAGAATCTCTGGCAAACTGATACAGGGAGTTGAGCAATTGGCTCACAACCTCCACCTTCTTTGCACACAAAAAAATGATAATTTTTTTTCATAGGCAGGGAAACATTTTTACACTCCTCACATCTCTTATTGTGCCATTCCTGGTGACCCTTCCCAGAGGCTGCTATTTGGACTCTTTTTGCAGACACTATAGGTTGTTTCCAGTGCTAAGCCCTACTCAGAGTAGACCCACTGAAATGAAAAGACATGACTAACTTAGGTCCATTAATTTCAATGGGTCTACTCTGAGTAGAAATGAGTTGGCTACAACTCCTTACCTGGATTTCTTT
This sequence comes from Rhineura floridana, assembly GCF_030035675.1. Lineage (NCBI taxonomy): Eukaryota > Metazoa > Chordata > Lepidosauria > Squamata > Rhineuridae > Rhineura > Rhineura floridana. The sequence continues at coordinate 42,844,416 of NC_084491.1, forward strand.
TCGCTCCAAGGCAAATAATTACTCTGAGCATAACAAATTGCTTAAAACGGTGGCAGGTTTAACTATCATTTGGGGCTAACTTTCAACTCAGCATGACAGCTGGTGAAAAGCCAACCTATAAACGACAACAGAAGTTGTCTAAGCAATCCCAACCCACTGGGAGAGTTCAGGTTAATACAAACATCAAGCATCCTTGCATTGTCTGTAAGTGCTCCAAATGGCATCAGATGTTTTCCCCACTTCATGTAGAAGTTCAGCATATGTCATATTGGAGACCTTCCTTTCTTTCGGTAATTTATTGTGTCCAAATACCAGCAAGTCTTCAGCAAAAGCCTGCCCTTTCCTCTCTGTTTGTCTATCGGAGCATTTCCCATCACTCTGTGTAATTAATTACAGCCAGAAAGCAGAGTTTAATTAAATTCTAGAATGTGTGGCACTGGATATTTTCTTCTAACGACGATGGGTAACGTAGTTAATAACAGAGCCATTTGTCGTGTTTTGTGCTATCCTTGGGCAGGGACAAGATACAAGTAAGGAATTGATCCAGAGGCAATGATTTAACGAAGTACCCCAAATGAGCAGCTGAGAAAGTGATCTCAGCAATTATAAATATATAGCACAGCCCCTGAGTTGAGCTGTCAAGAAGACAGAAGTCTAGAGTTGACAAGAGTTCAGCAAAACAAGCTGATGGATAAAGCCTGGGGCAATAGGATGGCAGAGGTGTGAAAGCTGCAGCTGTTGGGGCAGGCTAGGGAAATGATCAGATGTCAGGCTGAACTGATGCCGGACAAACATTCAAGACTTTTGAATAGGAAAACAAAGGTCTCAACTATCTAAGAGATGCAGAAGAGCTAAGGTTAAGCTTTGCTGCCTTTATTATTGTAGCATGTTTGAGCTCCAAATGGCTTCCCCTCTGCCCTATTCGGAGACTTCTATAACCCACCTGTATTTCAAGGTTGCCTCCAACATTACGTTGGTGATGACAACGAGCATCAAGGCTGGACTTCTCCATCCTCCCCATCCCTAAGGCATTCTTGTCCATCCTCATCTTGGTCCAGCAGGGCTTCTTTGGCCAGTCACCTCTGCCCATTCCATCCCTTACAAACTCCAGTGATCCAGTCTTGGTGCCAAGCCTTTAGAGCTGCTCTGTTTTCTTCCTTTCACTTGGGGAACACCTTGAGCACACTGGTTCATTCAGAGGGCGGAAAGAGAGATGTATTACATCAGGGATGGGCTGAAAGTTGATTGGGATGACTGGTCATTGGCAATAGATTGGCAAGTGTTCCTGACTCCCAGGCGTTTAGCAACAGCAACAACTTTCCCCACCTAAAGTTAGGGGGCTGAAATGAAGAAAATGAATGAGGATGGACTTGTGTGTGAAAAGAACATCATTGACCTCACAGTCCTGATATTAAAAACAAAATCTTAGGCTCAGAACACACTCAGAGGCACCCAGTACTTTAATCCTAGATATATGCCTTTCATGTTGGATGCTGGTCCATTAAGGGGCATGGGGCACTGCCCCACCAACTGGTCTGCCCTCAGCCAACTCCCACCTGCCTGCCTTCTTGCTTACAACAAGCTCAGGGGGGTGGCACTGACTGTCAGCTCCCTTCTTCCTGGTCCCAGTGTTGTCCCTTGTAGCACTTAGCAGCAGGGAGGAGGACAAAGCCAGAATTCGATGGCTCTGCGCATCATTAGCTCTGGCTCTACCTACTGGTCCCAGGCTGTGGTCTGAAGGCACATAAGGCAGCTCCCAGCTGAAGCTAAGCAGGGTCAGGTATGGTCAGTGCCTGGATGGGAGACTGCCTGGGAACCATATGTAAGCCACCTTGGGTTTCATGAAAAGAAAGGTGGGGTATAAATGTAATAAATAAATAAATAATACTGCTGGTCTCCCTGTCTTCCACTGTACCAGTCCCAAAGGGCACCAGCCACCATTCTCTTTTGCATCTGGCTTTGATTGGTAGATCTTGGGGTTGTAGTATAAACCAAAGTAGATCCAACCAGCCTGAAATTTCCCCCTACCTCCTCCTCGTATCACAGTATATCACAGAAGTACAGAATAAGTAAGACATCTGACTCTAATTAACACAGTGTTGGAAAGGCTCATTTAACATCAACATGAAATTGAGCCTTCAGTGTCATGGGCCTATTTCTCTGGACTGCTTTGCCAACAGAGTTTCAGCAGGCGCCTTCTGTTTTAACTTTTACATGCCTGCTGAAAACCATTCTGTTCTATCAGGCTACGCAGGCAATTAAGAAGATGCTTTTATCTCTCCCCCCCAACAGTTGACCTTTGTTTTTTATTGTATTTTTAATGGGTTTTTTTAAACTATGGTTGTTGGGTTTTTTTTATAAGAAACCGCTTTGATGTTTTTATCGAAATAGTGGTATAAAAATGTTTTTATAAATATAATTTTAAAAAATAAACTGAAATACCCAGAGGATTTTTAATATGCTTGGGTTAAAATCCACTATAGCCCTTGGATAAGAATCCACACCAGCCTCTCAAGCAGCTTTTTCTGTTTCTGATGGGTATCCCATTGTTGCACCATGCCATGTTTCTTGTCCACAGTTGTCTAGTTAATCATGTAGCGAAAAAGCACGATTCTTGCACCCTAGTTATTATTCATGATGCCCAGACAGCAGCATAGAAAAGGACATCCAGAAACTTTTCTCCAAACAGCTGTGGCTTCATCTGTAGTAACTAACAGTACCTAAAACTCTAAAGAACCTCACTTCATAGGTAACACTATCATAGTTGTTAACAGTCAATTGGCAAAAGAGAGTGTGGTCTGTTACTGAGAATGTGGTACTTATTCTTTGAGGTGGAAAACCATTTTGCACAGATTTTTTTTTTTTAATCAGACAGATTTGTACCCATAATGTTCAAATGTCAATTTCAGGTGTTATGAAAAGAGGTATTTTTACTCTTCCTCTTTCAACAAAACAAAGTTGAGATCTTATCCCAGTCTGCGTCTGTGTTAGAATTGCTTTTTAATATGTTTTTAAGCCTTCTTCTTCTTCTTAAAATGTTTTTAACCTTTTTTTTAAAAAAAAAGATCTTTTGAAAAGCTTTTTTAAAAAATATTTTAAAAGATGTTTTGTTTTAATGTATTTTTAATGTCTGTTTTTATGATGTTTTAAAGTGTTCTGGTGCTTTTGTTTGCTGCCCTGGGCTCCTGCTGGGAGGAAGGGGGGGATATAAATCAAACAAACAAACAAACAATAAATAAAATAAAAGACATCGCAAAAAGATTTGCCAGTGAATGTTAGGTATTCCACACCCCATTTCTGAGAAACAAAATAATCCAAATCTTGCAAGCAAACTGGAGAATGTCCCCCTTCTACGTTCATCTCAATTCTATCAGGAATCTGCCCTTGAAATAAAAACAGTCCTCAGTTTGGGTTTCCCCCCCTCTCCTGATCCTACATCTGATCTGGTTAGGATTGCACAGAGGCAAGACAAAAAGCATCCTGCACATTCTCAGGGGCATTCTCTTTATGGCTGCATGATTGTTCTAGGGCTAAGTGCCAAAAACAAGCTCCAGGAATCAACTCTTGATAGCCCAAACAAAACCAGTCCACAAGGTTCTCTCTAAATGCTCTTTGCCCAGGGCCAGGCCAAAGCATTTTGCTGCCCGAGTCAAGGAGAAGATAAGCCAAGTGAGAACTGAATCTTATTTCCACAGCCAAGGGCAGCAGATCAGTCATTGTGCTGCAGGACACACCACATGACACACACGTCTCTTTCCTCCAACAGGAGAGTACAACTAGGGGGCTCAGGAGGAAAAGCCAAGGGCACAACCCACTACCCTCCCGTATTTGCTGCCCAAGGTAGGGCCGCCCCTGCTTATTCCTCACTTTCTAGAAGCAAAGTTGCCGATCTGGTTAAATCATATCATGCTGGTAACGGCTGGGCAGAAGCCGATTTTGGAGCTAGAGGAAAGTATATCAGTCCTCCTCTTCGGAGAGCACCTGCTCTCACCACACTGAGGACAGGAAAGTGTTAAACAAAAACTGAATTTTCTTATCGTGCAAATGTTACATCTTGGCTGTATTCACGCAGAGAACTGCCCTTGCATCCCAGGGGACCATAACTCGTGTTGTTCTATTTAGAAAGGGTTACAGAAGGTAAAAACTTTCTCCGATGCTAAGTTTCCATTTAGTGGCCCAGTTCTTTGGGGGAAACGGGAAAACATCCATCTTTTGAATTATTAGTCCATCCTCTTCCTCCATAACGAAACTCCCACGTGGAAAAACTGACAGTGAAGAAGATAAATTCTGAACACAACATAATTTGCTAGTGTGTATAACAATGGGCTTTGGTACCTTTGTAAAACAGCCTTTTTGTATTGCAGGTGTAAAAAAACAGAAAGAAAAGAAGTTGTTGGGCTAAAGCGCTTGTTAGTTGTTACCTTGTTAAGGTTTTTGTCAAGGTCAGCAGAACTATGCAAATAAGGAAGCAGCAGCAACAACATCTTCTTCTAATGACTGATTAAAAGTGGAAGGTGTTGTATAAAGTTCCAGGGAAGGAATTCTGTGCAAGGTCTATTAAGATTTGATTAGATCCTCATTTGAATTTAGAGCTCCCCAATTAGATTTGCCTTCATAAGCAAACCAGACAGAAAATTGGATGCTTCCAGAGTTTGGGAAGAATGGATACATCTGGAGGAGGGAGACTGATGCATCACTTCTCAGTGTGCCCTGGATCCCCACTGTTTGTTTCAAGACTTCCCTCACCCATCTCTCTGCCAGCCAAGACTCAATTCAGTAGCTCAGGGGAGTCAACATGGACCCCTTAAGATGTTGTTGAACTCCACTGCTTTTTGGTCATGCTTGCTGGTGCTGGTGGGAGTCGTAGTGCAACAACAACTGGAGGGCACTACATTGGCTATCCCTGCACAGCTGGTTCTCAGCCTGAGGCACCGCATTGTGATCTTGCAGGCTCCAGCAAGGAGGAGAACAGAGTAACCACATGAGAAAGGAGGCAGGTTCTGCATTCCACCTTAATGAGGCAGCCTCTCTAGGTTCAGGGCCAGCATAGCTGGGCATCTGCTGATGGTCCACACCCCAGCAGAAGGCCCACTGACACAATTCACTTGCAGCAGTGGGGTGGTAGATTCATTTCAGGTGTGGGGTCCATGCTCAAAGGCCCCCTAAAACCTGGGGCCAACACTGTCTAGGTTGCCACCTTTTTAGATTCAGCAGCCGTACCTGCTGGTCTTCTGCCACTCTAATAAGGGCCATAGGCCTCCTCCACACCACTGGAATGGGGATCCAAGATACCTGTGGAATGCTCTCCCTAGTGAGATCAGGCAGGTACCAACTATGGGGCATTTGCCTGGTCAAATGAAGATATATCTGCTGCTTACCCTGCCTATCCCCAGGGCCCTTAGTGGGGATGCTTCTACTGCCTAATAACTTTTATCGCATGTAGTATTTTTGCAGCATGAACTGCTTTGGTATTTCGTTTGTAAATGAAAAGCGGTGTCATAAATCTTTGTAATAATCAGTCAATTCATGCAATACAGTAATTGGTCCATAACTGTATTATATTGCATGTTTGATTTATAACATAGTAAATCACCTTAGCAATTAGTCACACTAATTAACCTCTCTCCTCTTAATGTGTGAGTTGTGTTTGTTTCTGCGCTGTCTTTCAGCCAAAAAGTGGGCCCCCAAGGTGGCTCACAAAAGGTCAGCAATATACACAATTCAAGCAAGAAAATATACCTTTTTGGAAGGCAACATCTCTAGAACTACCCCTGCACACACCTTCCTGCCTCAAGGCAAAGGCAGTCTCTAGCAGGAGTAAACTCTCCAGCAGCCACCTCCCAGACAACACAGGAACCTTCCTTATATTGAGTCAGACCATTGCTCCATCTAGCTCAGTATTGCCTGCACTGACTGGCAGTGGCTCCCTAACGTTTCAGGCAGGAGACCATCCCAGCCCTACCTGGGGACGTGGTTGGGGATTGAACTGGGACCTTCTGCATACATGGCAGGTGTTCTACCAGGCAGAGGGATGGGGCAGAGCAGGTGGAACGATTTGCCCCTTGATGGGCCAAACACAACCTCCCCACAATGCCTAATCCTGTGACATTGTTCCTCAGGCTGAAGCACACCCATGCACGACATGTAGCACATGTGCATGAGAAAAGCATAATGCATTAGTATGACTGGAAAGTAGGCTGCTCCCGTCACACCTTTTGGAACCACACTGTAGATACAGGAAGCACAGCTTTCTCCTTAAAACTCACAAAACCTCAACTACTACTTATTTGCTGTTTCCTGATTCCTACATCCATCATTCTAATAAATTTCCTCTCTACCACAGCAAACAACCTAGCAACCCTAAAACACTGCCAAAACTGCAAGGCAGTAGTAGGCCTTGGAGTTTATATAGGAGGAACTGGGAGGTGGTCGGTTCCTTCTGATCATATGACTTTTCTGGCTTAGAGTTCCTTTCAGAGGTTTCTCCCATAGACTTGAAATGTTTAGACTCACACCCTGTGCCTAGCTTCTGGGGTGACTTTGCACTCCATTTCCCCCCCCCCCCTTGTAGGTGTGAAGTGGGAGGTGCCACAGAAATCCAGGATTTCTTCATGGCGCAGGGGGCCGTGCAGCAACTTGTCCTCTCCCCAATAACAGCAAAAAAGTAGTGTCAAAGCTTTTTCCAACTTAGATCTTATTTGGGGTGGAAATGTGTTTTTTAATTTTTTTAAAATCACTTTTAAATATTGAAAAGTGCAATGCAAGTGAATGGATCACAAGGCTTCTGCACGCAATTGACTGCTGCTGAATTTGGACTGGGAGAGAATTTGAAGTGGCAATTTAAGTAGCCTGAACTTTGCAGCCACCCGAGGGGTGTTTTCTATTGAGGGGAGGGACTCTTGGCTGGCAGTTCAAACAAGCTCAGCCCCTCTCTCTCACCTGCAGTGTTAACGACAAGCTACACTGCAGGGCTGTCGCAAGCTATTCTCTTTCCCAACTGTATCACTTGCAACTGTATCACTTGCAATAAGCAGTAGAAGAAAACAATGCCTCTGATGATGGTAGGGTGGAGCCCTTTCTCACGTCCACACAGAGTTCAATGCTTTCCTGTCCTGGTGGCATACAACCCAGCCAGCTCATAACATAATCCATTAGCTACCTGAGCCTAAGGCAGATGGAACCTCCTCAGAAGGGGAAGGGAAGCGCATAGGAAGCTTCCTCATAGTGAATCAGGCCATTGGTCCATCTAGCTCAGTAGTGTCTACACTGACTGGCAGCATCTCTCTATGATTCCAGCAAGGATGGAGTCTTTCCCAACTCTACCAGGAGACATCCAGGACTGAACCTGGAACATTCTGCATGCTCTACCATGCTTGGTGGGCATCACAGAGATGGACCAGGGGCCTCTTGTATATCAGGCGGTGTCCGATATTCCCTGAAGAGTTTCCTGAAGAGTTAATCTCCAACATATTGAAAGGATCCCAGACGGAAGAGTTGGGGAATACAGCTTGATAAATATGTGGGTCAGGGGAAGGAGGGGAGCTAAGGAAAGAACATCTCCCTCTCCCCATGACCTCCTCTTGAGTTTGGGAGCAGGGGTGAGATTTGAACCCAGGTCTTTGTGGCTCATCATAGCTCACATTCTGAGCCCCAGCATTGCCTGTGGCTCAGAGCAACTGATCCTGAAGCAAACACCTTACTAGACCCAGAAGACACGTACTAGCTAAAAGAGCTTTTCAAACCCAGGGGACCCTCACAAGTTTATTGGTGGTGGGATTCTCAATGGCGAAATCAGTCATGATTCTTCTGAGAGCTATGCAGGTGAGGCGGGCACAGGGGCCCTGAGAGAGCAAAATGCTGGCATCCCAAGCAGCCAGGAGGGATTTCATTTCTGCATCTCCAGCTGGCCTTGCCTCTCCCTGAGCTGTCCTGGGGCTGCCTCTTTTCCTGGGGCCGCCATGTCCATTTGTGACATCACAAGCAATCTGTAGCCAATGGCAACAGATGGGAAGCACCTGCACAGCAAAGCGACCCACTATCCATCTTGGGTGTGTGTGTGAGTGTGGGGAGGTGTAATGAACACTACGTTAGAGGCAGATGTATTTAGAAAGACATTTATTGGGAAATAGATACTGGAGAAGCTGGCTTGCTGCAGTCCTGTGCTTTTCTTCATTACTTTAATGGGTGGCGTAAAGAAAAAACTCTCCAGCTCCAGACATCCCTGAAAGGAAAAGACAGTCACCGTGAGGGGGTGGCTACCATCTGACAGAATCACCCCGGCACCTCCGCGGGCTTCTGCCTGCCAACTTCATCCCTGACTTGCGCCTGCTAACGTCCACAGGCTTCCACCCATGAATGAACCATCCACTGGTTCATCCGCTCACCCTGTGCCTAGAGAGCAGCCACCTCCACCCCCTGGATGCACCCAGACACACACCATTGACCTCAACCGCACTCGAAACCTCCCTTTCCCACAGATGCATGGGCACATTCACTAATCAGCTACTCTCCCTCCATTCACATACACACCAGGCTTCAATCCACAAATATCCACGCAGCTTCTGTCGACTGGCTTCTGAAGGTGGACTTCAGCCAGTTTCCATCTGGAAACATCTGCCAGCTTCAGCCTTGCGGCATTTGCCGGCTTCCAAACGCAAACTCCACCAGCTTCCACCCACCAACATCTGCCAGCTTCTGCCAGGTCCATCGCCAGGCATCAGCCGGCTTCCGACATGGATATCAGCCACCTTCAAGCTGCTATCCTGCTCAGCAAGCAAGCTTGCCTTCTCATCATTCCACAGCATCCTGCTGCTGGGTGATCACCCCCTTCCACCTGCCAGTTTGCCTCCATGTGGAAGGAGACCAGCCAGTGCTGAAGACCCCAAGGGTTGCCCTCTCTGCGTCCTCTTAGGGAAGGAAATAGCCTTTTCCCTTGACTTTCCCCCTGGCCCACCTTTATACCCACTCAGCTGCCATGTGCCTTTGTGACATCACAGGCAATCCATGGCCAATGGCAAGAGCTGGGCAGGCATGACCATAGCCTCTTCTGGCCTCACAATGGCGGGTGCAGCTATTAAAAAGATTTATAGCCCAGCCAGTACCTGTACTGATTTCAGGAAAGGGCACATCATAAATCAGGAGTGGGGGACATTTTTTCAGCCCAGTGGCTGCATTCCCTTGTGTCTAATGTTCCAAGGTAGCAGGTGGGGCCAGTGACAAAAGGGAGTGGAGCAATGAACATGGGTGGTATTCAGCACTAGTCCTGCTCAGAGTAGACCCAGTGAAGATAATAGATATGACTAACTTAAGTTCAGTAATTTCAGTGGATCAGCTTTCAGTAGGACTCCACTGAATACAATCCTGTGGCTCTCATCTTTGCAGAGGAGGCTCCATTTCAGAGGTTTCTCCATTATCGCCCCTTCTCTCCACCCAGGGAAGCAAGAAGCAGAGCTGAAGCCATGTTCCAACCAGGCAAAACACTCAAGTGGGGTGCAGGACACACCCGGTGAGGGGCTCAGCCTGGAGAGATTCCTGAGGGCCCAGTAGGATGGTCTGGGTGCCATATTTGGCTCATAGGCTAGAGATCACCGCTGTCTTAAAGGTTCGTGTTAATTTGCAAGGCCCTTAGTGACTTGGGTCTAGGATACCTCAAAGACCACCTAATCCCTTATATCCCTGCTCAGTCACTGAGGTCTTGGGGGGGGGGTGTCAATGTTAGTGGTCTGCCATGGCTTGGATGCATGGCTTGTATCCACCAGGAAGCCATACATTTAGTATTGCGGGCTCAATTTTATGGACCTTCCAGTTGAGGGCAGACTGCCTCCCCCTCTCCGTTGGACTTCCATCACCTCCTAAAGACTTTATTATTCCAGTAGGCATCAACTGAATTCTGATTGTATAGCTTTGACTGATTTTTATCAGTTATCTGGGAGGAAGGGTGGGATATAAATTTAATAAATACAATAAAATAAATAAAAGTAAATATTGAGTGACTTGCACACTGCTTAGCAGTATATAAATTGTCTAAATAAATAAATAAGCAAATATCACTGAGCTCTGGTCTTTTCCCCAAAGGCCCTGCTACATACTAGGACCAAGAGGACCTACTGGAGACTCTGGAATATCCTCCCCCTCAGACCTCAGTGGATCTAGGGACTCTGATATTTCAATAGAGCAGGTGTGGAGAACCTTTAGCCCTCCAGATGTTGCTAAACTACAACTCCTATCATCCCTGCGCCCTCTCCACAAGGTCATGCTTGCTGGGGCTGATAGGAGTTGGAGTCCAACAACATCTGGAGGGCCAAAGGTTCTCCACAAGTGCAATGGGGCCACCTAGAAACCAATGATACACATTGTGTTGAGCCCCGTTTGAGCCACACAGGAGCCAGAGAGTTTGGCTCCATCTCTCGGCACCTGTCAGGATACTGACTGGAGCCATGTAGGGTGTCTGGAGTTGTGCCCTCTTTAACAGATCTGAATGCAAGATAACTGCAACTAAATGAGCATTGCTAAAGATCAGGGACCGCAATATTCTCTTGGTGTCTTTCAACCATATTTTCTCCTAAATATCCTATTAATATTCATTGTTGAGAACAGGGCAAGAAATGAAGCCCTTCGCATCCTATTATAAGGAAAGTGAAAAGTGAATCAAGTGTTGCACAGAGTTGCTGGCAGCTCATTTTGAACATGTCCAGACTCCAGAAAGGTCCACAAAGAATTTAATGTTTTTTTTTTGGAGGGGGGATCAGGGTATCCCCTGGTGTACTCAAGAACCCACCATCCCCACCATTGCTGCCAGGCTGGTGCTGGTGGGACAACGATCCTGCCTAGCTCCTTGTTCTGTAGGACTGGACAGAGGAATCCTCCAGACCCAGTTTCTGGGTGAACTCAGTGGGCTTCCCCCCCCCCAAGTAGACATGCATAGGATTGCACTGCACAATCTCTCCCTCACCCAGTCACCTACCCCCCCATGACTGCATATAACAGATCAGGGAAAGTTTTATACCAAAAGACAACTTTGTGCTTACATACCAAGAGTAACAGCACTTTCCCTTTTGGGAGGCAATGCCACCGCTGTTATCAGAATGTAACGCTCCTCCATGGAAATAATGATTCTGCCTTTGCTTTCAAGGGGATGCTTTGTCTGAGCAAGAGCCTGTGGCAAGTCCCTTCTCCTATGCACATCAGGGGAGCCAAATTCTTTTTGTATAATTAGCTGGGCAAGTGTGGATAAACATCTGTTTTCTCTCACCTAATAAATCCCCAAATGCAACACAAAATATTTCCCCATTATTAGTATTCATATTTGTATTCGTATTTGATCTCATCTAACAGGACTCTAAGATAATAAATGCTATGCTACATATACCACAAGTCTAAATGCCATAATATTGTGCCCAAAAAATCTCCTGCATTTCCCCTCCCCCATTCTGCATCAACTAATGAGAAAAGAAACTGCAACTGAAAATAGTGAAAGGGCAGCATTTGGGGGGAGGGGGTGGGAATTCTCATGGATGGGGTGCAGGGGTTTTGTTGCACATTCTTTACTTTCTTTTGAGGTGGCCAAGGGGTGTCTGTGAGTGTCTTTTCATTCTACAAATGATCTCACTGTCGCCTCCCCACCTTCCTGCGCTTCAATTAGAACCAGGGAGAAGACCTCATGAGGTTAACTCCTCCCATGGGGCTTTTACAGAACAGGAAGTGTGGGCAACTGAAGAGGTGCAGAGTGCTGGAGAGATGTTTACTGGAAAGAAACACACACACACATCCACTCTCACACACACGCTTCATGTTCAGTCACTTTGTGTCATGAGCCCCACGGAGCAATCCAGGAAGGATGAAGAAGAGGACAAAGATACAGATTGGGACCGAAGGGAGGATCCTAGCAACTTACATCCAGGAAGTGCCGAGGCAGCAGGCTTCAGTACTTTCGACAGGGACAGCTCCTCCCCCTTAGCTCCAGCTACAACAGACAGGATGCCGATGGATCACGAGCACCTCCCTTCTCCTCCCCTCTACCCCCCTCTCCTCCCAGGGCGCTGCTGCCATGCACACCTCCTCTAGAGGAAGAGGAGGATCTTGATGAAGTGCCACCACCCCCATCACCCAGACATGCAGCTGGCCCCCACGTTCCCACCTTGAAGAAGCACTCGCAAGAGCATGCACTCCCGTTCTGTGACACCTTCCTCATGTAAGTAGCAAGAGCCCACCCAAAACCACTTAAGGGTTATAAGGGTGAGTGTCCAATTGCTGCGACGTCTTAGCTTTGAGTAGTCATGCCTAGTTATGCTGTGTAGAATGCAGAATCTTGTGTGACCTGTAAGCTGACCCATGAAGTGCACTAGACTGGAGTTTTCATTAAACACACTGGAGAAAGATATACCAGTAGGTCTGAGTCTGATTCCAACGAGTTGGGCCAGGACAATACGTTGTGACAATAAGGTAAGCTCAAAACCCTCACGCCCACAGGAATTCTAAAGACATTCTCAAGGGCCCTGAGACTGAAACAGAGAAACGGAAGCAGCTTCCACAGGGAAAGAAAACTTTTGAGAAATTTATTTATTTCATTTGTATACCTCCCCATAGCTGAAGCTCTCTGGGAAATTAGAGGGCAAGCTTCAGCACAGCACAAGTTGACTCAGTGAAAGGCAGCTATAGAAGCATAATCAATGAATAAGCAAATGCAGTCTTGGTTACAGTTAGAAATTATGAGCGACTGATAATAGCTTCCCCCCCCCCAAAAAAAACCTCTGAGTTTTCAAGGAGGGGTGTGAAAAGAGAGGAAGAGAGATGGGGTTTTTTTTGCCCATATGCCCAGATATATTTTTTAAAAGTTTAGTTAATTTTGTAATGGCTTTTTTGTTGTTGTTAAGTGAATGAGTACATTATAGGAAATGTGTGATCCAACTTAGAGTGACATTATCAGCAGCCATTTTAAAGTTCCAGAACAGGAACTTTCCATTTGTGGCTGATAGGTGTCAGGCAAATCGAACTGTTTCTTTACCATTGCATGATCTTCAGGTGCTCTGTTGTCTCGATTATGAGAATTATAAATGCTTGTCAGCAAAATGCCTTGGCACGCTAGCTTTTGATTTTAATGCTTAGGGCACAATGCTAATTTTATTATGAATGTTATCTATATATGTAAATATGACTTAGGAATATATTTGCGTATTGATTCTAAACATTTAAAGGGTTATTATATGAATATGATTTGAATAATTTTTGTAAGTTTGTACTAGAAATGCTAACACTGAGCTAAAAGTTATCTTGTGAGAATTTCCACCTGAAAGATTATACACACACATGTACACACTTCATTTTTTTCACTATCACTGCCAATTTTGCGGTGGTTGTAGTATTCCTCAGGGACACTGGCATTTTTATTTCCCATAAGATCACCGAGAATATCATCTAAGTGTCATTCCAAACCCAGGGGACTTCTGGAACATAAAAATGATGTCTGCTATAGTTGCTGTTAAGGAAACCAGTATTTTTTTGGGAAGCATTTTCTTTTTACCATTCTTTATCATGATGCTTATTCCTGCCTACCTGTTCAAAGAGGTAACACCACACAGCAGTGTGAGTGTAGGAAGACAGCAAATATGGTGGAGGGCCTGGAGACTGACCATACCTGGGGGGAAAGAGTGAAGCAGTTGGGTATGTTTATCCTGGAGCAGATTAAAAGGAAATAGGACAACCAGGTTCAAAGATCTGAAGGGCTGTCACATAGATGATGGGCCAGATTTGATTTCTGTTCCTCCCAGACCTGAGCCAATGGGTTCAAATAATAACAACAACAACAAAAACCCAGCCAGCTTTTGACTAAACATTATGGTGACCTTCCTGCTGGTACTAGCTGTACAGCAGTGGAACAGGCTGCCTTAGAAGGTGGTAGGCTCTCCTTTGTCTTTTTAAGCAGAGGCTGGGTGGCCACCTTCCACTGACACAATAGGAGAGGATTTCCTGCCTTGGCAGAGGGTTGGACTGGATAACCTTTGAGGTACCTTCCAACACTGTGATTTCAATACCAGGCATAAGGGGCAGCAAGGGAGAATGGTTGACATGATGTAAGGCTGGAGACAGACTTTGATTGTATCAAATGAAGTCATCCCGTTAGTGCAAGGGCTTCTGCCTGTGAAACAGGACTTCTTCTCCCTCTCCTCTGCCTGTGAACCCCCCCCCACACCATTGCAAATCTGCTCTGGAGGGTTGGGGGAACCCACATTACAGATTTGGGGTGCATGCAGAGGACACAGGGAGAGAAGAGGCAGAGGGAGACCTGTTTCACAGGAGGACATCCTTGAACTCATGGGACAACTTTGCTGGATATATCCCTATATATTTAGTGAGCTGAAAGCAGGTTGAATGAGGCATCATGTCCACAACATGAGCATTCAGTCTTATTTCTTCCCTGACAAACAGGTTGGTAATTTTAAAACTGAGCAGAGGGAACCGGGGGACTACTTGTGTGTGTGCAAGCAAATTATGGGGGCAAACCCAAATCCCATCCATCTCTTGTGCAGCCTGATCCAATTAGGGATGGAGGACAAATTTGGTTCAGTTTGGATTTTAATGGGAACCTGCCTAATTTGCACTTTCTGAAACTATATGCAAACCAAAACACAGCTATCCTTTGCAATTTGTACTCCAAATTTGGTGATGCAGTTCTCCAGCCAAATAACTTGTACAAAAATGTATATATTATTATGTTTCCATAAAAATGCGTAGTCAAATAACACATACAAATCCAGTATATTAGGGGAAATTGCTTGCAAAAATGTGCATATCAGGAAAAAATCACATACAAAAATGTGTATGCTAGGAGAAACACTAAAATGCTGATTTTTTAAAAAAAAAATATAAACTGATGCTGAAACAGATTTATCCATCCCTAGATCCAATGCATCTTTACTTTGCTGCTAATCAGTACTCTAATTAAGTAATTTGTTTTTTCCAGAATTCTTCCATATTGTCACCCAACTTTCATTTTGTCTGTCTGCAGTTGTCCTTAAGCAAAGCAAGCATCCCAGGGCTTGGGAGAAGGTGGGGTGGGGATTCCACCCAAATTCATCTGACAATAGTTCCCTTTGCCTAATTCTCTAAACAAAACTTTTTTGTGTGCGTTTGTTTTAGGCATTGGCCATAACAAATGAAAAATTGAAAACACAATATATATTGTATAGTAACAGAAAAATGAAAATAGTATTTCATAGAAGGATAGAATCCTAGAGTTGGAAGGGGCCTTGTAGGCCATCGAGTCCAACCCCTGCTCACAGCAGGAAATCCACAGCTAGAGCATCTCCCGCAGATAGCTGTCCAGCCTCTGCTTGAAGACATCCAGCGAAGGGGATTCCACCACCTCCGTATGCAGTCGGTTCCATTGCCGAACTGCCCTTTCTGTCAAGAAGTTCCTTCTAATGTCCAATCTGAATTTACGCTCCTGCAACTTAAAACCATTAGACCTAGTCCTACCCTCTGGGGCACCAATATTTACAACCCTGAACATGTCCCCAAGGGGTTGACCCACATGGCAATCAAGGGCATTGGCTTCATTACATTTTCTGTCACATTTGGCCAGAGCAAAAGTCAAGGAAACTCTTGTTTGTATAAAATGTGTGCTGTCATTAGCATATGTGCAACTGCTACAGAGCCTTACATGTATAAGGCATCTTTCCTGAACAATGTAGAGGGCTTAAGAACAATCTGAGAAGACTAAATGCATTTCTCGGGGTGCACCTAGAAGCAACACCGGGCACGTAACATTAAAATAAATGTTGAAAATTAAATAAGATATAACCAAGAGCAACCTTAGCAAAATATAAACATCTCATTCCTTTTCAGTTCAAGTTGAGAGGAAGGGGCGGGGGTGGGGGAACCCTCTAGCTTCCAGATTCTCTTCTAGACCTTTGCATGAGGTCAGTTTACAGATCACACAGAATGTCAGGTTACCTGGAAAGGACACACAGAGCCTAACACTCAATGCTACCAGCTCATATCCTGGAGCTCCCTTAGCATCCATGAGTCAGAAGAAACCTTTTCAGCATTCATGCAAAGCGTGACTTGCATATATTATGCGACATAGAAAGAAGAAACTAGAGAATAACTAAAAGCATGATGCTGGGAATAAATGGAATGACTCTTCCACTGTGAAGAGGACATTGTTCCTTGGGTTTAGAATAACTTGCTTCCAACAGCACCACCAGTGAAGGAGCGTTAGACACCCGTTACAAGCACCTCCAGGTTACAACTACCCTTAGAAAGAGTTCATATGTAACAGGGGTGATGGACCTTAGGCCCAGGGGCCAAATGTGGCCCTCCAGGCATCTCTATCTGGCCCTTGGGACACCCCAGGCCACGCCCATCACTGGTCTTGCTTTGCACCCACCTGGAGTGTTTTTGCCTGCCCAGACGGTGCCCTTAAACTCTGACAATGCCTTTCTTGTCTGGATTTGGGGATAGAGAGGGGTGTGTATAGAAACTAGCCTACGGCACAAAGGTAACATTCACATTCATTTCTCTGTCCACTTTTGCCTCTGGCTCCACCCACCACTGGCATGTGGCCCCAGGCAGGTTGCCCAGAAGGGAATGTGGCCCTTGAGTTGAAAAAGGTTCTCAACCCCTGATATAAAAGGAGAGAGTAATGGTGGTTACGTCTGCCATGGGGGTGCTGCTAGAAATGCCCACCCTCTGCCAAGTGATCCTGCCTTGGCTGTAACATGTTGAACTATCTGTAGTCTGGAGCTCTGTAGTCTGGAGCTCTGCCACCAAATTGTGAATCTCCACTGGAGATGGGTAGGGATGGGTGAGAATTTCAATTCAGATTTCAAGCAAAATTTATCAAACCCGCACTTTCCGAAACAATATGAGAACTGAAACACAGCCATGCTTCAAAATTTGCATTTATTAGAATTTTGGGATGCAGTTCGCCAACTAAACAACATTTACAAAAATGCATATATTAGGGGGAAATGTGCAGAAAAATGAATATATGAGTGAAAAATAACATGCAAAAAGGCATGATATGATGAGAAATGGCTTGCAAAAATGTGTACCTTTGTCACAACATCCTACAAAGATTAGTTTATTTGGAGAAATTCGCACTAAAATGGTTGAGAATTTTCATGAGGATTTATTAAAAATTTTTTGCAGATCACTGTAGAAATTCAGGGAACTGAATTTAACATTGGAAAAGTGAGAAGGTGAGAGAACTGAAACAGACAGGTCTTTCCATCCCTAGAGATGGGAGAGAAATTCCGTTCAATGTGAACCTCCTTAATTCCCACTTCTTGAAACAAAACAGGGATCGAAACACAATTTCACTCTTCTCTGAATGTTGCAATGCAGTTCTCTAACCAAAAAACTGCAAAAATGTGTATATTCAGCATTGCATAAGCATGCACATATTTGGGGGAAAAAGACACAAAAATGCATTATGTAAGAGACAATTGCATGCAAAAAATGTATACATATTAGGCAAATTGATGTAGAGTTGGCTGCCAGCCACACAAAAAATGCTTTTTAGACTTGCCCTTACCTTTCCATCCTGGCAACTGAGAGACATGGTCACAGTTCAGGGACACCTTCCAGCCAGGCAAAAAATACTCCAGGAGAGGGCAGCTCAGGGCTGGGGAAGGATGTGGCCTTTTGAGAGGGTGTGACAGCTTGGGGACAGTCTCAGGAAGTGACAAGAGAGGCCGGGAGGATGCATTTGGCCCTGGGCCAGAGGTTCCCAGCTCCTGCTATGCAGAATCACTGCTTAGGGCAGCAGGTCCAGGAAGACAGGAGTGGAACTACAGGAACATGTCCCGGGTGGCAGGGCCAACAAACATCTCCCCAGTCTCCCCCTCACACAATTCTAATTGCATGGGGTTAGATGCCTGGGTGGGGAACCTGTGGCCCTCCAGATGTTGTTGGACTCCAGCTCCCATCAACCTTGGCAGCCAGCATGGCCAGTGATCAGGGATGATGGCAACTGAAGTCCAGTAACATCTGGAGGGTCAGAGATTCCACATCCCTGTCTTAGCTCAACAGGATATGGCAGAGGTAGCCAATGTGGTGCCCTCCAGGTGTTGCTGGATTGCAGCTTCCATCATCGATGATTATAGGCTATGCTGGCTGCTGGGGGTTGAAATTTAGCAACATCTGGAGGGCACCATGTTGGCTGCCCCTGAAGTGTAGGATTTGCCACTTGCCTGGGAGTGAGGCACTTGACTACCTATAGCAGGTAGGTCTGCTCACTCTCCTTCCTCTTCAGCTTGTCACATCTCTTCCATCAGCAACAAAGCCAAAGAACTCTTGGCTTTTAGGAAAATCTGTTTCAACAGAGAAGGGAGGAAAGAATAAAGAAGCTTCTGCTCTGTGTACCTCACAAGCTGATAAGATTCCCACAAAGCTTGATTCTACGGGGCTTAAAATATATGCAGACAATCTGCGCTGTGCATCTCTAGAGGAGGGAGAGTGGATTCTTTTGTCTGCAAGCTGCAAATTCCTTTGCTGCTGAATAGCTGCAAACATTCTCAGATCAATTTCCCTGGCATGGTCATTAATTGCCACTGCATGCTGTGTGGCTGCAAAAACTGAGGCTGGATGCCGGCAGCCAACCGCAGTCGAATGGCCAGCCACCGTTCCCTGCTGAGCTCTGCTCTTGCAAGAGTCTCTGGGAAGGACCACAGCTTAGCGGCAGAGCGCCTGCTTTGCACAGAGACGCTTCCAGGGTCAATCCCTGGCATGGCTGGGAGAGACTCCTGCCTGGACTCCTGCAGAGCCGCTGCCAATCTGTATAGAAAGCCCTGAGCTGGAAGGAATAATGGCCTGACTAAGGAAACTTGTCATGTTGTTTGTTGTTGTTGTTATGGCTTATTTCCATCCTGCCTTTTGGCCAAGGCGGCTTACAAAGAATAAACACAAATATAGAAACCATACATTCCAACACAATCTACACAAATTAAATAACAAGGTAATAACATTATTAAAAAGCAACAATAAGAACTTCCAATAAAAATACAATTACAGTTGAAAGTACATCTGTGCAGGAATTTCTTACTCTTTGCTAACTGCATTGATGATAAACTTTCTGTTACTTATAAATATTCTCATTGCCGAGGTTAACGTCGTTGCAGGGTTTAAAAGGCAAAAACTACAGTGTACCAAAGTTCCAGCAGAACTTCTTAAAGGTAAGACTCAGATTTCATTTGGCACTGGAACATGAGGCTGGAGTCAGGGATGCCATGGGGAGTGACGCACTTGTATGCAGTCTTGGCTAATATACACATTTTTACAAAGCAATTTCTCCTAATGCTAATGCATTTTAATGATATGTTCAGTAACAGATGCCTTTTTATGCACACTGTGCCCTACTATACTCCTTTTTGTACACATTACTTGGCTGACGAACTGCCCTGCAAAATTCAGAGAAGTGAGAACCTTGAAGGCTGGCGATGTTCTTGGTTCACGTACTGTTGTGAAAAGGGTGACTTTTAGGTAGCTTCCCCTTTAAATGTGAATGAAATCACATTTCCTAGCTAGCAGTGACCCATAAAAGAGACCCTCCCCTTCATCGCCTCATTTGGGCTTCCTGCATCCCGCATTCTGATTATGATCGTTCTTCTTATTAAACTTTTACAGCAGGCCTGGCTGACTTTTCTTGGTCTGGGGCTGCAATCACCCCTGGCCAACCCTCTGGCAATTGCAAACGGGTGTCACCACTCTGCACTCTTGCATGTACACACCAGGCAGCCCCCCTCTTCAACTGATCCATGCAGATTAGCAGAGGAGGGGAGGGGTTGATTCCTCCCACTCCACTCATCAAATGATTGAACTGATGACTGGAGAGGATGCAGTTTACATTCCCATCAGGGTGCTGGGCTTCACCTACCTCAGCCCCTCTGGGTCTAATGGGTGTTTTTTTTTTGACAGCACTACCAAAATTGGTGGAGTACTGGCAAGCCAGTAAAATCTGCTTGGAGAGCTGTATCAGGCCCCTGAACTGGGAATCAGCCAGTCAGGGGTTTAGTTGTCCAAGGTCTCGGGGGGGGGTCTAAGACCCCTTACTTATTGGGAGCAGGGTCCCAGCAGGTTCCCAATATCTCCAGGATCTTACAAGCCAATCAGCATGAATGGGAAAAGTGTTAGCCACTGAGAAGAGTCTTCTAACATGCTTCCTTGTCCTTTCCTGCTGATTGGAGCTGATCAGAGTAAAAGGAGGTGAGTCAGCTACTAAGAAGACATTTTCAATAGCTAACACTCTCCCCTTTCATGCTTATCAGCTCCTAGGGATGTCTGTTGTTGTGGGAGAAGGCACTAACAAGGATCTCATTCTCAACCCAGCAGCAAAAAAAGGAGGGGACATGGCTGTCACTAACATGAAGGGACCCTGCAGTTCTGAATTTGCCACTGCACTGCTGCAGCCAGCCCTGTGGTATACAGCACCATCAGTCTACATGGCACTTGACAGCATAAGGAGAAAATGAGATACCTGCCCCAAGGAAATTACAGTTTAAAAGTTACAGTGGGGGGAAATAGATGGAAGGCAGTGAATAGGACAGGAGGCAACAGTAATGTGAGAGTTTGTGCACATGTGGTGATGTCAAAAAGGCACACATTTCCTGGGCATAGGTGGTAGAGAGTGCAGTGTAATGGTTAGAATGTAGGGTTGGGGAGACAATGCACAGCACTTTATAATTCTTACCTTTAAATTCTCATCTAATAATAATAAATAATAAATTTAATTTTTGTGTCGCCTATCTGGCCGAAACCACTCTAGGCGACGTACAACATTAAAGTTCAACAATACAATATAAATACATAATAAAATACAGTGCAGTCAACAATAATCATTTTAAAAGCAGCAGTACAAAACAGTTTAGGGCCATCAATAGACAATTTTAAAACAATATATATAAAAAAAAAATTAGCCCACCCCGGGGACCCCAAAGGCCTGTCCAAAGAGCCATGTTTTCAAGGCTCGGCAAAATGTATCTAGGGAAGGGGCATGGCGAAGATCGGACGGGAGGGAGTTCCAGAGAGTGGGGGCCGCCACTGAGAATGCCCTCTCTCTAGTCCCCACCAACCTAGCTGTTTTCGTTGGTGGGACGGAGAGAAGGCCCTGTGTGGCTGATCTGGTCGGGCGGCTTAGTTGGTGGTACTGGAGGTGCTCCTTCAGGTAAACTGGGCCGAGACCGTATAGGGATTTAAAGGTTAAGACCAACACCTTGAATTGGGCCCAGAAAACAACTGGAAGCCAATGTAGATGAATTAACACCGGCGTGATGTGATCACGGCGGCGGCTGTTTGTAAGCAGGCGTGCCGCCACATTCTGCACCAGTTGTAGTTTCCGGACCGTTTCCAAGGGTAACCCCACATAGAGCGCATTGCAGTAGTCTAATCGAGAGGTGACCACGGCATGTACCACCAGTGGGAGCTGATGAATAGGGAGGTAGGGTTGCAACCTCCGTATGAGGTGTAGTTGATACCAATCTGCCTGGCTCACTGCCGAAATCTGAGCCTCCATGGACAGCTTGGAATCAAGAACAACCCCAAGGCTGCGAACCTGATCCTTCAGGGGTAATCTTACCCCATTAAGACTCAGGTCAGCAACATCCAACTTTCCCCTGTCACCCACAAGTAGCCCCTCGGTCTTATCAGGATTGAGCTTCAGCCTGTTTCTTCCCATCCACCCACTCACGGATTCCAGGCACTTGGACAAGGACTCTGCAGCCAACTCCGGTGAAGATTTAAAGGAGAGATAGAGCTAGATGTCTTCTGATTAAATATACTAACAGAAGAGAGATGTTTTGATTCCCCACCCCACCCCATACACAGCAAGAGTTGCAAATGTGTTGCACAATAAAATTACTGTTTGGAAGGGCTCTAGAATTTATTAGGAAGTTCTGGGGCTTGAAGGCAGAAGATTAAATGGTACGCTTCCTGAGAGGTGACAGTTCTCCATTTCCAGTACAATAAGCAAAATTTTCCTGTGTCTGCCTGCATTCGGCGTTTTTGGACTGGTTTCCCCAATGCAAGCTTTGCTTAATAAAGCCTGCCTGCCTTGGTAGGTTAAACTCTGCATATAAAATGATGTTCCTGCTTGTTTTGGCAGAACCAGAGGGAGGCAGAAGTCTGACCCCCTGATATTTGGATGCCAGAGTAAAGGCTTGCAAGATAAATCATTTAAGAGACATTGGGGAATAAGCAAGGTAGCCTCCTTTTGTTTCTACCCACAATCCGTTTATGTGAAGTCAACAGCACAACTTGCTCCACAAACTGGACTTCGGAGTAATAATTTCAAAAACATGTCTGGCTGAGTCTTTTTTCTTGTATGGCTTCAGGACAGAATACTATTTGAGGTAGAATGACTTGATGAAGGGAGAAAAAACGACCTGCCAATGTACATGTACCAATTTCTTAAACCCTGCTAAGCTGGGAGATCCAGTTAAAAAAAATTAACGAAGCATGCAACTCAAATGACTGCATGTAGTCAGGGATTATCCATGCTGCACCTCACATTACAAAAGCAAGTAGCCCCTATTGATAATGACATTAATCCAGCCTACAGTGTTAACTAACAGTAAAACAGACTTGTCAGCAGTGTAAGGTTTTGGGGGTTTTGAGGAGAGGGCAGGGTCCCTTAAAAACATTGTCTTGACTTTATTGAAAAGTGTATGTTCTTTAAAAAGAAAAGAAAAAAAGAACAACATTCCCAGTTGCATGACTGTTGGATTTCAAAAGTATTTCACTGAGCTGAATCAGTTCAACAATCCACATGTTTGGAAGCTCACAACACAAGCAGGTAATGAAGGTTTTGGCCTCCCCCAGTTGTTTGACTCAGGCGTCCAGATATTCCAAAGTAAACTGTTTCTAAGCATGGACAACTACAGTTACCATGGTTTGCAGCTGTTGCTAGGGCATGATTAATCTATCTAATCCTTTCTAAAGAGACACCCAAGCTACCAGCCATCATCTCCACTTCATGATGCTGAAGTTGGTTACTAGTTTCCAGCTCCTTATTTGCACAAAAGTTCAAAAGACAGCTTACAAAACTTTAAAAAAGAGCTGAAGTTTATATGTCACTGAACTCCTGCGTGAGCTTTGGTATACCCATATCACACACATATATGTATATCCACAACTGGGGGACTATCCAATTCAACAATTTTCTCTAATCCAAATTGTTGTGTCCGCACAACACTCATGAATGTGTTATGACCTCAGATGACAATAGCAAATAAGGAACTTGGGGTGTATACCCCAGCATAAGTTTATGGGATCTGCTGATTCACACGTTGTATGAAGA
Source organism: Rhineura floridana (assembly GCF_030035675.1). NCBI lineage: Eukaryota > Metazoa > Chordata > Lepidosauria > Squamata > Rhineuridae > Rhineura > Rhineura floridana. Next base: position 42,867,709 of record NC_084491.1, read on the forward strand.
TGCTTTCTTTTATTTGGTCTGAACCTGTTGTCATACATAGGTTCTAGCATTAGCATTCTCCACACTGCTCTAAGTTTACAAAAATTAATTATGAAATAGCACTTCAATGGCAGTGTTTCGTTAAAAAATAAAAATAACCCAGATGAAAAGAAAATCAGAATTGATGCAAATATGTTAAAGCCTACACGCAATATTTTTTTAAAAAAAACAACCTCTGAATTGTCTATCAAATATATTGAGTTAACCAAGGCTGTTTTCCTATATTAAAGACAGGATCATGGTGAAAAAATATTTTACTTCTGAGAATAAGCAATGTCAATGACACAGCAAGTAATTTATTGCATTTGTTTTTGTGGACTTCCTATTTATTTATTTCATATTTATATACCACCTTTCCTCCAGGAACTAGCTAGTCATTACAGATAATGCAGAACCACTCCTACTTTAAGCAGTTTCAGGCCCTTCGTTAGGGCATCGAAAGGATTCCACATATTAACAGATAAGGCAATATCATTTTACAATACACACAGTAACTACCATTCCTTGCTTCTGGAAAGTTCTGAGCACTTTACAACCCAATATAATGGATGCTACTTGCTGAAAAATGTCCCCCTTCATTTGTCTTGAAAGCTTGTTAAAAATGTTTTTAAAAATGTTTTGTTTTAATGTATTTTGAAGTCTGTTTTTAGGATGATGTTTTAAAGTGTTTTTAGTGCTTTTGTTTGCTGCCCTGGGCTCCTGCTGGGTGGAAGGGCAGGATATCAATCAATCAATCAATCAATCAATCAATCAATCAATAAGGTATATTTTCAAATAATTCTGATAGTATTACAGCCTTGGTTCTTCATTTATAGATCCTTCCTTAACTTACTGATATGCATTAAGGGAACATTTAAAGGTGCTTAACGGTTATCATTGCCAGCTCTCCAGTGTTTACCCGGAGACTCTGGGCTTTGGGGGTCCTCCCTGGGTTTCCAGGGGATTCAGCCCAATCTCCAGGCAGGCGAGGGGTCACAGGGTTGCACAAGTGGTCATAGGGTCATGAGAAGCTGAGCAAGAGGTTGTCAGGTTGCGAGAGAGGCAGCGGTTGTGGTGGGGTGGCGGTAGGAAGGTGCTTGGGGGAATAAGTGGGTGATGGGGAATTTTGTAGTTCATTGGATTGGGAGTCCTTGAGGAAATTGAGGATACAGGCTTGCAGCAAAAAGGTAGGCCTTTATTGGATGAAAAGTGTATGCTTGGTCAGTCTCCCCCTGAGTGAGTGGAGAACTACAAGATGGTATTGCTTGCCTGGAGCTTTATACACTTCAGGACAAAGAAATTAGCATTAACGAATCAGGAGTTTACACATCAGTATTACATAGGCATTACAGTATTAAATAGTCATTTGCATAGTCATTGCGTAGTCATTGCAATAGACATTGCATAGTCTACATTATGTTCTAGTCAATATGGCAATGTTTTAAAACTTCACATCCCAGTACATTTTCTCCATGAGCTGAGTACTCCAGCTAATGAGCTCAGCATTTTAGTTAATGCAATCCTTCCTACATTTTGGAGACTACAGAGATGTTCAGAGATGTTCAGTGTTATCTTATCTTGTAGAATTCTAGCTGTTCCATACAAACCAACACAGTCAGGGAAGACAGCTACAAGAAGAAATGGGTTCTGGCTGGCTACTAAACTGATTAAAATATTACAAACCTTTATAGCTTTATAAAATAATATATTTTGCTTATTGTTTGAAAATAAAAATTCCCCATCATGGGGTGGGAGTGGGAGTAGGAAGAGGCCTGGGGGAGTGACATCACTCAGGCCACACCCTGTGGCATCACTAGGGCCCATCCCAAAATCTCAGAGTTTGGGGTGCTTCTGACCTGGCAACCCTATTAAAGGTATTGATTCTAAATGAATGTTAGAGCTACTTCCTAAAGTTAAATTAGCTCTGGGAAGTGCCCAGCAGGAAAACATCTGTTTGCAAGCAGAAAGGCAAAGTTTCAGTTCCCAGCATCTCCACGTAGGGCTGGGAGACAACCCTTGCCTGAAATCCTGGAGAGCCACTGCCAGTCAGTGTAGACAATATGGGCCAGGGGTCTGACTCAGTATGGGGCAGCTTTCTATGTTCCTCAAGGCAAAGTCCTTGGACTTTCCTGGATTTAGATAAACAAAGGAAAGTGTCTCCCAAACTGTGGCCACTGTCACTGTGTGTTGAGCTGAAGGTCTCTTGATCATAGACAGGCTTCTAAAATTAGGGCTGGTTTTGAGTCCAGTTGTGCTTCTTCAAATACAGTCCTTGGCTCATAATGCTCCTCTTTCCTTATCTGCTGTGCAAACGAGAAACAGACCTGCAAAACAGCTTCTCCATCATCTTGTCTCATGCCCTTCTGCAAGCCACAGAGTTACTTTCCTTTGCCCAGGAGGCTAAATGGGTTATAATCTTATTGCTACACAGAGGCTGATTTAAAAAATAAAACAAAAATCCTGCCAGGCAGTTGCTATGATGCCCTGGTCCAGCCTCTCTTACTGATTATGCTCAGGGCATTACTTGAGACAGGGCTGACCATTCCATTGCTAGGCAGATGGCTGGGTTAATGACCCAGAATGGTTGGCTGATGGGACTAATGGTTAGGAGATAGCTGGAATCTCTGAGTGTGATTGAATGAGTACCGTGGAGGAGAGGGGTAGACGGTGTGTGTGTGTGAGAGAGAGACAGAGAGAGAGAGAGAGAGAGAGAGAGAGAGAGGAGGGAACAACTGGTTGAGTTTAAAGCACATTCCGTCTCCCAAGAATCCTGGGAACTGTAGTTTACCCCTCATTGAGCTACAATTCCCAGCACCCTTAGAAAATGACAATTCCCAGAATTCTTTGAGGGAAAATGTGCTTTAAATGTATGGTGTGTACGCAGCCAGAGGTGGAGTGAAAGAAGTCACCGTGTGACTAATTCCAGGGAATGTGTAATCTTTAGCAAAGATTCAAACACCCAAAGCTCACTCAGGAGCTCAACTGCCTAATTTCACTACTCTGCAACAGAGGGAGGAGGGGGCTCTGTGTGTGTGTGTGTGTCTTTCCTGTGTGTGAGTCAAAGGATCTGATGTGGGATACAGATTTGCTGCTTTGTAGGAGTGCCTCCTGTTTGCCTCTAGTTTTACTCTGCTTAAAATAAGCAAATATCAAAAAATGTCACAAGTCTCTCATCCAGAGGAAACCAAATGTGTGTTGTGCTGTCCCTGTAGCTTCTCATTGCTCAAGAAAACAGGCAATAACAAGAGTGCTTCTGAGCATGTGTTTGCCGCAGCCTGTTCCCACACATCTAGAATTACAGCATAGGAGTCCTGGGTCAGGAGGGGACTTTCCAAATGCACTTGAATTCTGACAAAGGGCTCCTCCGGATGACCTGTTGACTCAGCATCCATCCTGATTTGCTTGCACAGAGCTTATGCGGTAGTTAGATCATGCCAAGATCATGCTCTTTATTGAGCAGTCACCCTGATTTTCCTATACGGTGTTTACATGACTTCCTGCTGTTAATCATTCGTTCATCATCCACTTTGCAACGTATTTCTGGGTCACTTTCCTAACTGCAAGAAGTCCTTTTTTTAAAAAAAGATAATTTGTTGTGCTAGGATGACAGAGTGCTTTAATCCACTTCAATTGCTCAAACCTAGAGTTTTGTTATGTGCTTGCATCCTTCTGCAAAATACTGACAGCCTGGAGGCACCCAGAGCTCATGTATTCCACTGTCTCAGTATTCCTTACAACCACCCTCCAAGGACGATCCACATTACTGCCCTCATATTGCAGACAAGAGGCTGAAGTGAAGAGATCAGAGACCTGCCTAAGAACATTTAGTGGATTTATGAGTGGAGATTTTGAAATCAGGATCTACTACTTCACGGCCATTTTACAGCAGCTCCAACTAGGCATGCCAGCATTTGGTACTACACTGACCAAGCTCTTTGTGAGAGCAGGAGGCATGTGCATGTGCAAAGTAGATCAGCACCTTTGTCCCGGAAAGAGGAGATTCAAAGCTTTTGCCAATTTAATCAAACAAGATGCTGCCGAGCCATGGCTGTGAAAAGCACCAGCATTTGAGGTCAGAGGTAGGTGCACATAATGAGAGGACATGGTGGGAACAGTTCGTGGAGATTGGTGGCCCCAGCATCAGTGGGGCAGTGAAACCACTCCATGTTTTAGTCTGAATTTTCAAGGTGCAACTTTCCTTTCAAAGAATTGTTGCACCTTGAAAGTTCAGATTAAAACCCAGAGTGGATTCACTGACCCACTGACATTGGAGCCGCCAGTCTCCACTGGGAACAATGCAGTGGGAGTGAGGGTGGAAGAGCAGACTGTCCAAACCACTCGTGAAATGCAATAAAAAAAGTTGTTAAACTGACCAACATCCCTTCCCATTCTAGTCTGGATCTGGGCAATAAATCTAGAGCTGCCAGTGCCCTAATTAGCTCTTATCATTGAAGGCTATAAACTCTGATTCAGAGTCGGTCACAGAGTGTCTGAGCACTCTTTAAGGGAGCTCTGAGGTGCTCTGCTGTTGTCAGTTTTCAAAAAGGCAGGAGCCGATATATGTTGGAGGTGGGCAGGGGCGTTTGGGATCCATTTAAGCTTTCCTTTTCTCACTCTATCTTTCTCTTTCTCTCAGCAAAGAGCATGAAGGAAACTGCCCTGCTAATTAGCAATGGCTGTTGGTACACTTAATCGCCATTTTATATGAAGTGGGGTGAAGCAAACATGGGAGGGGGGACTGCTGTGGGCAGAGGTTGAGTGAAACAAACAATACTGGCAAAAGCCAGGAAGTAATTATATTTACAATTCATGCGCAGTTGGACTAACTTGAATGGCATAGTGCCGACTCTGTTCCGCAGCCACAGTTTTGGCAAAATTACAAAGCATGAGCCAGCCTTCCCCAACCTGGTGCTGTCTGATTCTTTTGGAAGACAGCTCCCATTAGCTCCAGCCAACACAGCCACGCTGGCGCCATCATCTCACTGGATGTCCAAATGCTATGTCTGGACACATTTCTGGGCAATGGGCTGGAAGTGTATGATTACCAGGGGTTGTATCCAACTAACCCTACTCAGAGTAGACCCATGCCCATTAACTTTAATAGGCCTACTTTGAGTAGAACCAACATTGTTTAAAACCCTCTGAGTATGCATCAGCTCTGTGCGTACCCCAAATAATGAGGTGAATTGGGGTGACTCAGGGCAGAGTCTCACATTCCTGAGTTACATCATGCCATTAGCAAAGCATGTCAAGTTGATTCAGAGACTCCTGAATCTTCTAAGTAGCTCTGTTGCCTTCGTTTTTCCAAAAAGCTACAGGTGTACTCTTTTCTTTTTTAGAAATGAAACCAAGCTGATTAGGAAAAGCCCAGAGCTCAAGAGGGGAGGTGTGCAGAAGAGAGGACGTAAAGAGGATGGAGGGGGTCTTTCATTTTGATGGACAGGTTTACCATTTAATCAAAGTGAGTTATTTTCCCAGTGTACTCCCATCACAGTGGGAGGAATAAACATCGTTCTCATAAGAAGAGCCCTGAAGCTAGATCAGGCCAATGGCCCATTGAGTCCAGCATCTTGTTCTCACAATGGCCAACCTGATACCTCTGGGAAGGGCCCCAGCAGGACCCGAGTACTCCCCCTTTCTGTTGTTTCCAGCAACTGGAACTCAGAAGCATACTGCCTCTGGCAGTGGAAGTAGAGCAGAGCCTCCCCTGGGTTTTGGCCGTGAGCGCTCTCTCTCTCTCTCTCTCTCTCTCTCTCTCTCTCTCTCTCTCTCTCTCTTACACACACACACTCTTTACAGAAGATACTTCTGGACAGGGAGGAGTGATGAGAAAAAACTGGCATCTTTTCCCATTTTTTATTACAAAAGTAAAATCGCTGAGCATGATAGCCTCTGGACCTATTTGTCTGATCTTCGGCAGGTTTCTTACTGGGGCACCTCCCTCATGCCCCCATTTTTCAAACTAATTGCCCACAAATAAGACTAGGAGAGGGAACATGAATTCTATTTTCCCAGCCCAAAATGGTAACATCTGCCTTTGCAGAACTGCTGATACACTATCATTCTGAAATTTGGCAGGCTACATCCCATCAGAAGGAGCAGCCATGCTTCCAATTTGCATTGAGTTCTGGCAGAAAATGATAATGTTATATATTTTTCTTTTCATTTTTAAAACAATCTTTAAAGGTTCCCTGCACACACACACACCCTGGATGGATCTGCCTGAAATCTGCCAGGCTTAATCCACTCTAGAGGGACTCCTTTTCCTGCAAATTTCATCCACTTATGTGAAGAGGAAAAAGTAATAGCCATGCTACAGTCAACGGTGGCAAAACAAAGGTTTGGATTTAACAAATCAGATTCAGACCTGAGTAACAAATTGAGTCAGAATGACACATAGCAGCTCTGAAAGAGATCAGGCTGCTTTGCTTTCAAATGTTACAGAAGCAAGGCAAATTTTGTGGCTGTTGCTGAGCATCCCTATGTCACTCTCTGCCGGCTGCACAGAGGTGATTAATGGCGCTATAAAACAATTAGCCCGCAGCTGCCTAAGCAATGGCTTGGCTGTAAAGCAGATAAGGCTTCAAGATAATATGGATAAGCAAGGGAGGGGGTCAAGGGGTCTCAGTTCACATACCAGTTCATCTTCCAAATACAAGGTGAGTTAGCAAATCAAAGGTTTGATGTTCCAACAAGGCAATCCAGGTTTCAAGACTCAACAGGGTCTAGCAAGGCTGGTGAGGGTCTGATGCTGGCATCCAACGTTGCTTCCAGGGGAGGGCAAAAGGCCTCTCACTGCCTTTTAAGCTCCCCTCCCTGGTTCAGGTGCTAGCAACCAGCCCTCCAACTCCCAGGAGCTTGTAGCCTTAAACGGACAGAACGCCTGCATTGCTCTGCTACTAGCAGGTTTCTTCACTCTGCAGGAAACAGAGGGGCCTCCTGTTCACTCTGTGAGTCTGGCTGAGGGGCTTCAGCTATGTCCGGATCATCTTCCAGTGGGTGGAGGTTTGGAGCTGCATCTTGGGTGATTCTGCTTGTTCCCTCTCCTGGGTCTGCTGTGCCAATCCCCTGCTCCTCCTCCTCCGAGGACTCATCCGATGGAGGCATGGCACCCTAATGCTTACAAGTTACATGTAAAGTGTACATAGGGCTTTACAGATCAACACAAACAAAAGCACAAGCCAGATTATAAAAATAGAAGAATGGTCCCAATGGATGAATCCAGCATGCAGTTTCCTTTCCCACAGTGGCCACAAGCAGGGCTTGTCAGCAATAGTTCTAGCAACTGGTATTTCAAAACAGACTGCTGCTGAAGATAGAGTTTCTATTTGGTCATCTTGCCTGATAGCCATGGATGGACTCCACTTCCTCCTCCATGAATTTTGTCTCCTGGGAGGATATTCCAGGTAGCCTGACTAACGTTGTAACAGAGCTAGAGCAATACAAGAGTCACAGTATGTCAGGTGTTATGGTTGAGGGTTTTTAATGGGCCGTGACAAGGTCCTCCAGCAATTTTTCTCCATTCTTTGGCTAGCAGGTATTTTTCTAGCCCTGTTTGTCCTCAATTCCTGGGGTTGCTTCTACTCTCCTGATTACTTTCTTGTTTATGTCCCACATCTGCTAAATTATCACTTAGCAGTTAGGTTCTTTCACAGATAAATGGTCTCCATAACAATACACATTTCCTGTGCACAGGGCCATGAATTACCAAAAGAGAGAAAGGGATCAAAGATAATTAGGAATGGGGAGAGAACCTATTTTCCATAACAAAGCACATTTTCCAAATCTAATATCCACATTTGGTTTTTAATTTGCATCTCTGTAGTGTATCATTAGCAAAATTGTCTTAGTTAAAGGTGAAATTGTGATGTGTTTTCACACTCCAGGTAGTACCATATTTGCTCAGTGACCCTGACACCATCAAAACTATCCACTCCTGCCAATTTCACTTATATAACATTTGTCCAAAATATATGTGCAAAATAGCCCCCAACAGAAATAATTTCAAGAGACTGTAAGCACATACGGAAAAAGAAAGGATCTGAAAAAAGAAAAATGAGCAACTCACTGTGAACTCCAACAACCAAATCTGTATACTTAATGTATTTGAGACAGGTAAGATGTTAATTCCTGTCACCTTTTAACAGACCAGACCAGTTTTTGGCTGCTTTTCATAATACAGTAGGGCCCCGCTCATACAGCGGGTTACGTTCTGGACCCCTGCTGTAAAGCGAAAACCGCTGTAAAGCGGATCCCATTGAGTTACATTGACCAAAATGGCACCCGGCGGCAAAAAACCTCTGTAAAAGCGGAACAAGCGCTGTAAAGCGGGGCCTTTCTACAATTCACAACTGCTGTATTAGCAGAACGCTGTAAAGCGAAGCGCTGTAAAGCGGGGCCCTACTGTACCTTTTTGAAAGGATGTTAGCGGTCTTTCTTTTAATTCTCCATTCTCCAGATTTCTGAATTTCTGAACTCTGTTGGGGTAAACTACAATTCCCAGGATTCTTCAGGGAAGTCATGTGTTCTAATTGTTCTTTTAAATGTATGGTGTGTACCCAGGCAAAGAAAAGTTCAAAAGGGCAACCCTTCGGCTTCCCATTGTGGAAGGGAACTCTTTGCGCTGCCCTTTGCTGCTGCCAAGGGACCACCCTCAGCAGCAGCCCTCTGAGCATTCTCCTCAACCGCTAGATAGGGATGCTTGAAAAGTTCAGTGTTTGCCAAGTTCAGTATAGAAATATCTTGAACTGCAGCTTTTGTATTAATGTTTGGGATGGAACTTGGTTGTCTACCAGATTTGGCAGTTTAAATGTATCCAAATACATGTTTGCATCTGCATTTTGTCACATCAAGCAGGCATCAAGGGTTGGTGCAGTCGGGCATCTGCTGTGGGCCCAAACCCCAGCAAGGGGGCCGTTGATCTCCTTGGATCTACTTCCCCTCTTCACTATTGCAATCTGCTTGGTCATAGGCTTTCTACCTGGCAAGCAAATAGGTAGTAGACGTTATAAAGAAGAGGAGCAGTAGGAGGTGGTGATCATGGCAGTGAGGAGCTAGATTTTATAAGGGCAGAGAGATGAGACAAATGATGGGTTTTGGCAGTAGATGAAGGGCAGCAGAATAGAAACAGTGCTGCATGCGATGAATACAGGTGGAATGGAAAACAATGCCTCCCTACATCCCTATTAGAAGTAGAAGGAGTTATCTATATCTGTAGACAGAGAAGCAAAGTATTTGGGGGATCATTCAAAGAATGTTGATCCTTTAGTTGTGTAATTTTTGGATCTTGGCTTTCGATTCTCTGGGTGCATAAATGTAGAATCCTAGAAGAGAGCTCAGTTCAGAGCAATGTGAGACCATTTTCAGATTTGTTTGTTTTATAAAAAATGTTTCTATACGGCTTTCATGATGCTGCTGGCATTGATGGGAAGTGTTATCAAATGTGCTTTGATTTGTTGAATGAAAAAGTTTATTGAGTGGTCTAGTAGTTTGCAAGGGAATGGTTGAAAATGTGCTGCAATAGCAGAAGCAAGTAGGCAAACCTGCATTCTGCTTGCCAGTATGCTAGAGTTAGACATTAATGTGAAAGAGGTCTTGCAGCAGATTGAGGTCTTCTTCAAATTCCTCTTTCAGGAAATTATGTTTGCACATATATCAGTGCTCTCTCTTCTGTTACACCAAAGATGCTTTGCCCTGGAGCTCTAATAACAAAGTGAAAGCGGAACTATCCCTGGTAGAAGGGGACTCTTTTCCCCTTCCTTTGCTGCCCAGGGACTGCCAGCAACAACATGACTTGCAGCGTAATCACACTGCTTTCATCTTCTCCAATTGCTTTTGGAATTCCTCCAGGTGATCTATGATTTCGCATCCCATTATCCCACCCCCTCCCCGGTCTCCTGCTCCTGTTAACAAAAATAAGACAATTCTCCATTGGCCGCAATTTTTTTGCTGACGTATTTGATTCGGGTTTTGCCTGCCTCTTGCCGTTTCTGATTGGGGTTTGGGTTCTTTTTTTAGATTCCTTTTGCAAACAGATACAAAGGAATAAAAAGGTTCATTAGAGTTTGGAGGTAACTCTTGGCTAAGATTCCATTCATTTTAATTGTGCTGGACTTGATTGTCTTCCCTTCATATTCTTATTAGTAATGACTTGTCCCAAATAGGTGCTTTTGCTTTTAAATCCTCCCCCCACTCCCAGAAGGCTAATTTTCTGAGTTAATGAAATGCAGCGATAATTAAACTGTATCTATGGAAGGCACATTTCAACCTGGGATATGAGTGTTTCGCTTTAGGGTAATTATTGGTGCTCCCCCCCCCCGTTTCTTTCAGCAAAGTGAATAGCAACCTCCACTTTCTGGAACTTTGCTGTGGAATGCCTTAAAATGGCCTAAATACACCAAGTGAGTCAACTGCAGGTCGACACCATACATTTAAAGCACATTATTTCTCCCAAAGAATCATGGGAACTATATTTTGTAAAGGGAGCTAGGGCATTATAACTCTGTGAGGGGAAAACTACAGTTCTCAGAATTTTTTTGGTGGGGATGGAGTCGTGCTTTCAATGTGCATTAGATGTGCATTAAATGTACGGCATGGTTCTGCTCTATAACTAGCATTGCTTCACCATTCAAGACTCACTATAGCCCTCCTCATTCATTTGCCCGTGCACACAATGTACATGTACAGAAGATGGAATGAGGTGACACATTGGGCCTTTGCTCCCAATGAACTCTCAGCTGGTCACACTCACAACGTTTTGTGTATAGAATCCAAAGGTCTGGAAAGGGGCACCAGCTGTATACAGATAGTCCCCTTTATAGACCTTTGGGCTTTTCCTGCAAAAGGTGGGGTGGGACCACTACTGCAGTCTCATTCCCTGTTTCTCCACACACACAGTTCCCATCTCAATTCCAAGCTGGAAGATTCAGGTCAGATATATGAAAGTACTTCTTCACATAGTGCATAGTTAAAATATAGAATTAGCTCCCATGAGAGTTAGTGATGGAGGATATAGTGGCTACTAGCCATGATGTCTGTTTTCTGCCTGCACTGTTGGAAGCAGTATGCTTCTGAATGCCAGTTGCCTAGAATCACAAATAGGGGACTGTTGCTATTGCCCTCAGGTCCTGCTTGCAAGCTTCCCATAAGTACCTGGTTGGCCACTGTGAGAACAGGATGTTGGACTAGATGGGCCATTGGCCTGATCCAGCAGCAGCCAGGCTCTTTTTTATGTTCTTAATGTACATGCAGAGGAGGTGTGAAGAGGGTTTGTGTACATTGTGCAAAGGAAGAGATCTCATGGATGCATCAGTTGGAAAGGACGAGTTACCTCTGACTGGTTTCTAACAGCAAGGATATGTGAGTTTCTTTAGTCTTTTTGAAACATTGCTTGCTTCCCTTGAAATTCCTTAGAGATTTCATTTAAGCAGGACCTTCAAAATTCACTTTGAATTTCACTCTGTTGACTAGTCAAAGCAAGAAACCCCTCCCCAGAACCTCTCCCACCCCTTGAAATATGTAGCAGGCCTGGTCAGTCTAGAGTCTTTGCAATGCCAGCTAATAAGGGCTAGGGAAGTTCTCAAAATAAAAACATAAGAATATATGTTCCTTATCCTAGTCTCCTTGCATTTTGGAGTTCCAAATTACCTATTCTTGTTTTAAATGCTTGACTGATTTTTATCCGTGTTTTAGCAATGATAGTTTGATGTATATTTGTTTTTTAATTGTTTTGTGGATTTAGTTGTGTTTTATACACAATTTGATTTATACACTGCTTAGAAAGTGCTTTGATTAAGCAGTTTATAAGTCTTCAAAATAAACACATAACATGAAATCAGTGCATTGGAAATCCTCTATTATGGGAGAGAAAATCAATTTGGGTTGTATTTTAATGCGAACCTACCTCATATGCAGTTCCTGAACGAGGGATGAAATTCAGGCCTTCAAAATTTGCCCTTCTCTGAATTTTGCAATGCAATTCTCCAACACAAATATGTGTACAAACATATATATTTGTGGGAAATGTGCATTATGCATGTATTAATAAAAATATTATTGCTTGCAAAATGTGTATTTTAAATGTGCAATAAAATGCTGATTAATTTTCATGAGTACTTTTCTTTTTTTAAAAAAAGCAAATTGCTACAGAAATGTGGCAAGTGGAACTTAAGAATGAAAACATGAGAAATGGAGGAACTGAAGATAAATTCATCCATCCCTTCCTCTATTGTTCTGTTTTGAATAGCTGAATGTAGTGCAGAGCATTGTCAACACTTAGTTTGTCACAAGTTTCAGTTCCTTCTATGGTGGACAGATGGAAAAGAGGACACAGTTCCTGAACCTTGACTATTTGTGGAGAAGAATTCAGCAGCTTGTCATGCAAAGGATGGCAGGGCTCCCTCACCTTAAACAGGTATGAAGAAGGTGTTCAACAGGTGTAGTTTGCCATGCAGAAGAAGATACAGGGTGTTCTTGATGTAAGCTTTATGTAATCATACATACATTCACTTCAACTTTGCTTTTTTGCCATGATCTATAAATGCAGAAGTGCACATCAGTAATGGGAAAGGTGGTGGGCATGATGCAGAGGAAATGGAGGCAAACAATGAATGATCCAACAACAGAATTAATTAAACAAATTCTGTAGAAGCCAGGGAAGGGTGAATCTGTGGAAATAAACGTAAGAACATAAGAAGAGCCTACTGGATCAAGCCGGTGGCCCAACCAGTCCAGCAACCTGTTCTCACCGTGCTCAACCGGATGCCCATTATGGGAAGCCCACAAACAGGAACTGAGCACAAGAGCACTCTCCCCTCCTGCAGTTTCCAGCAACTGGTATTCAGAAGTATACTGCCTGCACCGTGGAGGTAGACATAGCCATCAGGGTTATCCTCCATGAATTTGTCTAATCCTCTTTCAAAGTCATTCAATAGAGGAATGGAACTGGGAAAATTTGCTTATCCTTAGATAGCTTTGAGGTCTTGAGAGCACACTGGAGCTCACCAAGGCAGGCCCCAGTCTCAGGGCACCATCAGGCTCATGGCGGGAGCCCCAGAGTCCTTGATACAAACAATATTTCTCATTGGGAAGATTTCAGGCTGTTCCATTTGCCTCTTTCCTGCTCCTGAATTAAATTCTACTCCCCTGCCAAAATCGCTCCTAGAAAGTAATCTAGCCGTTATTATGGAGGAGGTCAAACCAAATCTGTCATGGTATTTCTTTCTGGCCCCAGTTTGGCCTCTCCCAGCAGAGCTCAGATACACCTCCTGATTTATAGGGACTATTGTGGTCATTGCAAGTGGGGTATTTGCTGAAGGCAGGGTTTCAACATGTACTGTGTCACTTCAGTGAGATCTCCAGTTCACTCTGGCTGAGATAAATGCAGCCTGGCTCGGAATACTGATCAGCCTCCTGACAGAAAAAGGCAGAGGACCAGACAGGAAGCTCCACCTCTCCTGTCACGGCTGCTGTCTGTCTATCTTTTTTTAAATCCCAGCAGCTGGCCCAACAGACTCAGCTTTTCCAGTTTTGAAAAGTGTGCCAATGGGCTACAGATGCTGACTCTTTAAAAGAATTTGACAAATCTTAAAGCTTTGCAAGCAACTTGACTAATCGAAAGATGGTTTTGTTTTGTAATGATGCTCCTGGGTTTCAGTTTGAGAACATTTGTTTGCTATCTCTTCTCAAGTGAGCCTCATGGGGTCTATTTCTCTTATTTACTTTTACTCACCCTATATATATTGGCACAAGGCTTTTTTATTTCCTTCCTTCCTTCCGGTGGCAATCCAATACATGTCTACTCAGAAGTAAGCTCCATTGGGTTCAGTGGGACTTACTCCTGTGTACTGGATTGCAGCCTTAATGGTTTCTTACCTCTTCATTTATAAGTTGTTTAATGATATATTTCGATGTGCATTTTATAATTCCTTTAGGAATTTGCATGCCATGATTTTATTCTCTCTCTCTCTCTCTCTCTCTCTCACACACACACACACACACACACAGACACACACACAGACACACAGACACACAGACACACACACACACACACACAGATTAAATTTAGGGAGGGAAAGAGCTGAAACATGAGCCTCCTTGGTCATTAGCCAGCTCCAAAATAAATGGAATGGGAGATAAGGACCTGTGTGCTGCCCTTCTCATTTAGATCTCAGGATAGATTCAAGATGCTAGTACTGGTGTACAAAGCCCTATACAGCTTGAGCCCAGGATAACTAAAAGATCACCTCACCCCTACATCCCCAACCAATCATTGAATTCTGCAGGAGAAGGCATCCTGCAGATACCATCCTATCACAATGTCAGAATCGGGCCTTTAGTGTGTTGGCCCCTCCCCTTTGGAACTCCCTCCCACTGCGTACCAGACAGACATCTTCATTGCTGTCTTTTCAATGCCTGTTTCAGCAAGCCTTCAAAAACCTTTATAACAGTTGGTATCTATGTGGGATTTGAATTAGTTTTATGTATCTGCTATTGTTTTAAACTATATATATATATATAACTGTCTTTATATGTGTTACTATATGCATATATATATACTATACACAAATCATTTCAGGATGCCTCATGGGAAGCAATTCATAAATGAAACAAACAAACAAATAATAATACCCACCTACCCTTTAAATAGGCATATCCCCATAGATTTGCTCTCACTTCCATATAAATAAAATCCTCACTGCACTGTCTTCCTCCTTCAGCAAAACACCGTGTTGCAAGATCCGAGCTTCCAAGTTGCTCCAAGCAATCTCTTGTCCTCATACCTTCTCCCCCTGGTTCTTGGGTCCCAGTCCACAAGACGGTGTCAGTCACCGCTGCATTCTGCTTTCCCATTGGATCTGTTCTACATTTTTGCCCCAAGCCCCTTCCTGCTTTTCATTCTTCAAAGGCAAGAGAGCTGCAGTTTACTGTATCCATAACCATAATTACCTGTTATTGCCTGTGGAGCCATGAAGGGACTTTGAGGAACTGGCTGAGACCTTGACAATTGGGCTGCGTTTTGCTGAGTGGTAAGCAGCATCAGTATGGATTATTTCCTCTCTATTCTGAAAACTTCTGCTAGAGTTTGCTTGTTATTTTAGGGCTTGCAACCAACCTCCAAGGGTTCTCATGAAGCCCAAATGCAATTTAGTGGATATATATATCCTTCAATTCACTGAGCCTTACAGTCAGTGACATATCTTCTTGAGGAGAGTAGAAATTTGATCTGGATCAGATAGAGCTCCCCTTGCTCTGAGCAGAAGACAGAGCCCCAAACTTTCCATCCCCGTATCTAACTCGATAAGAAGAATGCAGAAACCTGTGTGCAAACTTAATTATATTTCACAAATTTACGGAGGCTTTAACCTCTCGGTTAACCATCTCGGCAGAACCATCCTCTCGGCAGCCTCCACTTTGCTTTCTCTTGGATGCAAGAAGTGGCCCCCTACAGATTCTGATGGTAGGCACAGGTTTGTTGTCCCCTTAAGGGTTATTCCGCAAACTCTTTTCTCTTTCTGCAGTCTGAACTGTGCAACTTCTTCTTAAACTTCTTCCTTTGAACTCTGTAGGGGCTTCAGACTCAAGCTGAGATTAATTATACATTTGGACATGTACAAAGGGATACCTGCTTCCTTCAGATAACAGTTTCCAACTGAAGCTGTTAGAGAAAGCTACATACAGTGAAAAAGACCAGGGGGTGATGGTGTCCATTCTTTGGTACGGAGCTGTATGCTACATACTTTGTCGCCCTGGGTTCCTACTGGCAGGAAGGGTGGGATATAAATCTAATAAATAAATAATACTTTGCAAATGAACGGTAGCTTTTGACAGTGGTATGGACAGTAGCAACTGACAAGTTGATTGCAAGATTGTTCCAGTCTTTTAAATTTTCTTTACCCAGCTAGGACAATTATTCTGTATCCAGGGAATATGACAACAACATAAGAGACTTTGCCACAGTCATTCAGCTTCAGTAGACATGCTGGCATCAATATAACTATATATTGATATATAGTGATTATATTCAATCAGACTGTTGTCCTGTTTAGCCCAGAACCAGAGTTTCCAAGTCATGAGCAGTAGCTTGATTCCAATCTAGTCAGGCCTCATCTGGATTATTGCTCCCCCTAAGAGGTGCACTTTAGAAAGAATGAAGATAAACCAGGTTGGGGAAGCGTGGTCAAGAACAAGGTACAATCCAAGGTCCTGTTCCTTTGCTTGAATTCCTACTCGAACCTTGCCTATGAACCCTTTATGGAGCGGAAATCAGAGCTTGGAAAAGTTACTTTTTTGAACTACAACTCCCATCAGCCCTAGGCAACATGACCACTGGATTAGGCTGATGGGAGCTGTAGTTCAAAAAAGTAACTTTTCCAAGCTCTGAGCAGAATAGCAGAGGATCCAGCTTCAGTCCTCAACATCTCCATGTAAAAGGATTTTGGGTGTCAAGGCTAGGAAGGCCTTCCTGAGACCCATGAGACTCACCCCCAGACACTGTTGGACTCCACCAGGGATGGGGAAATAATCGACCTCCATATTTTGCAGACTACAAACCGCATATCTTTGACGATTGGTTATGTTGGCTGGGGCTGGAGTCTGACACCCTCTGAAGACCTATGTTTCCCCATCTCTTGTGTAGAAATTATGGACCAAGCTGGACCAATGGCTAGACTCGGTAAAAGGCAGCTCCCTAAATTCCTATAAATGCATACATGCAATGCACGTTATTGATACAAGAGCTGTTCCTCAGAATGTAAATCAGTGGCAGGCAGCTTACTGGTTAAAGGTGACAGCAGAGCACAAACTAGACAGGTTTGCAAGCCCACTGGGAAATTTGCAATCATTTACCAGCAACTGCCTTCCAGCAGTAACTGTCTGAAGTCCAGTGGCAGGTTCTCGGAACGGCCATCCAAGTGCACGGCTGAGCTTCCTGACGGCACTCGAGAGATTTCTGACCTTGATGCTGCCAGTCATGAAACAGAAGCATTAACATTTCTTTTGCAAAGACAGAACTAATCTTTCACAGGGGCTAAGTTGCACTCTAGCTTGCCTTCATGGTTAGAAGGCCAGGTGTGCTTATGAAGTTAGCTTAGCAATGGCATCAAAGCTTTGGTTGGGGCTATATTTATGGCCAGTAGGTCTTTTCCCTGGGACAACAAAGGCCCTTTCTGGTTTATAACTAGATGATGAAGCCTTCTGACTGGCTTTTATCTTCTCAAGGATGGTCATCTTAAAAGGAAGGTGCTGGAGAAGCTCTCTGTGTTCTCAGCTTTGAATTCATCCTCTTCCAGGTCCTGCATTCACCCCTTCACACATTTTACATTTCACAGAATATGATTGCACAACAACACCCTCTGTCTTTGGTGGGCTGTCAAGTTTCAGTAGAATAATCACAAACCCTGTGTGCTGAGTGCATGAGATCTATTTGGAATCAAAGGAAAGCTGACCTGATGGCCCACTGGAGATTGTTTGTTTTTAATTAGAAGTATAATTAAAATATATGTATTCATATTGGGAATAGTACAAAAGCTTTTTGAAGATCACTTGAAAGGGAAAGGCAGGAGAAACAGGCCCCAGCTTCACAAAGCAACCAGAAAAACAATGAGAGAAAATCCATCCCTGTTCAGCCCATCGCGGACAATTGGCATAAATTGTTGGGTTTGCATCTCCATCCTTAGAGGGAGAGAACTGTTCCTTTGAGCTTCCTTTGAGGACTAACTACATGCTCACATGGCTATATATCTGTGGATTCTCAGAACTTTTACACCCATCATCTGCTGATGTGCAGCTTGAAATATGTCATCTCTGTCATGTCATTTGGCCATATATTGTCAATGCACAATTAAATCGTGCATGCTTATTGGAGGTAGTGTTTTTTTTAAAAGGCAATAGCAGACCAACTAAATATCACAAAAGAGTGTGCAAGCTTCGAGTTTTCTATTCTATAATATTTATTGGTTTTTCAAATAACATACAACTTCAACAAAACTTAACAACTGTAATAACTTATTCCCACAGAGTAATGGAACATTTCTTATACAGCTTCATTAACTTCTCTCTCTCTCTCCCCCCCCCCATTACAGTACAAAAAAATAGCCAGAAACATCATCTGATGAGATCTTTCCAAAAGGATTTCTGTAGACTTGGAGACCAGAACTCAGGAGTCCCTTTGTAGAGATGTGTTGTTTATTATTTGGGTTGTACTCAGTGTTTCATGAGGAGAGTTACCCTTATACGACAAAAACCCCTGTCTTTCCCCTCAGTGCCCGCAAAATCTGCTCCAGAGGGTCCCCCAACCCTTTGGAGCAGATTTTAAGGGTGCATGGGGTCTGCATGGGCGAAAGTTTGTTTCACTAGTGGAATAGCAGCATTGGATCCAATGCTTTGAATTTATTAATAAAGTCATCCGTTTTTGCAACTCTTTGGGAGCAGGAGGATTGTGGTGGTGCCTTAACGCCTCAGACAGAATAAATCCCCAAACCTGCACAAATTGTTTGCTGATTGTCGGACCCAGCTGAGATTACGACGGTTGCCCAATTATCATTCTTGTGGCTACCAGAAGGAAACTCAGTATCTCCCTATATCAGTCAGCTGATGCAATCCCTTCACAGTGCCCATGGTGCAGGTATGGAAGTGGCTCTGGATTTTTGAGGGTCTCTGGGCAAAAGACCACCAGTAGCCCCTATAACTTCACTGTTTCACAAGCTGACCCATCATGTTTTCAGTGAACAAAAACTCACACCCCAGCCATTACAGATTTCACCAGAACATTGATCTCCCCTTTGATCATTTTCAAATGCATCTTCTTTTCTCATTAATTGATAGAGAATGATTTTTACAAGCATAGAAGAAAATTTCAGCATAGCACTAAAACAAACAGCACTTTGGAAGGTGGAAGAAGA
The DNA here is from genome assembly GCF_030035675.1 of Rhineura floridana. NCBI lineage: Eukaryota > Metazoa > Chordata > Lepidosauria > Squamata > Rhineuridae > Rhineura > Rhineura floridana. Next base: position 42,886,626 of record NC_084491.1, read on the forward strand.
GGCAGAAAGCTGGGTGAGGTGAGTTGGATGAAGATGGGAGGCACTTTGAGGGTGCAAGGCTCCTGAAGATCTGGGGTGGGCTGGTGGGCATTCTGCCTTGCAAGACAGCTCGCTGTTTGCCCCCACGTATGTTTTGCATTTGAAAATGTTAGCTTTTTTTCACAAAAATGCTCGAAGCCTCCAGTGGTCTCTCCACCCAAGGAAGCCAAACTTGACTCATCCTGCTCTTAGAACTTTTTGCTGCTTGTGGAAATGTGGAGCAATAAGAACAGCCTTTGGAAGGCACTTGTAAAGGGAACCTCCTCACCTTCTCTTCTGCTTTCTACATTCATTTCTCTCTGATGAGGAGCAGGAGGCAAGTGCTGGTGTTTGCTCCAGAAAAGGCAAACCAAGTCTATTCAATATATGGGTTGATCTCCCCTGAGGCAGCCAAGGTAAAGTTCAGGAGAAACCCTTTGCATGTCTGCACGCACGCACGCACGCGCGCACTCACACGCTGCTTGCTTGCTGCTGTGATGTTCTGCAACTCCTGATGCAAAATAAATTCTTCTTCCTGCAACTGTTAAATAAAAACTTTTTAAAAGGTCAGTGGTACACCTCAAGATGGTTCAGCAAGGCTTGAGGGCTGGCCTGCTTTAGGATTTGTCAAGATCCCAGGATCCCAGAAGGGTAACTGTGGCACAGAGGACTTGGGCAGAAGAGCCCTGTCTTCAGATCTCCATTCAGCCCATCCTCATTGCTCAACTCAGCCGACCCGTGGATGGATACAACCAATTTTATACATATTTATGTACAATATTAATAGACTACTTTTCAAGCAACAGCTCTCAAAGTGATTTATGTAACAGCAAGTAGGAACTGCAACAAGATGTTGCATCATGGAGTGCTCTTATCCAGGGTTCTAGCCCGCCAATCATGCCCTTCTTCAGGATACTCCATTGCATTCCCCCTCCCCTTTGTTCCTCTGTCTCTTGCCAGCCAGCCAGCATCCTCTCCCCACTGAGCATGCTCAGTCTTCATTGGACTGTTTTGAGTGTTTGTTCCCACCACTGAGGGGTTTCTCCCCTCCCACAAAAAAGGTTTGTTGTAGCTCTGCAAATCTTGGGTGCTTCTGAATCTGCTGGTATCTCTCTGTTGTGCGGGGGTGGCAGGGATGGAAAGACCTGTCAATTTCAGTTCTCTCAGTCTCAGTTTCTCACTTTTCTTATGTTAAATTCAGTCCTCTACATCTCTGCAGCAATCTGCGGGTTTTTTTTAAATCCTCATGAAAATTCACCATTTTAGTGTGAATTTCTCCAAATACATTTTTGTAGGGTGTTTTGACAAAGGTACACATTTCTCGTGTGAGGAGGAACCTCTGATACACCCCTTTAAATCTTTTGTGTCTGCATGGCCCTGGTGTCATGACTAATATCTTGTTCCCTCTGTTTGGCTGCCACCACAGATGATAACACAGAAGAAGAGTCATTGTTAATGGAGATCCAGTGTGGTGCAGGGACTATGAGTGTTGGGCTGGGATCAGGGGACCCAGGTTCAAATCCCCATGAAGCTTTCTGGGTGACAATGAGCCAATCCCTATCTCTCAGCCTAACCTACCTCAGTGGCTTGTGGTTGTTGAGGATAAAATAGGGAGTGAAGGATGCCAGTCTGAGCTCCCTGGAGGAATAGTGGCATTTTTAAAAATGTAATACATTTCAAAACATCCCAAACTGTGAGCCAGATACAGGTCATTTGAAACAAGAGAGAAATCAGAGTCAAACACAGACGTGCCTGTTGTATCCAGAGGTCCCGTGAGGGATTTAAAACTGTTGTACGGTCACTCCACATTCAGGAAGCCCATCTCTGCTTCCTGGCATTGAGTCCAAGGGAGCAGGGAGAGCCACCTCATTATGTGAACAACATGATTAGCTCTAATATTGAAGCGTGACTCTGTAATTGACTGAGGTCTTGTCATGATGCTGAGATGATTCAGTGGTGTTTCTGTTGCTGAACTCCTCTTAATAAGGTACTTGCTAAGTTGTGCCAAAGAAAGCAATGGGCAATGGAAGGCGTTTGCTTCCAGAAATCCCTTAAGAGCACAGAAGGCCCCAGAGAGAAGCATTCGTCCCAGTAATTGTCATGTTACAGCCCTGGAGATCTTTTGCCTTTGGCAATACAGCGCTACTGGCACGTTGTTGAAGCTAAATAAATGGTAGATGTCATGGGCAGAAGTGTTTTAGAAAGGCACTCGGGCCCTGAATACTAGGTGCCCATGGTGAAAATCCATCCAAAGACTCCGCTCTCAAATTAGAAAAGCATAACTTCAGTTTTATCCAACATTCTCCATTTCCCCAGAATTAAGACAGAGGTTGCCGGCAAGTGGATTTTTGCAACCTATGAACTCCCCCAAAGCTGTTCACTTTTTCTGGCATCCAATTTACAAGTAAATGAATGAGGCATTTTAAAAAAAAAAACATAGGTAGACCTTCTTCCCCCACCTCACCCCAGCCGCAGCAAGTAGTAGGGTAGGCTGAGGATGCAAGCTGATCATTTAACAAGACCTTATTAGTAGGGCGGTTCTGATGACAAGAAAGCCATCCCATGTGCAGTTGCCATTAATTAGCAGCATCAAGGGCCGGAAGAATGGGCCATAATGAAGAAGTTCAAGCAAGCTCTTTCCAAATGCCATTAGCCCTCCTGTACCCCGGTTCCACTTGATCAGAGATTGGTGGCAGCAGGGCAGGCGGGGGAGGAGAGATTGATTGTGTATGTTGATCAATGCACTTTAAGGAGCTTCTTCACTAGCTAATTAAAATATTTTGACACACATACACAGAGATCTCCAATCCTCAACTCCTTCTTCCCCATTTTGCTGTAGTTGTTGTTGTCAACATTTAAAAACAATTGAACAGGGCTGGCCCTACCATTTGACAGAGTTGTGGACAGAGTTGTGTATAGTACATGGCTTGTTCTGCCCTCCCCCCCCCCCACTAGTCTGCTGGATCTGATGAAGTAGAGGATGCCATCCCATTGCCAGTGTTGAAGCAAGATTCAACTTAACTTCAGTCTGGTTGGCTTCCATACAGGAAAAGGGCAGGAGGAGCCATCTTGTCTTTCACCTCAGAAAGAAAAATGCATTGAGTTAGCCCTGCAACTGAACCATTTAAAAACACTTAGCCTCTCTTGTCTTTGGCCAAGGAAATGATTTTGTGGGCCAAGTAGAATATGGTAGATCTTACATGGCAGCCTCTCACCGGCTGCAGAAGGAATGGGGACATGCTCCTTAAAATGGCTCTATAAAAACATAAGCGCCTTTCCAGATCAGACTGAAGATCCATCAAATCTAGCATTCTGCGGCCAACAGCAGCCAGGAAGATGCGTCTGAGATAACGTGTGCAGTCAGGCATGGAGACGACACTTTGTGCCTTACATATATTGTCTCTGGACCTGGAGGTTTATTGGTTTATCACATTTTATTTGTATACTGCATTTTTATCCCACTCTTACTCCAAGAACCTCAAAGTGCCATGCAGGGTCTTGTGCCCCCCCCTTCCTGTTTTATCCGCACAAGGTTTGTGGCCTTGGCTCAAATGACTGTCTCAAGGTCATCTTCACTGGGGTAGCTATCATAATGATATGTGGTCATATGTGGTGGTACCCAGTCTCTGGAATGGCCTCCTCTCTGAGGTGCAAAGGGCACCAACACTGCTTACCTTTCAGTGGTGACTGAAGTTGTGCAACTTTGCCTAGGCTCCTGGTAGGGGGTGAATTAAATCTCAGTGGTTAACTGATGATTGCTTGCTGTTTATTGGTGCTTATTAGTGTCTTTGCTAATGATGTTTTATAGTTTGCATTCATTTCTTTTATTGTTATGTGTACGTAAGCCAGCGTGGAATCTTCCGATGAAGGGCAGGATTATAAAATAAATAAATAAATAAGGAACAAACAGTCTTCTGTGTCATTCTTTAATACAACACCTGTGCTGGCTGGCACTTGATGGGAGTTGTAGTCCAAAATATTTGGAGGGCACCAGATTGTGGAAGGCTGCATTGAACCATTAATAAGTGCCCAGGGTCTGTGGATAACTTGAGGCTTGCAAATGAGATGCCTTTTGCTCCCTGAGGAGCCAACTGCTGTGTTTGCTTCCTGGATTCATTGCTTTGATTTGGATTCCTGCATTGAGCAGGGGGTTGGACTTGATGGCCTTATAGGCCCCTTCCAACTCTACTATTCTATGATTCTATGAAAGGAAACAATTCAGTAAGAAAACAAATAAAAATCTGGTCGGAGTAATATTAAAAGAGAATGCTGGTGGTGTTCCTTTACCAAAGAATGTCAACAATTTCATTTATCAGGAATGATTGCAAGTAGTTGACATTTCAAGCTTGATAAACCCAATAAATTAAGGAATTCTAATAACGGAGGCTACTAAATAGTGGCCTTTTCATTTGGAAGAAATTTCAGAAGAGATTAGAAGGGTTGGCACCTCTTCTCTCTCGCTCTGATCTTGCCTACCTTTTCACAAGAATCAGGGCCTTAACTGGTTGACATCTTGATTGAGATCTATGCAATTACATCAGGCTGGATTAGCAATCTGGCAGGCACCCCCCCTGGGGGCGGATGGCCAAACAGCTGCTTCCTGTGATTAGTAAAGTTAATTAGGTCACCTTCATTTATAAAGCAAGCAGGCCGGATGCCCACCAAAGGCAGAAATTCCAGTGAAGCGATTAGCAAGGCAGGCTCCCAGTTATACATCACCCCCTTGCCAATCAGACAGATTAAAGGCAATGGCTCAGAGATTAAATGTAATATGCAAAAAGAGCATTGCAAAGTATGAACCAACGGTCACTCCTGGCTGGATCCCCATGGGGAGTGACTGGTAAACTACGGCACATTTATTCATAGTAGTTGCTCAGAGAAAATATGCCTGCTTTCTGCAGCAAACCAGATCAGAAGCACCTGCACAAAGAAACAGGCCTCTGCTTTCCTCTTCCACAGTATTCAGTACTGATGGGTTGTTGTACCCCATATGGACAAAGGCTGTAAATATGGTAAATATTAATTAAATAAATAAGCAAGCAAGCACATACACTCTCCTTCTGACTCTCCCTGAATTGACTTGGCACAAAACAAGCTATTTCTCAAAGAAACTGTGGGAAAGTTTGGCTTATTGAAGACCATTCAGATCAAATCAGAAGTAGTGATTGCAAAATTCAGGTAAGCACAAATTTCAAAGGATGGCTGTGTGTTGGTCCTCATATTGTTTCAGAAAGTGTGAGTTAATAGGTTCACCTTTAAATGGAAACTGAATCAATCATGCCCCCATCCTTCCAAGGACTCCAGTTCTACAGCAGTTGCAAGGGGTGTAGGGGAGAGAGCAGGTGAATCAGGATTCAGTGGAGAAGAGAGATTTCCTTTTCTTCCTCCGCCCATCATTCAGCCAACAGAGCCCCAAAAGCACAGCAAGTGGATAAGGATGTATTTGGACCAGTTCCTTAGCTAGACACTCCTGACTTTGTTAACCTGGTTGGATGGCTCACCTTGTATCTCACTAACCTTACCCTGAACCTTAACCTGCTGGTCAGAGAGGGAATTTGAGATATTTGAGTCTTGCAGCTCCTCCAGCTTTACAAAGAGTGAGGCTCAGAATAAAATCATATTTGAAATGAGCATCTCAAGTTGCTAAATTCCATATTCGGAGTCAAGGAATTACAGGGCTTGGTGTCTTCTCTGGTATCCAGTGACTGAACATGATTTACTGTGTTAGGCTGCAGGCAGGGAGCCATTGAAAAGTTGCCAAGAGTCTCCTTGTGCCTGATCAGATGCACCCACTCAGCCTCTGTGCCTAGTTTTTCATCTTCCACCTTGAAAACATCTCTGATTATACCAAATGAAAACGAAAGCATTCCAGTGTTTAATACTGTCTTGAGAAGTGCAGCTGTATATGTATAATATGACTTTTATTTGCACTTAGGTTGTGCTCAGAGCAGGTGCTGCTATCTCTGTCCCTCTTACACACACTTTACTACCTCTGTGCAAGAAAAATAATAACGAAAACCATAAAAACATAAAACAGCCCATCTATGCTCTTCCCCTGTGGCTAATGCATAATTTTGAGTAGTATTTATGTTGGCCACCTAAGAAGGGAAATTGCCCTATTAAGAGAATCTTGCTCTATGAAATTGCAAGTGTTGTCCCTACTTCCCCAAGCATTTATAATTCAGAGGAAGGGGTCTCTTTCTGGGAAACGTCCTGGACACTTGGCTGAATGCTGGCAAGTTTCCTGATTTTTATTCCTTGTGTGGGTTATTATAACTGCCTTGACAAAGACTGAGGGTAGTATTCAGTGCTCCTCCTACTCAGTGTAGACCCAATGAAGTTAGTAGACATGACTAACTTGGATTTATTAATTTCCAGGTGTTTACTCTGAGTAGGATGTAGCTGAAGACAACCCTTATTCCTAGAAAGAGGGACTGGAGCTTTCCTGGTAGACCCACTCTCTCATCTAAGAACACTAAGAAAGAACAACAAAGGAGGGTCCACAGTCGTAGAAAGAGAGGAAGCCGCCTTGTACTGAGTCACACCATGGCTCCATCTAGTTCAATGTTGCCTTTGCATTCAGTGGCAGTGGCTCTCCGGGGTCTCTCCAATCTGGAGATGCCATTGGGGGTTGAACCTGAGCCCTGCATGCAAAGCAGATGATCTACTGCTGAGCTATGACCCTTTCCGTAGCCCAGCTTCCTGTTTCCCACAGTGGCCTACCAGATGCCTCTGGGAAACCCACAAGCAGGTTTTTGTCGCTGGTGTTCCTGTTGTTGCTCCCTTGCAGCTGGTATTCAGAGGCAGGCTGCCTCTGGGAATGGAGGTTCTGCTTAGCTAACATAGGCTATCGCTGATGATAGACTTCTCTGTTCATTTGTCTAATCCCTTTTTCAAAGACAGCTAGGGATGGAAAGATCTGTCAATTTCAGTTTTCTCAGTTTCTCACTTTTCTAATGTTAAATTCAGTCCTCTACATTTCTGCATCAATCGGCAATTTTTTTTAAAAAAAATCCTCATGACAATTCTCCACCAAACTCATTGCAAATTTCTCCAAATAAACACATTTTCGTAGGCAGTTTTGACAAGAGTACACATTTTTGCTAGCCAGTTCTCATCATATCATGCCTTTTTGCATGTTATTTTCACTCATATTCATTTTTATGCACACTTTCCCCCAATAGATGCATTTTTGTAAATGTTGTTTAATTGGCAAACTACATCCCAAAATTCCAATAAATGTGAATTTTAAAGGATAGGTCTTTCTATGGCTGTTCCCATGATTGTTGACCATTACTTATGGATGTAGAGCCATCAACATGCATGGCACTTGACAGAATAACAAATGTAAAAAGAGGAGCTTCCCAGTTAAATTTGGGGTGCAGGGGAGATGTCATAAAAACACCAGAAGAGCCTGTCTGCTGGATCAGGCAAAAGGGGGCCCACCTAGTCCAGCATCCTGTTCTCACAGTGGCCATCCCCATGCCCATTATGGGCAGCCTGCAAGCAGGACCTCAAGCAAGATACTCAGGTGGAGGCAGAATAAAGGGAGAAAGTGGAAGGGAGATGAAAGACCTGCTTCTGTTCCTTATTCTTCCTTGCTCCAGAATGTGCTGGAAGAGTTATAGAATCAATCTCCTTTCCCATTGGACTGAGAAAGAGAGCATGAAGGAGTCCATCTCTGGAATGAGCACTCTAGCTGGCCATCCATTTCAGCTCAGGAGAACAGGTGGGCTATGCGTCCTCCGTAATCATATGTTTTTAGACCTTAAGGGTTGTATCCATTTAGGTTTTGCTCAGAGCAGACTCACATAATTTAATGGATCCAAGTTAGCCATACCCATTCACTTCAGTGGGTCTACTCTGAGTAGGACTAGGATTGGCTTCAACAACCCTTGGGTTCCAGATCTTTGGGAACTTTAGGTTTGGCAACAAACCCTGCAACAGTCTCTCAGAAATGCTGGTTTCACCATGAGCTTCTCTCGATGAGTCAGCTCTGCGTGCACTGTTCCTTCGGCCACTAGGCCTTTATGAAAATGAGACATTTCTATTCATCAAGGGGTTAAAATGATATCACTTATGGACTGCATGGAGACAATGGATTTTTAACCACACTGCATGTGTTAACTGGTTCCTCTCTGTGTTATCAACACACAGTTGTTTTCTGAATCACCTTTGTTAATTACATAATTATCACTGCCTCTGTTCTTTCTGTATTTCATTTTGTAGCTTAGCTGAAATAAGATTAAACAGGATCTACAAGGATCAGAACACATCAGTCTGATTAATCAAATGTTTGGGTGGTAACTAAGTTGTTCTCAGAGCAGATCCATTGAAATTAACGGATCTAAGTTATTCATGTCCATTCATTTCAATGGGTATTACTCTGAATATGACTAACATTGGATAGAACCCACTGGTTTATTAACAGACACAGAAATGCAGATCCTGGACAAAAATGAGAAATAACACAGTCCCTGCCTTGGGGCATAGCATCCATGGGTAAAGAGGACACGCCAGCTTAGGAAGGGAAGGATAGCGAACAAGAAGGAGAATTAGTGCAGAAGAGCCAGGATGGGAAGATCTCAGAACAGGTCAAAGGAAGAGCCTTTTTTTTACCACTTCAACAGTCATGGCTCCCCCCATAAATATTTGAAGCAACGCTTCCTCAATCTACCCAACCCACCCACCCACATACATTCTGAAATGTCTGTATTGCTTTTGCTTGTTCACTGCCATTGTTTTTTCAAGCCATCCCTGCTTCTTGGGTGTTATTAAAAAAACCTGACATGTAATTTCAAGCAATAGTCACATGGACAATCCCAGCCAATCAGGGTTCCTGTAGTGGATGGCACTCCAACAATACATAACCAATGAGAGTTGATCACATGCTGACAACACCGAGAGGAAATAATGAAGTCTTCAGGAAACATTGCCCTTAATGTTCATTGCCTGAAGGTAAAGTTGCTATTAAAAATGGCTCAAAAACAAAAATCAGCAGAAAGTAATTCAAGGCACAGCTTTGGCTGAGAGTAAAGGGGATTTCCCCCATTTCATGTCCTTATTTTTCTAGGTGTTCCACACTCCCCAATATTCTGGTTTACCTTGGAAAATTTCAGGAGCTGAAACATGCACAGATTGCCATACCTTTCAGGTTCCCCAATTCATTTGTATCTGCCTCCCACACATATTAACAAAATGCATTTTATGTAATATTAAATCGTTGTGCCACCTCCCCCCCCCAGCAATCTTGCTATCACTATTTGCGTCAAGAGCCATTTTGCACAGAGTTTTACTAATGTGCTCCTGTACAGTGGTAATATCTGTTTCCCAATCTCAGGGTACTGAAACTGCGGAAAGAGCAGATATTTCAGCAATGAAGCAGTGTAGACTGGGAGCTCATATAGGAGCTGGAGGCTCCACCCATTCCTGGCTCTTGAACAGGCCCTGATCCTGGCAGGAGCTTCCACTGCTTCTCCCTCCTCTCCAGGGAGCTAGCCAGGCACTTCAGTGGTGCTTCTAAAGTCCCTGCCTGGCTTGTCCTCTCATCTGGTCCTGGAGGAGTTGGGGGTGTTTGAGATCTAGCTAGGACCCCCCAGGCAGCTGGTGTGGGGACCTTCAGTTCTGGGACAGGGATATCTGCATCTATTGGCTCTTCAGGGTCACTGGCAGCATGCGGATCTGTGTGTGTCTTCCCCGCCTGTTCATCTGAGGAAACCTCAAGGTCTAGCTACCCTGACAGATAAACTCACAAAAATAATATTGATGCAACTGTTCAGTACAGTTATCCAAACTTTGCTCTTGGGAGGGTGGGCTGTGATTTCTCAGTGCATGTGTGCATCGGACATGTGCAGGAGGGGAAAATGAGATGGAGGAATGGCGTTGGCCAGAAGCTGTGCTTGCACAGTGCTCTGCAAAATTTGGAAATACAGCATGGAAGAACAGAGTAACCTGACCTCAACAGATCAGTTCCATTTAACAAAACAAGACCAGGTCTCTAAAGCCCAGGAAGAAATTCTAAGGAGGAGATTTTCAGAAGCATCCTTCCTTTGGCTCAGGTTGTGACCCTTAGCTTGTTCACAACTGCAGAGATCCACCTTAAGGCACCACAAAGGATCTTCCTTGTGTGCTTTGGGTTTCTTCCTCACCATTTAGCCCAAGGAAGCATCAAAGTCCTCCTGGTGAACTCATCCTTCTCTCCCATCATACCATATTGATCCTTTTTGCACTGGTCTCAGCAGAGAGCAGGGTTAATTCTTTCTTTGCTGAGGTGTGGGTACTACTCAAATCTTAACAGCAGGTGCCACCAGCACTTGATAGTAGGCTGGCATGGGCAGCAAGCAAAAAGGTCCCAGTACTCTGTAACAGTGAGTACTCTGTCACACACACACAAAAAGCTCTGCCTATTGGGGTGAAACCTCTTCAACAGGAGATGTGCTCGCCAGGCTCTTTAACTGCTTCAAGTTTGCTACCGCATGGGCAGGGATTGGTAGCTGGGAGCCATAAATTACGGCCAACGTCAGGCCTCCAAGAATGCACTCTGGCAGAGAATGTTCCTCTTCACCGCAGTCCGACAAATGGAGACAGGATGGAAATCAGATTCCTTGTTTCATTGTCTCCCTTTGGCTCCTCTCTCTGATGTTAGAGGTTCACATTACATTTCGGAGAAACTATTTTTTCCCTTCTCCTGTTGTCAAGAGAAGCAGCTCAACCCTGAGAATGCTGATGGTTACATTTAGAAAGTTCTGCACAAACCTAGCACTCTCATGGGTGAAAGTGCAGACCAGCTTTCCCTACCCTGATGGCCACCAGATTGTTTGGACTGCAGCTCCCATAAGCCTCAGCCAGCACGGCCATGATGCTGGGTGGGATATAAATCAAGTAATAAATAAATAAATAATGAGAGTAGTTTAACACCTCTGGATGACACCAGCGTGGGGAAGGCCAATAGAAAAAGAAGATGAAAAGTAAGACTAGAATTAATTAGCTCACAAGGGACACAGTGTAAGGCTCGAGGGAGGGGCTCCAACTGATTGTTTATTTATTTATTTCAATCATTTATATACCACTTAATACTTAATGTATGTCAATCCAAAGATACTTTGGGCTGTAGCCAAGGCTTGTTCCACTCAGAGTAGACCCATTCAAATCCACAGTCATAAGTAATTTAAGGCTATTGATTTCAATGGGTCCACTCTGAGTTGGGCTAGTATTGGATACATACAACCCAATAGGAATAAAAATTAATAGCATAAAATTAATTAGAAAATCAGAAAACACATTTAAAATGTCTGCTTTTTTTAAAAAAAAAAGTCTTCACCAAACACTGCAAATTCAGCACAGGGAGGGGAGTCTGTCTGATCTCAGCTGGGAGGAATTTCCACAGAACTGGACCCACAATACTAAGTGCAAAATTACAAATTGTGTATGAGAGTCGTGGGGGCCCACTAACAGTGACTCCCCCAGAGAGCTCAGTGATTGGACAGAGATATAAGTGAACAGGCCATCCTTTAGATATCTTGGTGCCAAGTTAAGGACTTTGTAAATTAATACAAGAACCTTGCACTTGGCCGAGTGGCATGCAGGCAGCCAATGCAAGCGTTTAAGTAGTTGAGAAATTGTGTGTGCAAAAAGTTCCTGTAAATTTTCTCACTGGACTCTTTCAACCACCATTAGCTTGCTAAATCCTGTCTTTAATAGAATCTTGCATGTATATGTTTTTTTGGTGAGGAGGGTGTGGGGCGGTCTTCTACTTTGTTCTTTATTGATTTTGCAAGGGATACCTATAAATGGGCCAGAGCCACAGTTACAGTGACTGACAAATTGTATTCATTTTCACCTTTGCATTTGAGGGTCTACAAAGGAATTCTCTTGGCTTTGTACATCTAATTCCACTGACTGGATCCTGGGCTGATTGCAACTTTATCCAAATGCCAGCAGTTGCTAATTATTATTCTGCAATGGGGTCCCAGCTCTGGAGTTTGGAATTTGCTACCAGAAGATGCAGTAATGGCCACCAGCTTGGATGGCTTTAAGAGAAGATTAGACAAATTCATGGAGGACAGGGCTATCAATGGCTACTAGCCGTGATGGCTGTGCTCTGCCACCCTAGTCAGAGGCAGCATGCTTCTGAAAACCAGTTGCCGGAAGCCTCAGGAGGGGAGAGTGTTCTTGCACTCGGGTCCTGCTTGAGGGCTTCCCCCAGGCACCTGGTTGGCCACTGTGAGAACAGGATGCTGGACTAGATGGGCCACTGGCCTGATCCAGCAGGCTCTTCTTATGTTCTTATGAGTGCTTTCCCCCTTTCCATATGACTGGCGCCAACTCTGATGGGTCCTTGGCACATTTGAAATCTTACTTTTCACAACAGGCCTTCACAAGGATGTAATAACTACCTGATTGGGGGTTGGATGGTTGCTGATACTTTGTGATTGGACCGACTCCTTTAGCTGTGCTTGTTTGATTGCTTTTCTGGGTGGGATGGAATCGGAACCCTAATAAATAAGCCTAATAAGGAAGACCTGAGAACAGTTAAATATTGTTAAACTAACACCTATGCTAATGGAGGGAGAGAGGTTTAGAGAAAGCATAAGTGGAACCCAGCAATGTACTATATTAAAAGGGAATTGGGAATTTCAGGGCAGAGAATTGATTATATGTATTTATGAAAACATGAAATTAATACATTTAAGGAAGAGTCAAAAACTTTAAACAAAATGAAGAACACCAGTTGAAATATCTGCTCCCTTTATTAAGTAAATGTTATTTCTATATTCATTTATAATATTTTTTCTAGCTCTGTAATAGTAAAGTGGTTTAATTGTATAAAAGTTTTTTTAAAAGCAATTCTTTAAATACTGAGGTGTAAATTATGTATCAATTGTATGAAATAATAAAGTTTATTTAAAGTGTTTTTGTAAAAAAAATGGTTCTACTCCACTTTGGTATCACGTGTGAAGAACAGATGCGTTAGAAATAGTGTCAATGAATCAATAAAAAACAGTGGCAAATCATTTCCTCGTTTATTTTCACTAGGCAAAACTCTTGCCCAGGACAGTCATTTTCTCAATATACCATTACGTGCATCTGAGAATTTGTTATGAATGGGGCCGTATCCCTTGGCCCCCTGGATGGCTATGTAGGCCTTGAGAAACTTAACTTTGTTGTTGATGATGTTGAGAAGGAAATGGATTTACTTTTGGTAAAAAATCCATCAAAGGATGATTTGGGGGGGGGGGTTCTACCAAAAAGCTCCCAAGGAGGAATCTACAGGAAACATGAAATTAGCTTCAGTTCACACGAATGTCTGAAATAGCCTGAATTCAACATTCAGCGCAACCTAAGCCATTAATTTCAGTTGGCTTCAAGAGTTTATTGCCTGATGCCGTTGGCAGAGTAGTGACCCAAAGCACCTTAAAACCAGCCAAAACAAAGCCAATCAATCCATAAAACCCTAAAAAAATCATTGATACAAAAAAAGGACATGTCTGCAGGTCCCACCCCACTAAAAGAGGCCACCAATAGCTGAGACCCTCCGCATTAAAACCCAAAAGCCTGGGCAAAGAGGAAAGTCTTTGCCAGGTGCCTAATAGATGAAGATGGCACTCGGTGTGCCTCCCTGGGCAGAGCATTCCACAAGCAGGGGGCCACCACTGAAATGACCCATTCTTGTGTTGTCACCCTCTGAACCTCCTGTGGAGGAAACACATGAAGAAGGGCCCCAGATGGCAATCACAGGGTCCAGCTCAGTGTATATGGGGAGTGGTGGCCCTTCAGGTACTGGATTCCAAAGCCACATAAGGCTTTATAGATCAAAACCAGCATTTTGAATTCAGCCTGGATGCTCATTGGTAGCCATTGCATTCAGGCCAGAATTGGTCTGAACGTGTTCAGAGTGACTTGCCCTGGTCAACAATCTGGCTGCCAAATTCTGCATCAATGGAGGTTTTCAAACTGTCTTCAAAGGCAGTCCCACATATAACAAATTGCAGTAGTCTAACCTAGAGCTTACCAGAGCATAGACAACAGAGGTTAGGCAGTCCCTGTCCAGCTAGGGTTGCAGCTGAGCCCCATCAAAGCTGACGGAAGGCACTCTGTGCCACTGAGGCCACTTGAGCCTCAAGCAACAGTGATGCATCCAGGAGTACACCCCAGCTACATACCTGCTCCTTCAGAGGCAGTATAGCCACATCGACTGAGGGCCACATCCCATCCATCTGGTCTAGGGAATCACCCACTAACAGTGCCACAGTCTTGTCTGGATTAAGCTTCAGTATGCATGGCACTGTGGTACCTCAGCAAAGGTATCAATGTGGAAATGTGTTTCTGCAGGCAGAAAGCTGAGGTCAAACCACCTTTGCCCCATGCTTGGGGGCATTTGAGGTGGGAAATTCAACAGACGAAGCTGAGGAGGTGCCTGCATGTGCACACGCAATCCAAGCCTACTTAAGGGGACTTGGCGGGGGGGAACCCAGTTTGCTGGGTCAACATCTTAGTGCTACTTTAGCATGTTTAGTCAGTGCAAGCTTAGGGCCAAAGTTCCTAGCAAGCGTAGTTAGGTTAATGAGGCGCACTGCTTTTGATGTATCTATAACTTTAATAAAGAGAGAGAAAAACATAGACGTGTCTGCTACTGAGTCCGACAACAGGCAGGACAGCTCCTTGAAAGTTCAGACTGAAACCCAGGGTGGATTCCCACCGGCATGGAAGCACCAGACACCACTGCTGGATAGGAGCAGCTGCCTCTTGAAAGCAAGTTGACTTAGCGATGCAAAGGCGATTCTTCCATCCCAGACCCATGAAGCCCTTAACTTGCAACTTTGCCTTGCAGCACATGTAAGCATCTCCGACCAGTCCATGAACATTTCAAACATGCTCCCTTGACGTTTCAAAGCCAGACCCTTAAAAACCCATTACCTTACACTTCAGAATCTAAAAGTCTGCTGAAATCAATAACCATGGAATGACAGCCAGCCCTCGGCAAGGCGGCAATGTTGCAGTATAATTTTTCTTTCCCATTGTCAATTTCTCACTAAATAAATCTAATGGTTTCAGAATACAACACTGGAATCACAATTCAGCTTTTGTTCAAACATTGGCCTCTGAGATGCAGCCAAATGACTTCTTAATGGATGACAAAGGCAACACAGTGTGTGTGTTCATGCATCCATGTGTACACACTGTTGTTATTTTGTAAAAGAGCACACTCATCTAGAATCCAGCTTGAGTTGATGAATTTTAAAGGGGGCAACCGTGTAAACTTTACTCTGTAAAGTTTTAATTTAATCATCTGAATATTGGACAAAGTCCCAGGAAATGTGTATAAGAGCCTTAGAACCCATAAGGCTACCTTGATAATATACAAAAGGATTTCTGAGATCCTAGCAACTGGCATCTGATAAAGAGCTAAATAACAATCAATAGAAGAGACTTCAGTGCCAATAAGAATTTAATCTTCCACACAGCTGGGCAACCAAGATTATAACCTTGTGTGTTTCCACTGGCACAATTCTGAATGGGTCCCCTCCCCAGTCATTTATTGTCTTTCTTTCTTTCTTGCACACCCTTGCCCATAACATAATAAGAAGGCACCAACCAGTCTCCAATGTCAGTGAAAGTTTGGACTAAAACCTGCAGCAGATTCACTGCCCCACTGACATCAGAGCCACCAGTCTCCACCGCCACCAACAAAGAGGGAACGGTGGCAGCAGACAAGATATGGGGGGGGATAAAGAAAGTGTCTCACAATGGTAACAGGTTAGGGTGAATGCTGATTTCTGTTTCTCTCCATTTCTCACTTTCCCATTCTTGTTCAGTTTTCCACATTTCCACAGTAGTTTGCACATTCATGTTTTTAAACAAACAAACAAGTTCTCATGGAAATCCATCAGCATTTTAGTATGAATTTCTCCAAATGTATACATTTTATGCATTTTTGCTTAACATGCATATTTTCAAAGCTTATTTTGCCTTATGTTTATATTTTCCCTGACATTTATTTTTTATGTTATTTTCACTAATATAGTAATACCTCAGTTAACAAAGTAGATTACTTCTTTAACAGAAACTTTGGTATCCAAGAGAGGAATAACATGGAAAGAACAGGGATAGGTTCTGACACCGTCTCATAGATGGTGGGGGCAACTTCAACAGGGGCTTTAAAGGGTGCCTACCCAGCCCCCAGCCACACCCCCTAATAATAAATAAATAAATAAATTTAATTTATGCGTCGCCTATCTGACCAAAGGCCACTCTAGGCGACTTACATGTGAAAAATTAAAACACAATACAATAATACAAAATACAAAATAGAACAGTGTGACAGCAAAAGCAATAACAATACAGGGCATGAGGCATTTAATCATAGCATCTAGCCCTCCCCGGAAATCCCGAAGGCCTGTTGAAAGAGCCAGGTCTTTAAGGCTTTTCGGAAGACATTTAGGGAAGAGGCGTGCCGTAGATCTTGTGGGAGGGAGTTCCAGGAGGTGGGGGCCGCCACTGAGAAAGCCCTCTCTCTAGTTCCCGCCAATCTAGCTGTTTTTGTTGGCGGGATTGAGAGAAGGCCCTGTGTGGCTGATCGAGTCGGGCGGCATAATTGGTGGCGTTGAAGGCGCTCCTTCTTTCTTCCTTCCCCTCCTCTGAATCATATTGGATCTTTCCCTCCCCATCCCTAGGAGAAAGCAAAAGTTCTCTTTAATGCAAAGCAAACACACAGGATTCCCATTTTCACCCTAGCAAAGCAAAGGCACAGGCTTATTGGTTTATTGATAGCAAAGCAAAGGCACAGGCTGGTCAGTTTCACCTTGAAGCAAAGGCACAGGCTGGTCAGTTTCACCTTGAAGCAAAGGCACAGGCTGGTCAGTTTCACCTTGAAGCAAAGGCACAGGCTTGAAAGTTTATCCATTGCAAAGCCAAGCTAGTTAGTTTCACCTTATTATTTATGTATTTATTAGATTTATATCCTGCCCTTTCTCCCAGTAGGAGCCTAGGGCAGCATACAAAAGCACTAAAAACACTCTAAAACATCATAAAAACAGACTTCAAAATATATTACAACAAAACATCTTTAAGAACATTTTTTTAAAAAACAGCTTCAAAAATCTTATAAAGCAATTACAGTATAGACACAGAGTGGGATAAGTCTCTACTTAAAAGACTTGTTGAAAGAGGAAGGTCTTCAGTAGGTGCTGAAAAGATAACAGAGACCTTTAAAAAAAGCCTTCATTAAAAGGAGCTTCCTTCCTGGATGATTCGTTAACTGAGATATTATATGCATGTTTGTATATGTTACTTGGCTGGAGAACCACATTGCAAAATTTGTAGAAGTGTGAATTTCTGAAGGATGCCTGTGTTTGGGGTTACATATTGTTTTGGAAAGTGCAAATTAGGTAGATTTGCCTTTAAATGCAACTGACTAAAATTTCTCTGCCATCTCATGGCCCTGTGACATGAAACACCCTTTCAAGTGACAGTAAACACTCAAATGGTATTTTTAGATCAATGACCTCTCTGCTGGCACTGTTTTTTATTATTTATTTATTTATTAGATTTATATCCCGCCCTTCCTCCCAGTAGGAGCCCAGGGCGGTGCTGTTCTTTAAATGTCTGATTGATAGTAAAGTCTTTTTATAATGTGTTGTTTGGTATTGTTCTGTTATAAGCTGCTTTAAGGGTCTTCATAGGCTGAAAAAGTGGGGTATAAGTGATATATATAATTTATTAGTCACCTGGCTGGCTGGTTAGAGAGAGAGAGAGAGAGAGAGATTACACATGCAAACATGTTGGGCTGCAGTTCTGTACTCACCTTTCAGCCAAATGGGGCTTTATTTTGAGTAGACATGTGATACAGGATTGTACGCCTTGTTAATTCACCCTTCGGTCATGGTGGGCCATGAATTGTGTCAACTCAAAAAATCCCCACTTTGTTATCAGGCAAATCATGTTGGTTGCTGTCTTTTCATTGCATTCGCATGCAAAATGTCTTTGCATGTGTGTGGGTGCGTGTGTATTTCCAGTCATATGTTTGCATGCACATTTTAATTAATATACTTCCAGCAGGATGTTGATTAGTTTATGGATACAGCAGCGGTATTAATTGGCCCTTGCTAATAATATTGAGCGCGGATTCCCTGGGAGGAATGTTTAGTATCACAGCTTGGAGGAGTCACAGAAAGGAAGAAAAGGCAGAAGGAATTTTCTTTTTTTCTTTCTTTCTTTTAAAAAATATAAACCCTGAAGTGTGCTTTAATATTAATAAACATAATCTCACCCCACACATCTCTCACCTTCCGGACATCTGAAGGATTCAGAGGCAGAATAGCTGAAGTAAACAGACAAAAAGAAAGTTATTAATGCAGCATTTTAGATGGAAAAATAATTAGTCTGAAATCGAATTGCATACAGGGAAAGACTGAATAAATTATTGCTATCAAAGCGCAAATGATTCTGCAGTTGGGGAATGTGGGTTTGTATGTGGACGGTGAGGAATCAGACATGACTGAACTTAGAAACTAGATGAATAAATATACAAAAGTATCCGCCCTTCCCCTTTCCCCTCATTTTATGAAATTAGGGCTGAGCCTGAAAAAAAAACCACTCACAGTTTTTTGTGAGGATTTTCATCTGTGTAAGGAGAAGCTACTCTGGAATATTTTAGCAAATTACAGCATCACTGTGGTTGCATCCCCAGAACAGGCAAAAGCTCATTCAAAAATGATGCAGATCTGTGGCCTCTTATTTGGTGATACGTTTTCCTTTTTTTCCCCCCCACAGCAGTGGGTTAAGTGGTCACCCTAACAATTACAAGTCCCCACTCTTTGAGTGTGCATTGGGAGCAAAATAGGAAGAAAGAAACAGTTTAACAAAGGCAAAAGGGAAAACTAACAGAGCAATCTGAATCATGGGATGCCAGTGAAGAAACAGGCAGAAAGCTCTGCAGCATCCACTCCCCATTTGGGAGCCACGTGAGCTGGCTGAACACTGGCTCAGTTGGGAGCCACATGTGGGGGCTGGAAAAGCAGGAGCTGGCTCCTGCGAATACCCCTACTGGGGAATAAGCACTCCCCATCGACAGACATGGAAATAATTTTACTCTGCCGGCCAATCTTACCTGGATTGTGACCCGTGGGAGCACTCTGAACACAAGAAACATGCCACATAAGTCCCCCCCTTGTCTCCTCCTCCACCATATCCCCAGAATGCTCCATTTTGATGCCTTCCTCTGGCTTCCACCAACTCTCCACCGCCGGCTTAGCCAGGACAAGGGGCTTCTGCTGGCAGCGCCTGGCAGTGGCAGGAGCCTGCCGGCTCAGCTGGGAGTCTGCCACATCCAATTCCCCCCGGCTGGCGCAAATACAAGTTGGATTGCACCTTTCGGGTTGTATCCAGTGCTAATCCTAGTCAGAGTAAAAATGGAAATGGCCTGCGTTCAAGTCAATCCCGACTTATGGCGACCCTATGAATAGGGATTTCATGGTAAGCGGTATTCAGAGGGGGTTTCCCATTGCCTCCCTCTGAGGCTAGTCCTCCCCAGCTAGCCAGGGCCTGCTCAGCTTGCCACAGCTGCACAAGCCAGCCCCTTCCTTGTCCGCAACTGCCAGATGGGGGGCAACTGGGCTCCTTGGGACTCTGCAGCTTGCCCACGGCTGCACAGGTGGCAGGGCATGTAATCCCTGAGCCACCCACTTTGGGGTGATCTTTAGCTGGCCCTTGACACCCAGGAGACACGAGCAGGGATATGAGCTCACAGACTCTGGACTCCCAGCCAGGCTCTGCTCCCCACTCTGCTAGACCAGCTCTGCCTAGTCAGAGTAGGCCCGTTGAAATCAATAGATATGGCTAACTTAGGTTCATTCACTTAAGTGGATCTACTCTGAGTAGGTTGGATACGACTATGGATGGAAAGATCTGTCCGTGTTTGTTCTCTCAGTCTCTAATTATTCCAATCTTATAATTCAGTTCTGCAGCAATTTGTCATTTCTTTTTTAAAAAAAAAACCATGAAAATTCTTCAGCATTTTAATGTGAATTTCTCCTACTAAACACATTTTTGTATGCAGTTTTGATTAATGTACACATTTTTGCAAGCTATTTCTCCCAATATAATGCGTTTTTGTATATTATTTTCACCAATATATTCATTTTATGCACATTTCCCCCCTTGTATAAGCATTTTGGTAAGCACTTGCTGGAGAGCCGCATTGCAAAATTCAGATAAGTGCAAATTTCAAAGGACGGCTGTGTTTCCTTTCTCATATTGTTTTGGAAAGTGAGAATTTGATAAACTCAGCTTTAAATGCAAACCGAACCATATTTCTCCCTATTCCTAGATAATTGCACCCACTCTACAAGAAGCAGGCCTAAGGGTTTAGGCACAGTAGCTACCATGCTGTTGCTTTGGGAAATGACATTGCTCAAGACTGTATATTTATAAATAAAGAGATGTTATCAACACACCATGCATCTCCAATTCTTGCTCCTCACAAAAGAAGGCAGCCTGTGAAACAGTCTCCCATTTAGGGAATCAGGGAATGCAAAGCAATTGGTTCTTTTTTAGTATTTTACATATTAACCACGTAAAGTGGGAGGCAGCGCTCACTTTGCAAAACTCTTATTTTAGCGTAGACAGTGCTGCATGTTCTGCATATTTCAGCCCTGGAATAAAACGCAGAGAAGAGAACTCCTATCCCCATGCTTGGGAAGCTAAGCAGATTCAGGCCACATCAAGCTTGTCATTTGTGGTTGCTCCTAAGCTATTTAATCTCTGCGCTTGATGAAAAAGCTTCCGCTAGAAGGAAGAGGTGTCCCTGGGAGTGGAGAGTGCCTGTCAGCTTCTACCACCTCCAGCATTATGCTGTGAAATAGGAAATTATCCTTAATACGGCAGTGAAATCAAGCAACTTAGGATGCCTATCAAAGCGTCTAATGGAGAAGAACATCTGCTTTGCTGGCTCTTTTTCTTCTTTTCATGTTTCAAGCTCTTTTACATTTAGAGACTGACAAAGACGAGGTGCTAAGCTTCCCAGGAAACAATAAGGTACATCCCAAAGGTAACTGTTCCAGCTGTCAGGGGAAACTGCAACTGAGATAACAGGAAATATGTTTGAAACTGACTTAGTGAATATAATGTCATTTCACTGTATCTGTTCTCGATCTTCCATTTCACAGGGAAGGGGAGAGAGGGAAGCGCCCGTGGGACAGCCTACAAGTACTTAAAAGCAGAAGCTATTCTGTTCTGGAAACTCGCTTGCCACTTTATCACATGTGAAACCTCCCCTTGAGGATTGAGCTATGTCCCAAAAGGTGTATAAATCATTATATAAACAAATCTTGATTGCTTAGCCAAGGGCCATCACTAAGTCTCGGGGGGGGGGGGAGTATATCAGAAAGGAAAGAAGTTTCATAAGCTGATTCCAATATCAAAGGGGAGGAGCGCATGACGGAGGCCTCCACTTGGAAGGCAAAGTCCTCCACTTTATCAATAAATAAACTAAGTCTGAAGCAGAAAGAGCCATGCAGAAGTTTTTGTAGCTGCGATAGGAAACCTGTGTCCTTCCAGAGGCCGTGTCAACTCCCAGCATCCCTGACCATTGGCCATGCTGGCTGCTGAGAACCAGAGTCCAACAACATCCGGAGGGCCATATATTCCCCATCCTTGATATATCAGCTCTGTATAGAAAGAACCCTCTGTCCTTCTCCCTGGAGAAGTATTTGTAGCTTTAAAATTAGCAATTTAAAATGATTTTTTTAAAAAAAGTCAAGCACCCCCAAACGCTTTAAATATATTGTTTGTGGGACTGACAGGGCAAAGTTTTTAATCCAGCCATCATGAATGGAAATTGCAGAGCAGCTCCAGTATTTGAGAAAACAGACGATGGAAGCCAAATGCAGAAGGCCTGTCGAGCTAACACACCAACTCTTTGCCACAGTCCCTTCTGCTGGGACTAAGGGGAGGGGACACACATCTATTCCCTTCCACCAGTGCCCTGCTTCTCGCCCTTTATGGACAGAGATACTCAGCCTGGTCTGGTGGTGTGTCCCCCCCACCAGATAAGGCTTTATCTCTGGAAGATGAACTCCATCCCCAGCAGTGGTCTCTAGGGCAGGACAAGCAGGCAGCATTGCTCATTCAGCTCCCCAATGCTGAGTGTTGCTGCTGATAACTGAGAGGGAGGGGAGAGTCATGGAGAGCTCATTGAGGGGTGGGGCAGAGCCAGTCCACATGGTACTGAACTTCTCCCTCTAGTGGGGAGGGGCCTATAAGGCCATCGAGTCCAACCCCTGCTCAATGCAGGAATCCAACTTAAAGTATCCCTGACATGTGGCTGTCCAGCTGCCTTTCAAATGCCTCCAGGGTTGGAGAGCCCACCACCTCCCTAGGTCATTGGTTCCATTGTTGTACCGCTCTGACAGTTAGGACATTTTTCCTGATGTTCAGCCAAAATCTGGCTTCCTGCAACTTGAGCCCATTATTTCGTGTCCTGCACTCTGGGACGATCGAGAAAGGATCCTGTCCCTCCTCTGTGTGGCAACCTTTCAGGTACTTGAAGAGCGCCATCATATCTCCCCTCAGGCTTTTCTCAAGGCTAAACATGCCCAGTTCTTTCTGTCTCTCCTCATAGGGTGTTGTTTCCAGTCCCAGGATTAAATGGAGACATCCGAAATTGACAAAACAATCACCACCCAAGAAGGTGCCCCTCTTGGAGAAGGTGCTTGTTTCACCCCCTCCCAGTTCCAGATAACCTGAAATCACACCCAGGCCCCCCAGGAGAATAAAAAGGTGGTAGCTTGAGGCATCTCCCTTCCAGAATCCCTGCTTGGGAGGAGGGAGTCAGAGCCAAAACATGCTCTGGATCAGGATCCTGCTGATGCTTTAGGAAGAGGCGAGGCAGCAGGGGCAGCTATAAAGCTGCTCAGCTAGGAGCTAGCAGTTGCTGATGCCGCACCTCAGCCGGCTCTGCTTCTGATTCTTTGTGATGCCACAGGTGGACAGCTCCCCTGCTGCTTTGGAAATCCCACTACACCCTCAGCAGTACAACAGAGATCTGAGCCACACAAGCTGGAACAAGGTAGCTGATTCGCTGTTTCTGATGGCTCCCATGGCAAGACCACTGTTGGCCTGACCTCTCTGCAGTCCTGTTCATAGAATCACAACGCACTGCCTACACAGTTCACCTTCTGCAAGACGCGGCAACAAAGCCAGGCCTGAAGCACAAGGCCAGTGGAATAAGAACAGAGAGGAGACTGCTTTGCCATCACATTCCCTCTCGCTTAAGCATCTTTCACACAAAATGACCCAGAACCGAAAAGTATATTAATCAGGATCCCAACAGACCAACCAACCCTTGCCTGCGCTAATGAGTTGTTCTGCAAGTTCTCGCCTAGGCCAAAGACTCAAATACAATTCTGTCCATGGTTTGTCACTTTGACACAACAGGGTTTATTTGACTTTTGTTTAAGGTTATGTTTACCTTTCCTGGTAAGCAATGTGAGGAGAACAGGAGAGGGAAGTGAGGGGGATAGCAAGTGTCAGAAACAGCACAGGGAAGAAATTAATGATGCTGAAGTTTGTGGCAAAGTCACATCGTTGCCTTGCTGTGAATCAGGTAAAGCAGATTTCATGCCAGCTAAAAGGAGAACGGTTTTGCATTACCCTTCTTATTCCTTTGAAGGAATTTGTAAAAGCATCAGCATCTCACACTTCCAAGCAGTGTAAGTTTAGGAGATTTAAATATATATAGGAGGTATGGTCTTCCTTTGCTAAAGGTAACAGAGTGAATCAAAACCCTGTCTTGGAATTGATGATTCCTATGCAACAGGGTGAAAATATATTGTTCCTGGTGCTGCTTATTGAATTCTTTCGGTCACAACCAAGATAACCAATCTGCATATGCATGTTTTCTTGAATGTCATCCGGGAATTCATTGTGCAAACACTTTTGAGATTAATGATGCAAGACATGGGAGAGGAATAAAGCAAGTTATCTTTCTCCCATACTGGGAGAAAGATTTGTTTCTCACAGAAATTAACATGTGAAGTTTGTTTTGGAAGGGGCTGCACTCTGCCAAGTTGGGAAATTCACTCAGTTCACATTTTACTGCAAACCTCTCTAATTTGCACTATGTGAGACAATACACAAACCGGAACGTGGCTATCATTTGAAATCCACAATTCTCCAAATTTTGAGACGTAGTCCTCCCATAAAAAAAGTGCACAAACATACATATGCTGGTGAATATAATGTAAAAATCTGGCTTCCTGTAACTTGAGCCCAGTATTCCATGTCCTGCACTTTGGCACGATGGAGAAGAGATCCATCAGCATCTCCGTGCGGCAGCCTTTCATGTCCTTGAAGAGTGCTATCATATCTCCCCTCAGTCTTCTCTTCTCCAGGCTAAACATGCCCAGTTCTTTCAGTCTCTCCTCGTAGGGCTTTGTTTCCAGTCCCCTGATCATCTTTGTTGCCCTCCTCTAAACCCGTTCCAGTTCGTCTGCATCCTTCTTAAAGTGTGGCATCCAGAACTGGACTCAGTACTCAAGATGAGGCCTATCCAGTGCCAAATAGAGGGGAACCAATACTTCATGTGATTTGGTAACTATACTTCTGTTAATGCAGCCTAAAATAGCATTCACCTGTTTTGCAGCCACATCACACTGTTGGCTCGTATTCAACTTGTGATCAACAACAATCCCAAGATCCTTCTCACATGTGGTATTGCTGAGCCATGTATCCCCCATCTTATAACTGTGCATTTGATTTCTTTTTCCTGGGTATAGAACTCTGCACTTATCCCTGTCAAATTTCATTCTGTTGTTTTCAGCCCAATGCTCCAGCCTATCAAGATCTCTTTGAATTTCTTTCTGTCTTCCAAGGTATTAGCTATCCCTCCCAATTCTGTATCATCTGCAAATTTGATATGCATTCCCAACAGCAACTCATCCAAGGCATTAATAAAAATGTTGAAGAGCACTGAACCCAGGACCAAGCTGTGGGGTACCCCGCTCGTTACCTTCTCCAGTTTGAGAAGGAACCACTGATAAGCACTCTCTGAGTACAATTCTGGAGCCAACTGTCAGAGCTTGGAAAAGTTACTTTTTTGAACTACAATTCCCATCAGCCCAATCCAGTGGCCATGCTGGCTGGGGCTGATGGGAGTTGTAGTTCAAAAAAGTAACTTTTCCAAGCTCTGCGTGGATCAACCTGATAGTTGTTCCATCCAGCCCACATTTAGCTAGCTTGCTAATCAGAATATCATGGGGCACTTTGTCAAAAGCTTTGCTGAAGCTGAGATACATTATGTCCACAGCATTCCCACAGTCTACCAGGGAGGTTACCCGATGAAAAAACGAGATAAGATTAGTCTGGCAGAATTTGTTCTTGATAAATCCATGCTGGCTTCTAGCAATCACTGCATTGTTTTCAAGGTGCTTACAGACTGACCGCTTTATAATCTGCTCCAGAATTTTCCAGGGATCAATGTCAGGCTGCCTGGTCTGTAGTTCCCCGGTTCCTCCTTTCTGCCCTTTTTGAAGGGAGGGACAACATTAGCGCTCCTCCAATCATCCGGCACTTCACCCATCCTCCAAGATTTCACAAAGATAAGAGTTCAGAGAGTTCCTCAGATGTTCACTGCCAGCTCCCAGCAGCCCCAGGAGCTATCCTGGACAATGGTCAGGTGTGAGGGGAGTTGGTGTCCAACAACTTATGGAGTGTTGCAGATCCCCCCCTTTCCTGGTCGAAAGGCAGGCTTGAGCATCAGAGCCTCTCAGTTGAAAAATGTTGCACTGCCAAAGGCTGCTGTTTTTTATCTTGCTGTCTTGATTTGTTAGAACAAAAAAGGAAGCAGCAACCTGGGAAAGTCATTCAGCAATTCCGTCCGAGACCCAGTGAAACATTCCTTGTTGAAAGCTGCCAACAACAGTTCATTTGCCCACCTGATAAGATGACGAACCCAATCCTTTGGGCATTTCTATTAGCCTGAAACTGAGCTAAGTATTAAAATGTGACACTACAAAAAGACAGATGGCTGGATGTTGTTTCTCCCTGTTGGCAAAACACTGAGCACTGAAACAACACTGATTTGAAAGGGCCTTCTCAGACCACAGGTGGGGGACATTGTTTGTGAATGCTTCTCTTTCTTAACAACAATCAAACACAAAACCAGCAGCTTGCAAGCAGAGAACCACCACACCAAGGAGAAAGGTCTTAATCCAGACTTATTCCTGTTCTGCTAGCCTTCTAAGTTCAGGGGAGAATTCAGAAGTGGTATCCACCACCCTGCATCACTTGCACTAACTCCTCTGAGGTTCCCTAACCTGGTATCCTCCAAATGTTTTGAGCTGCAATTCCCACCAGATGAATGTGGGAAGCTACCTTATACATCTAGCTCAGTATTGCTTGTCTTGTCTGGCTGAAGCTCTTCAGGGTTTCAGGCAGGAGTCTCTCCCAGCCCTACCTGGAGAGATCAAGGGCTGAATCTGGGACCTTTTGCATGGAAAGTATGTGCTCTGCCTCTGAGATATCATTCTTCCCCCACTTGGCTGGGACTGGAGTTGTAATCCAAAGCATCTGAAGAATACCAGGTTGGGGAAGGCTACTCTCCTCTACCATCTCAGGCTTTTACCTTGTCAAGCGGCATTTGGACATCTTGCCTCCCTGGAGCCCTGCAAAACTCTGTGGGTGATGCAATGGGGAGAAGCTTTCAGAGTCATCACCTTCCATCCTTCACTCCACCCTCAATTCCAACCAACCCCTTCTTTTTGGATTTTTCAGGGTCTCCAAGAAGTTGTTCTTCCCACCTACATACCCATCTGGAGGGCACCAGGTTGGTAAAGGCTGTCTTAGCTCATCCAGCAAAGTAAATCAAAGCTGTGGCCAGGAGCTTTAGCAGCTGGGATCACTACTCTGATACAGCAATAGAAATGGCCAGTCATCTCCAGTTGTATCATCATCATCATCATCCTTCCACCCTTTTTCCCAGTAATACCTCAGGGCGGCAAACAAAAACACTCCAGAATGATCAAGGGGATGGAGCGACTCCCTTACGAGGAAAGGTTGCAGCATTTGGGGCTTTTTAGTTTAGAGAAAAGGCGGGTCAGAGGAGACATGATAGAAGTGTATAAAATTATGCATGGCATTGAGAAAGTGGATAGAGAAAAGTTCTTCTCCCTCTGTCATAATACTAGAACTCGTGGACATTCAAAGAAGCTGAATGTTGGAAGATTCAGGACAGACAAAAGGAAGTACTTCTTTACTCAGCACATAGTTAAACTATGGAATTTGCTCCCACAAGATGCCGTAATGGCCACCAGCTTGGACGGCTTTAAAAGAAGGTTAGACAAATTCATGGAGGACAGGGCTATCAATGGCTACTAGCCTTGATGGCTGTGCTCTGCCACCCTAGGCAGAGGCAGCATGCTTCTGAAAACCAGTTGCCGGAAGCCTCAGGAGGGGAGAGTGTTCTTGCACTCGGGTCCTGCTTGCGGGCTTCCCCCAGGCACCTGGTTGGCCATTGTGAGAACAGGATGCTGGACTAGATGGGCCACTGGCCTGATCCAGCAGGCTCTTCTTATGTTCTTATGTTCTTAACACTACAAACATTCTGAAACATCTTGAAAACAGACTTTAAAATACATTAAAACAAATCATCTTCAAAAACATCTTTTTTATGAAATATTTATTTATCTATTTATTATCATTATTTTTACCCCGCCCTTTTCCCAAAACCGGAACTCACGGCGGCTTCCAGCTAAAAGCACACATATAATTAAATACATACAAAGGCTTTAAAAACACCTTAACAAGCAATTGCAACACAGACACAGGCTGGGATAAGGTCTCTACTTAAAAAGTTTCTTGAAAGAGGAAGGCCTTCAGTAGGCACTGAAAAGATAACAGAGATGGCACCTGTCTAATATCTAAGGGGAGGGAATTCCAAAGTGTCGGGGCCACAACACTAAAGGTCCACTTATGTTGTGCTGGACCCAGCTCCTGATAAGACGGTATCTGCAGGAGGCCCTCACCTGCAGAGGGCAGTGATTGACTGGAATTATAAGGGGTAAGATGACCTTTCAGGTATCCTGGTCTCATGTTGTATAGGGCTTTGTACACCAAAACCAGAACCTTGAACTTGGCCCAGTAGCAAATGGGCAGCCCAAGACTCCCCACCCCACAGACAGGAATGGGTAAACTCTTATTCATGCACAGAGCTGAGGATATGCACACAGCCACTTTGCATGCCAAAGAACTGTTGGATTTTATCCCATGAATATGAAGCTATAGAGTGAAGGAGGAGCATAGTTAACAGACACTGTTTCCATTTCTGTTTTCTACCAACATGCTATTTAAGACCTAGTTCACTACACATGAGCATTCTTTGCCTGATGGCTGAAACATCACGTATTGCCTTCCATGTGTGAATCAGTCTTATTCAAGACCTAACACCACTGACAGAACTTCCAGATCCCATCAAACACAAGAGTCCATTGACACGCCTAACTCCCAGTCATCTTCATATGATATGTATGATATGTGTAAATCCGACTTATGTCCTTGAGTCATGTGCACTTTGTACCTGTGGTAGAATTCTGCACCCACTTCCATGCTTATTGTGGAACCAGTTCAGCTATTATCTGTTTTCTTTCTCTTCTATTTTTCTCACATGCGGTTTCCAACCAACCTCTCATAGCTGTGCGCTGAAAATTTATCCTGGCATTTTTTTTTAACCATTCCATCAATTAATGAGAATCATCTCACAGATGGTCTACACTCTACTGCCCTCCCGGGTGCCCACACTTCGATTAAAACCCAGGTGAAGTCATTATGAGGTAATCCATCCCATGGGGCTTTTCCAAACCAGGAAGTGTAGGCCAGGAAGACTGCAGGAAGGATGGCATTAGCCTCCACTGACCAGATCCTGTTCTACTAAGCTTCCCCAGATTGCTGCACAGATGCATCCAGACTATGCATTGATAGCACCATTTAAAGCAGGCTTTTCAATAGCCACACTTGCCAGGTCATCTGGGGCAAGTAAGAATAATCTCTAGGCAAGCAGGCAGGGAAGCTTCCACCAGCCGGATTCATCTTTCTTTATGCCGATCCATGTGTTACCAATAGGGATGGATGCATCTATCAATTTCAGTTCCTCTTCATATCTCATTTTTTCCTGTCATAAATTCAATTCCCCACATCTCTTCATCTTTTATAGCTTTTAACATTTCCACATCTTTTATAGCTTTTAACTTTTATAGTCTTGCTTACACAGCTGAATGGCAAGGAATGGGATCGTGGGCGACTCTGAACAGCTTCTCATTTCCTATCTGGGTAGATTTTTCCTGGCCATTGGTTGTCACTGTGCCATTTCTCATATTGCCCAACGGAGGAATCAAATTCTTTTTTGTAATTGTTGCAAAGCCAGCAGCATGCTGATGGAGTAGAAGGCTTCGTTAAAGGCAAAATAGTATGACATTACTCCTGAGAAGAGATTGCTGTCGTTTTGCCTAATAAACAATGCAACATTAATTGCTTTTGATACAAATTTGTATCAGCTGGCAGAAAGTTCTTATCACATTGCCATGGGCCAGCTTCTTTCTAAAAAAAATGCATTGAAGAGCTTAAAACTACTCTGAGCAGCAAAGCTCCCTTCAAAGAGAGTTCTTTAAATACACATCCACACTCCACTTATCAAACTTCGCAGCTCTCTGATAAAGTTAGAACTATTAGAGAAGGGCCTGTAAAATATCATTTCAGCTTCCAGCATCTTTCAAACTAGTCTAAACCTCAAGGGTATGTTCATTTCTATCTAGACCCCCAAAGTGGGAGAAGATTAAAGGTCAATTAGCACCCCATGGAAGACTCGGAAGATGGAAAATGCTTGCCATCCAGAGAAGATTTACTGCCTGGCTTTTGTGACTGCTGTTTAAAATCACTCGGGTCCTGCTTGCGGGCTTCCCCCAGGCACCTGGTTGGCCACTGTGAGAACAGGATGCTGGACTGGATGGGCCACTGGCCTGATCCAGCAGGCTCTTCTTCTTATGTTCTTATGTTCTTACTTTTTTCCTTTTAATTTCTTTTCTTCTTTTTTCATATGTGTATTTGTTTGGACTTTAGTATTTGCATGGCTTGCTTTAATATCCTTTTTCTATTGTAAATCTTATGTATATATATATTTCTTTTTGATAAATGAATTTAAAAATTCACCAAAGGTACTTCTAGAGCAGGAGTTCCCAAACTGTGGTCCATGGACCACCAGTGGTCTGCGATATTCATTCAGGTGGCCCACAGCATGTCTACATTAAATATTCCTATTGCGTTTTTATGGATTCTGTTATTTTATTACAGATTGAATTCTATGGAATGCAAACTGTTATACAATAAAATGGACTGCCTGCAAGTCGATTCGGACTTATGGCGACCCTACGAATAGGGTTTTCACGGTAAGCGGTATTCAGAGGTGGTTTCCCATTGCCTTCCTCTGAGGCTGAGAGGCAGTGACTGGCCCAAGGTCACCCAGTGAACTTCATGGCTGTGTGGGGATTCGAACTCTGATCTCTCAGGTCGTAGTCCAACACCTTAACCACTACACCACACTGACTCTCACAACATAAGAAATAAAAGAAACAATAAAGATACAATTAAATATCACACGTCTAGCACAGCACATTATAATAGCTGTAACAGGCAGGAAAAATCATGAAGCCATCCAGCAAGACCCTCAGCAATTTTCAAGGGGTCCACGGCTGGAAACGTTTGGGAATCACTGCTGTAGAGCTCAACTGACACAATGCTCTTCACTGGGAAGTAGCTGGCTGAAGTTAACAGCTAGAACATTTTACACCCCACTGAGTGCAGCCATTTCATCAGCAAACAACCTAATCCAACCTGCAAAACTAAGGTTTGCTCTCACTAGCCTCAGCGAGTGGTACTGCCAACCTGGGGGGGGGGAGGGAAACGGCAGAGTAGAACATTAACTCAAAACTCAACAATGTAAGCTGTGGTTTGTAAGGGCTCGCTTGCCAGGAACATTTGAAATGAAAACAGTTAAGAAGAAATTGGCTTGCCTCTGGACATATGCAGAGTGCATTTCCCTTGCATTGTTTCAGGGAATGATAATTCTTCCCTGCAGCTGCATCTTTCATTCCTTGTATCAATGCCATCTTATCTTTAGCTAAAAGGGTTCTTTCCCCCAAGCAAATGACAAGTCTAAACTGTTGACAGGACCAGAGAGTTGGGCAGTGTCAGCCCAACTGGTGGAGGTAACAAGCAATAGCTAAGGGATCAAGTGTCTTGGGCTGCAATCCAGTATGCGCTTACCTGGGAGTAAATTCCATTGAACACTACTTCAGAGTAGATATGTATTGGATTGCAGCCTTAGAAACAGAAAGGACTGGTAGTCATTTTCATATTGAGCACAGAAGCTGCTCTAACGTTATTTGGTTGTTGACCTGCAATTTCCCCCCCCACCTTGAGATGAGCAAAAACACGTGGAAATGCTTGCTGCTTCACAAGAGGACAGTAAATGGCATACTCTCCATACCTACATGCACTTACAACTTGCAGAGGGGTAGCTTTGTTACCCTAATTTGCAGCAGAACCAGCAAAAAGTCCTGTGAAAGACTCTCGTCTCCCTAGACTGCTGCTGACCTAAAAATCCATTCTTCAACAGAGGGACATCTAGGAGACTCCGGTGTGAAATAGTAAAATTAGAAGTAATAAAAAAGTTTGATTCCATGCACTTAGGTCTGAATCAATTAAATGGTTTCTTCTCCCACTACAGGTTTTAACTAACATGATCAGGCAACTCATGTTGCTATGAATAGTTTATTTTGTATGCATTAAGCTTTGCCGTAGAATGGTGGCAGGCTGCACCTCTCACATTTCAACACCGTTTGTCCCCACTGTTTACATTTTTTCCCTTTGATGCCCTTCCCCCCACGTGTCTGATAAAAAAAGACAGCACTTCATGCATCTGATGAAGCAAATGGTCATCCATGAAAATTCATGCCAAATAATGTTAATCTTTAAAGTGCTTTGTTCTTTTCACACATTAAAGAATTTGCAAAGGCCTTTCGTAGGAACATAAGAGCTTGCCCTTTGCCAAGTCAGAAGCTTGGTCCATCTCGCTCATTGTTGTTTCCACTGACTGGCAGCTGCTCTCCAAGATTTCAAACTAAGAGTCTTTTCCAGTCCTACGTGGAGATGTCATCAGGGATCGAAACTGGGACCTTCTGCAGACACAGCAGATGGTCTACCCCAGTACC
Organism: Rhineura floridana; assembly: GCF_030035675.1. NCBI lineage: Eukaryota > Metazoa > Chordata > Lepidosauria > Squamata > Rhineuridae > Rhineura > Rhineura floridana. The sequence goes on from NC_084491.1 coordinate 42,918,899, forward strand.
AGGGCTCTTCCTTATAGCCCCAGGACAAGCTACCTATAGCATGTAGTAGTTAGGGACCATCTAGTCCAACATTCTGGGACCTTCTACATTGGAAATATGTCCTCTGTCACCAGTCTACAACTGTGAGCTGTTTTGGAAAGGAAAATTTCAACAAACTCACGCAGCTCCTTATTTATTTAATATCATTATTATGTTTGCTTTCCAAAAGAAATCGGATCCATTAAGTGATCGGACCCAATTCCCATCGTATAATAAGATGCCTTTTGAAGCTTTTCCATCTTGGCTTACAGATGCCACTTATCCCAGAGCTTCCTAGAAAGAGTCTGTTTGCGCCTGTGGCTGTGGCTGTGTTGGGAGCTCTCCAGATTAACAGTATTCGCGAGGAAAATAATGAAAATGAAGCAGCTGGAGGAAAGGCCCCGAGGAGACAGAAACCCTTCCAGTGATCAAAACTAATTAGCTGGGAGCGGGTGAAGAGGCAAGGATGGAAAATAATTCCGATCACACAAGGTGTGATCTTGTGTGATCACACAAGGTGTGATCTTGTGTGATCACACAAGGTGTGATCTTCCACAAGGAAGAGGCAAGACAGCCCCTAAATTAGCAGCAGGCATAAGGCATCTGAGGACAAGGGAGCTTATTTAACCCTAATGCTTAAAAGCTTGCACTGGCTGCCCATATGTTCTTATATTGTTTTACAAGGCCCTTAACATCTTGGGTCTGGGACACCTGAAGGACTGCCTGATTCCTTATACCCCTGCCTGATCACTGAGATCTCCAGGGGAATGGCTGGCCCACCCATGGCACAGAAGCACGGCTCATAGCCTCATACACCCCAGGAGCTGTGCACTCAGTATTGTGTGACTGATGCTGTGAAACTCCCTCCTAGTTCAGGCCCCCCTCCTTGTTGAACTTCAGACACTTGGGCCATTTCCTGCACAACCTGAAAACCTGAAGCCACTCCTTGCAAGGTCTTCTCACGCCACTCTAGGTCTTCACACATGCTGCTGCTTCTGATGTTGCAGCTGCTAGATCCGCTCCAGCCAAAGACACCACCAACATTGATGTGTCTCTGGTGGCATAGCTGGGATTTAAGGACTTGGCACAGCCCAGAGAAGTGAGGTTTCCTGTCTGGTCTACTCCAAGTCCCCTCCCCATGTTGCTCTGTGAGCCTGGATTGGCTCCCTGTGAGAGCCAATGGGGTGCATCACCTAGCCCCACACTGAGCCTGATGGTTCCTTCATTTCTGCCTTGCAGGTAGTGCAAGCTTACCTGCTGCTAAGGGCAGCAGGTGGAGGTTTCATAGAATCATAGAATAGTAGTTGGAAGGGGCCTGTAAGGCCATCAAGTCCAACCCCCTGCTCAGTGCAGGAGTCCAAATCAAAGCATTCCCGACAGATGGCTGTCCAGCTGCATCTTGAAGGCCTCCAGTGTCAGAGAGCCCACTACCTCTCTAGGTCATTGGTTCCATTGTCGTATGGCTCTAACAGTTAGGAGGTTTTTCCTGATGTTCAGTTGGAATCTGGCTTGCTGCAACTTGAGCCCATTATTCCATGTCCTGCACTCTGGGACGATTGAGAAGAGATCTTGGCCCTCCTCTGTGTGACAACCTTTCATGTACTTGAAGAGTACCATCATATCTCCCCTCAGTCCAGCAGGTACTGCATATAAGTTTTCAGGTTTTATAATTACTTTTAATTCAATTATAAATTGTAGGTTTGCTTTTTGTAATCTTCATTGTACACTTCTTAGAAACTTGGGCATATAAATTATTGGAATAAACAAGTAAAGACCCTCCAGCAGCTGTCAAAAGGAAAATGGATGCAGTTTTTCTGTGTTACATGAGATTGTCAGAGTGAAGTGTACTTTGGAGGATACCCAGGCAAAGACATTTGGAAACCCATTTTTAAAATGACCTGCGTCCTGGACCAACCCCATGACATTTTGGGGTCTGAAGCAGAAAAATCCAAAAAACACCCCACATTTTGGAGGCTGACAAATGGTATCTTGCTCCATCATGCCACTAGAAGGTGCCACCAGGCAAACACTGTGCCCACAGGAAATTATGAGTGATTCACTGCTGATGATTAATTAGAACACTGTGTGGTATGTGGATGACATGGATTAACACCAGAGAAGAAACTGTTTGGTCTTACACCCACATAATCTCCCTTCCAGAGTGGCACACTATTATTATTATTATTATTATTATTATTATTATTATTATTATTATTATTATTATTATTATTATTATTATTATTATTATTATTATTATTATAACTATGTCTTTGGGACCTAATTATACAGTCACCAGCTTGAAAGCTTTATTTCGTTCTTTGCCTATTCATTTCCATCACCTAATTTTATTTGTTGAGCATGCAGTTTCTCAAAGTCAGTATACTGGAGAAGCAGAGAGGATTCGAGCTACAAAACTGGGACTCAAGGACACATATGCACCTTACAGACAGTGAGTGGCCAGAGACAACCAATGGCTGAACAAACAACTGCACAAAAAATGCAATACAGTTCCATATCAAGCAGCACTTCCTGTAGGTCGACAATTCAAAAATCCCCACTGTCCATTGTGAGCTGTGCACGTGGCTCAATGAGGTGAAACAGGGAATGGTGGGAAGCTTATAGAAAGTGTAGAAAGAGAATGCCTGTGCAGGTCCAAACTAGCTCTGCACTGCACTGCTCACTGCTGCGGATAGGATTAGGGATGTAAGAAAGGCATTATTTTCCATTTCACCCTATATTTGTCTCATGCAGCACTGTTTCTGTTTCACTTCAGTTTATCTTCTGCCAAAAGCTACATGTCAATGAGGAGTTGGTCTTCAGCATTGTAGGCCCAACTTTATGGAATCCCTCCCACTGAAAGTTAAGATAATCATAATCCCTGTTGAGTTTCTGATGCCTGGTTTAAACTGTTTTATTTAGGGAGGTTTTTCCATTTTGAATGCTTCTCTGTTTTAAATTTTTCTGAATTTTTGTTTTAGATGTCACATTTCTGAGGTTTAATTTATGTTTTAAATTTTGTATATTTTTTATTGTTGTTAGCCCCTTTTGACACCAAGATGGTAAAAAGTGGGATTTCCCCCCCTAAAATAAATAAATCATGCCTTATTTATCTCACTGTTGCAGCAAAATTATATAATTTACATACCTTATTACTTAATTTATGTTGTCATTATGTTATTTCCCCCCTTCATTTCAATGCAATTCAATTTCAACACAATGTAAAGGGGTGGGGTGGGACCTAATCAATTGCGTATCATTTGCAGACTGAAAGCAAAAATAGTGAACACCAATCATATTCTCTGGATTGATTTCTGTTCTGGACATGGGACAAATAAGCAAACATTGGCAATTTCTACTCTTGTTTCCGTTTTCGTTGGCCTTCTCCAACATCTCTAGACAGGATACATAAAATTTGGAAAGGTGTTGAAGATGCCGTGCTATCCCAGATTCTGAATCATGTAGAAAGAGATAGAAAACAAACTGGAAGAACTGCTAAGGTGGTAAAGCTCTGAGAAAGAAAGAAGCCTCTCTCTCATTGCTATGAGAACTGGAAACTCTTGCCTAAATCTGGTGCAATCACCCTGTGATCTACCACTATTTATTTATTTAAAATATTTCTATCCCACCCTTTTACCCCACAATAGGGCACTCAGGGCGGCTCACACCAGGTCCCAATCTAATTTCCCATCCTGTTGTAGAGATCATTCAAGTTTTTACCATATGAGCCTAAGCATGTGACATCAACCTCTTCATTTTTAACAACATTTAAACAAGTATTCTCTGTAAGTATACTTCTGTACCTTGAAAACTGCTGTGTCAATGTCCTTACTGTAAGACATCTACTAAACAGCATCACTATATGTGGGCTAATTATGATATGGAGGGGGCAGGAATCAAACTTTTGAGATATATTTTGTTGGCAACAAATACCATCCTTTTGACAATTGTCTTATAATTTAGAGACTTCCATTTTCATGCCCTGGTCTTTGAAACTCAACCCCCCTTTTCTTGGGGGAAAAGCAGGCTGGTTTTCTAGCATTCCTGAAGACATAATTGCTTCCTCTGTGACACAAAATCAGTATTTATTGAGTTGTCCCCAAAAGGCCTGTTGCCCTGTATGTAGTTGTGTTGCTTAATTTCGTTTAAAAGCAGCACCACAGCAGCAGAGAGTAACAGTAGATGTTGAAATGCGAGTGTGCCAGCGAGTGCGTGCGTTTGCCTAAGAAAGCAGGCTTTTACCCTGCATCAGCATCACTGAGACTGGAGACTTAGTAAAATAAGAAAAGCTACTTTATTTAGAGAAATACATAGTAGATAGAAAAGGCATACCTAGTTCTAACTAACTAGCTAAGTTGGAGGCATAACTCCCAGGTGTAGGAGTCAGCCCCATGCTCGGAGAGAGAGCAGAGACAAAGGGATGTCTCCTCTCTCATGGACAGCCGGAGAAGAAAGGAATGGAAAGGGCGGAAGAAGGAGGGGCAGGTAAGCTTCCCTAATGGCTTCACAGTCTAGCGACAGAAGGAAGTCAGTCAGAGCATCACAGGTAAAAGGTAATCAAGCCTATCCATCTGGAGGACCCTCACTCTGTCTCCCTTCTGGGACATAAACAAAAGAACAAAACAGGAGTTGCTCTTGCCCCACTTCCAACAAGCCCAAGTATTAAATATTGGTTTTAATACCTGTGATAATGTTTTCATAAGAAACCTATCCTTAAAAAGCCACTTCCTTCCTTCCCCTCAACAACTGCAAAAAAAGAGATCAAAACAGGAGCAAAAATATGTCTGAAGTGTAGGCCTTCAGACAGAAAGCATCAATTTCTGATTGGAATTGGCAGAATGGCTTTGACATGGAATTTGTGGAGGTCTTTCTATCAGAGATGGTGTGCTGTTAAGAGGTTATTGTCTGCCTAGATCAATGGAATCATTTTGCAAATGAAACTTTAATATTGATAGTAACTTGAATTTTAATAACTGGACCAGCACAGTGCTATCGATTGGGAGGCTGGGAGGAAAGTTATTGCTTTTGCTGCAAAGTACCTCTTGCTACCTCTCCTCTCAGAGAGTTGTAGAGAGGTGTCTACCTCTCCTCTCAGAAAGTTAAATTACTTTCAGCCCTGCCAAAGGGGAAGAAGCCTGCAATGAGCTGCATCATCTGGTCCTCTGGATGCCTCTTCTCTAAAGTGTGCAGCTCCACTCACCTGGGTGAGTTTTCTACAGCAATTTGCTGAAGTCTTCAGGCAAGATTATTTATTAGCTATTTGTCTCTCCCTGATTTCCCTTCATATGCTCCAACTGTCTGTGTGCACCAGGGACATTTCTGATGTAGTGGACTCTAGTCCACAGGAGCTTATGAAATAATAATTTTGTTGGTCTTTAAGGTGCCACAAGTCTCTGTTACAGATGACAGAGACTAGCCCCTGGGAATTCCTGTTTTATCTTTTAGGGGTGGCTTGTTAAGCTTTTCTTAGTTCAAGTTGCTAAATAATGATTGTAAGCAGCTCTAACCCCAGCTGGAGGGTCAGGGTGCCCTCTGGATGCTGGAAAACAGCTCCCATACGCCCTAGCCAGGATGGCCATGCTGGCTGCAACAGATGGGAGTTTTAATCCGAAACATCTGCAGGGTGCCAGGTAGGTGAAGGTTGCTTTGGGGTTTACAAAACAAAACACATGCTATAAACTTGGAGTGAATAGCAGATGGTTTGGGGCACATCAATATTGGGGAAGATGGGGAATAAGGGGAAAGAAAACTATGGTCTGGTGTGGCTGTTGAAACTGTAGTTTCAACAGTCTATAATTTTTCTTTTAACTTGCCCATAGTACTGGCTGGATCCGAAGGCATCTCTTATCTCTTGAAAGGTAAGTGTCAGGCTTATTCCTTTGTTCATACATAGCTTTCTCTTTAATTGCCAAAGTCAACACCAATTTAAGCGAGGAGCATGTTTTCCAGGCAAATAGCAACTTTTTTCTATAATGAGCAACACACGTCTTAAACCAGCCTTGTCCAACCTGGTAACCTCCAGAGGTTTGGGAATACAATGTCCATCCAGTGGGGTAGATGGAAGCTGCAATCCAAAATCTGCAGGGCGCCTGGCTGAAGTAGATTGCCTTAAGCCATGCCACACTGCCTGCAGTGACAGACAATATTTCAGGTGTAAATAGTTGCAATCCTAAATATACTCACACAACAGAAAATAAGAGGAACCAGCAGGACCAGTTCCCCCACCCCTCCTGGATCCAACCAATGGCCCATCTAGTCCAGCTTCCTGTTCTCACAGTGGCTGACCAGATCCCAGTGGGAAGCCCAAAAGCAGGACCTGAGCGCAAGAGCACTCTCCCCACTTGCAAATCACATTCTTGTTTTCTGACTGAAAGGTCAGCAAGTCACTTTAAAATCAATGCGACTCACTCCCAAGTGATGGTGGTTCTTCTCTCCATCTATATTCTGTGGGTGTTTGCTTGCTTATTGGTTTGAGGTGGGAGAAGAAGGAGCAAACCAGGTGTGACACTTAACCAGCACTTCTGCACTTGTCACTTCTGCAGGCCTCAGTTTTGAATAGACTTGCAGCGTGCTGTTAAATGTTTAATTTGTAGAGGATAGACAACCGTGTTTGCTTGCTGTTAGCTTCATTTCCCTGAAGGTGCTTTGTTGTTCTTTAAAAGCCCATGTCCAATATTGAAGATCTTTGTTTTCTTCATGTAGAACAAGCTTGCTGTACACTGTGAAGGATTTTAATCATACTAGCTGAGCTGGTGTCCTCTGGGGGTAGCCTCAAGGAAAGAAAGAAGGAAGGTCCTTTTAATGCTGGCTGCATCAGAAGAGTAGTTTTGACTAATTTCAACACTATAAAATCAAGTGGATGCACATTTAGAAGGTCACCAGCGTAGCATCTTGCCACCAGGAAACAGGGAATTGGTTGCCACCGTCTTGAAGAAGGCCTATTGGGATACTGTTTTCAGGATAAGCTGATAAAATTAAACCAATTAAAAGTATGTTGATATAAAAATGTAAGAAGAGACTTGCTAGCTACAAAGAACCCTGCAGGATCAAGCAAAAGGTCCATCTAGTCCAGCTCATAGTGGCCAACCAGATTATTTTTAGAAGCTGAAAAGCAAGTCATAGAGGCAATAGCTCAGCAACCAGAATGCAAAGGAATTTCATTTTTGAGCTTCCATATGGCCATCATGGTTGATACAAGGATGGATGAATCACACTGTTTCAAGACCATGTCCCATTTACATGTCTCAGGATTTTACCTCATTGGAGAAACACGACACCATCACTGGTCCCAGCACCTATGGAGATGAAGATGGAACCTGTGAAAGCCCCTGAGTATTATCACCCAAGAAGGTGTCCCATTCAGGGATGTTGAAGATTTGATGGACCCAATGCACCTTGACTCATCCCACCTGCCAGCTCTAATTCTTTCAAAAGCACCCCTGGAGCAGAAGCCCACACAGGACATGAACCAGATGAATCAAACAGAACCAGTGAAGACTGGTGGCTCCAATGTCAGTAAAGCCATAAAGCCACTCTGGGTTTTAGTCCAAGCTGTCCAAGGTGCTGAAGGAGTTTCTTCCTCTCTCATAACACTAGAACTCATGGGCATTCAGTGAAACTGAAAGCAGTTGCATTGGAATACTGTGTACAGTTCTGGTCTCCTCACCTCAGAAAGGATATTGTAGAGATGGAAAAGGTTCAGAGAAGGGCAACCAGAATGATCAAGGGGATGGAGCGACTCCCCTACGAGGAAAGTGTATAAAATTATGCCTGGCACTGAGAAAGTGGATAGAGAAAAGTTCTTCTCCCTCTCTCATAATACTAGAACTCGTGGACATTCAAAGAAGCTGAATGTTGGAAGATTCAGGACAGACAAAAGGAAGTACTTCTTTACTCAGCGCAGAGTTAAACTGTGGAATTTGCTCCCACAAGATGCAGTGATGGCCACCAGCTTGGATGGCTTTAAAATATAATAATAATAATAAAATTTTATTTGTGAGTCGCCTATCTGGCCGAATTAACGGCCACTCTAGGCGACGTACATTTACATGATAAAATACAATAAAAGCCAATGAGGACCACAACAATAATAATATTACCATATTAAAAACTAACCCACCCCAGAGGTCCCGTAGGCCTGCCTGAACAGCCAGGTCTTTAAGGCCCGGCGGAAACCTATCAAGGAAGGGGCATGGCGGAGGTCAAAAGGAAGGGAGTTCCAGAGGGTGGGGGCCACGACCGAGAAGGCCCTCTCTCTGGTCCGCACCAGCCTCACCGTCTTAACTGGTGGGACCGAGAGAAGGTCTTGTGTGGCTGATCTCGTTAGGCGGCATAATTGGTGATGCTGGAGGCGCTCCTTCAGATAAACTGGGCTGAAACCGTATAGGGCTTTAAAGGTCAACACCAACACCTTGAATTGGCCCGGTAAACAACTGGTAGCCAGTGTAGATCTATTAACACCGGAGTTATATGATCATGGCGACGGCTGTTCTTAATCAAACATGCCGCCGCATTCTGTATCAGTTGTAATTTCCGGACAAAGAAGATTAGACAAATTCATGGAGGACAGGGCTATCAATGGCTACTAGCCATGATGGCTGTGCTCTGCCACCCTAGTCAGAGGCAGCATGCTTCTGAAAACCAGTTGCCGGAAGCCTCAGGAGGGGAGAGTGTTCTTGCACTCAGATCCTGCTTGCGGGCTTCCCCCAGGCACCTGGTTGGCCACTGTGAGAACAGGATGCTGGACTAGATGGGCCACTGGCCTGATCCAGCAGGCTCTTCTTATGTTCTTATGAAAGGTTGCAGCACTGGGGGCTTTTTAGTTTGGAGTAAAAGGTGACATGATAGAAGTATACAAAATTATGCATGGCATGAAGAAAGTGGATAGAGAGAAGTCCCCCCCCCAACACTAGAATTCGTGGACATCCAATGAAGCTAAATGTTGGAAGATTCAGGAAAGACAAAAGAAAGTACTTCCTCACACAGCACAGAATTAAACTATGGAATTTACTTCCACAAGAGGCAGTGATGGCTACCAAGTTAGATGGTTTCAAAAGAGGTTTAGGCAAATTCATGGAGGATACGGCTATCAGTGGCTAGTAGCCATAATGGCTATGTTCCACCTCCATTGTCAGAGGCAGTACGCTTTTGAATACCAGTTGCTGGAAACCGTAGGAGTGGAGAGTGCTCTTGCACTCTGATCCTGCTTTCAGGCTTCCCATAGGAGTCATCTGGTTGGCCACTGTGAGAACAGGATGCTGGACTAGATGGGCCACTGGGCTGATCCAACAGGATCTTCTTATGTTCTTCATATCATCATAACAATTGGTGTTTCCATTGACTTCTCACCCAGATATCTCCCTTCAGTGAATGTGCTTGAAATCACCCCCCCCATTGCCATTTTCAGTAGAACGACTCACCTTTTGTAGGAGAGGGATCTTCTGCTCCTGACAAAGGAGGCCTGGCCTGGCTGCACTTGGATGATCAGGCCTCCCTGCATGTAATGACAAGGGCTCCTCTCCTGCCACATGGTCTGAGTCAGCAGCAGCACTTCCCAGAGTGCCGATTTGTTCCCCTCTTTACCTTTGATGTTGTGGCTGAGGAAGTTTGTGAAAGCTAATAAAACTGGATCTCAGCAATGGCAGCATCACTTATCACGCGTAATTCCAAGCTATTGTCCTCTAGCTAAGCAGGTTATCTTAACTTTAGTGCCACAATTAATCATTTACATTGCTCTTGTTAAAGCCCTTCTTTTATTTGCTCTTACAAGCACCTCAAGGAGCTCATGGCTGTTGTTCCCATTTTGCGATGTGGAGATGAGCCTCAGATTCAGCATTGCAAGAAATGCCTTTTGCTCCCGAAAGCCGCTTGAAACATCCAGTTCCTCCTACTTTCGCTATAATGCCTAGGTCATGCAACAGGTGACGCAACAACTCCACATCATGCATTTCTCTGCCCAGTGGCAGTTTGGGGAATGCATGTTGGGGTGTCATATCACCCGTGTTCTCCAGCCAGACATTCCAGCAACCGGAAAGGGGAACTAGCCCCTGGCGCTACCATTTTCAGCAGGTGATGAGAGGCCATAGCTCTGTGGGTAAAGCATCAACTGCGCATGAAAGAGAATCCCTGGTTCAAACCCTGGCGTGTCTTTCCCAGCTGAGAAAGTTCTGCTAGTCTTTGAACCCTGCTGACCTCGATGAATGGATGGAAAGGAAGCCAAGCACAGAGCTGAAAACTAGCATTTAGTGAGAGGCGACTGGAGGCAGAGCCCTTGCTTTGCATGCAGAAGGGCACTGCTTCGGTCCCTGACATCTCCGGTTAAGAGAACATAACTCAACAGAGCTAGGCTTTGGGACAGCGGCTGCCAGTCAGGACAGACAGTGTTTTTAGTGTTTTTGTTCGCTGCCCTGGGCTCCTGCTGGGAGGAAGGGGTGGGATATCAATCAATCAATCAATCAATTACTGGATGTGAGGGTGATGGTGATGGAGCAGCTTGGACTGGAAGTGACCAGCACAATAGAGGGGCTAGATGTGGAGCTTGAGGGCTGCTGAGTGAGTGTGAGCTGCTGTTAGGGGTGTGAGCAAAAAGCCTGAGTGTGAAGGAGAGAGGGGGAGAGAGAGAGGGGGAGAGGGAGGGAGGGAGGGAGGGAGGGAGGGAGAGAGAGAGGGAGGGAGGGAGAGAGAGAGAGAGAGAGAGAGAGAGAGAGAGAGAGCCCACACGGGAATAACACTGAAGGAGGTGAGGAGTCTGGGAGCTTTAGAGCCAAAGAAGGTTTAAAAGGATAATATCCTGCAACTGGAGAGATCGCAGGAGGAGATAATTAAAACACAGACAGGAGGTTTGTTTGGTGCAATAAAGAGCCTGTGCAGGAAGCCAAGAATTTGTTTGTGTTCAACCACGTACTTTCCTGGAGGGGTCCAAAGGTGAGAATTCCCAGCTTTCCTGTGATGAAAGAAAATGGTTTGAACTCTGAGGACATACATTAATTTGTGAATCCTTAACCCTGGGCTAAATAGACCAACAGTCTGCCTCAGTATAAGGCAGCTTGATACCTTCACGGGCTGAGCCAGTGGAGATGTTGCTCATGGAGAGGGACCACAGCTCAGTAGCACAGGCAGTGGAGGCCAGTGGCTCCAGTGTCAGTGGGGCAGGGAATCCACTCAGGGGTTTTGTCCAAACTTTCAAGGAGCTGTCCAAGGTGCAGAAATTGCTTTGTCTGCATTACAACAAAAAAGGAATTGGATGTCTTGAGTTATTCACTCAGGGTTGTATCCAGTTGAGCTAAACTCAGAGTAGACCAGCTGCAATTAATGGACACAAGTTAGTTGTGACTATTCAATTAAATGGGTTTACCCTGAGTAGGATTAACATTGGCTACAATCCTATTTCTCTAAGGCAGGTATAAGGAACCTGTGGGCCTCTAGGCGCTGTTGGACTGCAGATCCCATCATCCCTGGCCACTGGCTATGCTGGCTGCAAGGGCTGATGGGAGCTGAAGTCCAACAGCAGGTTCACCATCCCTCCTCTAAGGAATTAAAATCCACCCACTGGAGTTCACAGTATTGCTACAGTTCACAAGTTGCCATCAGAGGTGAGTTAAGAGCTCCTGGCCATGGAAAGGATTGCTACCTCTCTGTTGCTTCGCCCCTTGAACAGGTCAACAGATAAGAGGCTGGAACAGGTTTAATTGGGGAGAGGATTATCCCAGGACTACTGGGATGGTATCAGTAGTTCCAGGCATTGCAGTGCTCACTATCCTGGAGACTCCTGTCTATCGTTATTAAACATCCAGCTCTCCGACAAGGGGGAGGAGGAGAAACCCTCCAAAAACGCTTTGGCAATCAGCAGTAAGGAGCTACAATTCAATTTTGATCCCCTTTGTTTCTTTTGATTCCCATCTAATGAGATGTTAGATTTGCAGGATCTGCAATTATGAGGACAAAACAAAAACATTATTAACAGGGAAAAATTGTCCTCCTGTGGGAAGACAGCTCCAATTTCTGGCAGGCAGCCAAACACGTGTTGCTGGGTCCTTTTATTGTAGAAAGTTGTCTTTTTAGCATTTCATTGCAGCTGTTTTCCACATAGACCTATCCTAGGTGTATGATTGCCCTATGGGCACCTGTGCATGGGGGAGCTGTGCTGTCTAGCCATGGGGTCACCAGGGACAAACATTTGCCAAGTGGCAACTTAGCACAGGATGTAAAGATAGGGGGATCTCAAATTGGGGATCTTAGTAATCAAGCACCAATGTCTATCTCACCCCCCTCCCAGTCAGTGGCAGCTGGTGATGGATGGGCTTGGTGGAGCTGCTTGAAGGTAAAGGGGAAGTGGCCAAGGACTGGTGGAAGTGGAGACAAAGGAGGTAGAAGAAAGTGACAGGCAGGGCCATCTGCTGGTTGCAAGTAAGAGGATGGGCAGACGGGGGCAGGCCAGAGGAGTCGAATCATCAGCCTCTCTTCTGGGGATTGTAACTCTGTGAGGAAATGGGGGCTCTCCTAGCAACTCTCAGCCCCCTTCACTAACTACACTTCTCAGGATTCTTTGGGGGGAGCCATGACTGTCTAAAGTGAAATAAAGGCCTGGTGTGGATGTGGCCAGGGACAGCTTGGGTTTAAAGTTGGGTGGGAGATTACATGTGATTAAAGGTGGGGGGAACCCTGAAAAAGAATGACATTGTGATGTTTTCCTTTTGGAAAGGAAAGGGGCTTCCCCTCTGCCCAGCACCCACCCACCCAATCTACTCCCCTCCCTCTCCCCTCCCCTCCCTTCCTCCCGCTGCCCTTCCTCCCCTTCTCTCCCCCTCCATTCTCCTCCCCCCTTTCTGCCCCTCTCCAAGGTCAGTTTCACCTATCCTAACCATGATGGCACAAGAGTAAATCCCATTGAATTCAAAAAGCATGCAAATAATCAAACCTGCCCTCCTCTCCTCCTCCTTCCTATCCCCTCCCTCTTGCCCCTTCCCTCCCCCTTCCTTCACCTCTCCCTCCCCTCCCTTCTCCCCTCTCTTCCTCCTCCCCTCTCCCCTCCCCTCCCCCTTTCTCCTCCTTCCCTATGGTCAGTTTCACCTATCCTAAGCATGATTGCATAGGAGTAAATCCCACTGAACTCAAAAAGCATGCAAATGATCAATCCATTTCCAGCAAACTTGCGCAGGATCCCATTTCTTACCTCCTGGATCAAAAAGCAGAGAAATTCACTAATAGGCAAAAAAAACAAAAAAAACCTTGCTGTTTAAGAATGTACCTATAGCCCAGATATTTCTATCAAACTTTAAAAAGCAGAGGAATTGGGCAGCTATAGTGAATGCACAGGGGAACAGGAAACGTGATCTCTCCTCTCTGAGATATTGTACTGCCCTACAAATTGGTCAAAATGCAAACATAATTTGGGTTGGTCTTTCACAGTCCAATCCACTTCCTGTGTAGCTTGGAAGAATTTGGTAACATGTGCCTCTGGTGAGTGGTGGCAACACTTGCAATCAGGACTGCAGCTCCAAAGATGGAGAATTACATTTTTTGTATGTTTGTTGGTGTTCTTCTTTTTCAGTGCAACAAGTGTCAGAGCTTGTTTCCCAACAAGATCCCTGGCATATAATGTGGATGCTTGAAACACATTGACCCTCAGCCTCCCCTAAAGGTGTATTTTCTGAAAGCATAGGGTTCAAAGCAACTGTTTCTTTTCTTGATAAAAAGGCATGCCTTTCACAGGCTGCCATCCAAAACGTAGTTATTTCATAGTGGAACATTAAATATTGATTTAAGGTAGGAATAGCACAGTGCTGTGCCATAAGCGAGCAAGGCTTCTTGGGAGCAGATGTGAAGAAAGTCAATGGCCTGGCAAGACAGATCCAGTCTCTGGAGACCTTTTTAAATCACCCAGTGTTGTGGGATCATGACAGACCCTCCAGGCTCTTCTCAACCCTCCACCTTTTTGCTATTTCCTAGTGATTTTAAAAGGCTGTCTTACCAGACTGAAACGTGTGTGTCTTTGGGGTACTGTGATCTGTCAGATGCCAAGTGAACCTGCAAAGGGTGAAGTTAGTATACCCAGGGATCTTTATAGCTCTGAAGAAGCAACACTGCCTTTACAAAAAGCAAAGCAATCATCCTTCAGTGTTTGGGGGTTGGTGGAGGCCTCCCCCCTTCCACCATCCGTTCCCCCCCACACACAATGATTTGTTCTGCTGTTGCAGTTGAATGGCATCAAATGGAATGATAACAGCGTTAAACCTCTATCCAGAGCTGACCTGGCCATCCAATGAACGGCTGGAATGTTCACTGTAGGTGGCAGCCAAGAGGGCCCACTGGAGATCCAGCAGTGTGTGTGTGGGGTCCTTCCAGTCCAGCCCAGCCCAAGACAGTGTCCACTGGTAAGCTTTAAGCAACTAAAAATTTACTACCTTTTAATGGCATTAGAGATGGAAGGATCTGTCAGTTTCAGTTCTCATTTTTCCAATCTTAAATTCAGTTACCCATATTTCTGCAGCAATCCGCAATTTTTTTTTTTAAAAAAAGAAATCCTGGGACCAGTTCCACACACATGCCCTGCCTTAAACCTTTGTGAAGTTGCACTTCGTGGCCCAAGGGCTCCTCCTTCAGTTTCAAAGGCAAAGCCATAATTGCTCCCCATCTCAAATGAAAGTTCTTTGCATATTCTGTTCCACCCCTTGGAGAATGGATGCCACCCGTTCATGTCATTAGCATCTCTTCCATTATTTAAGCCATCAGAGTATATCATATCCCCCAACGTAGTATGTTGTGTTCATTTCCAGCCTAAATGTTAAAGCCTATTAAGGAATAAGAGCTCTAATAAATATTGCAGCAGAGAAAGCAATTGCTCCTCAATTGTTTTAGTGGTATTTATGTCCACTCCTTTCTTCCCAAATGACAGCCACAGAGCTTTTCAGCCACTTTCTCATGAGACCTTATGAGACCATTATGCCAGAGCATGAGCGATGGGGACCACTGAAGTGGCGTGGCTTGATCTAGCAAGGATTGGTTTGACAAGACTGGAATGCCAAAGAAAGGGGTATCAGGTGTTCACAACAAGGTGGGCATGCCAAACCTGTCCCTGCTAAAGGCTGCCATCACTGTCAAATCATTACACTGATTTACCCTTCACTTCAGCTCTTCTCGCTCTCCTAGGAAACTCTGCTTCTTTTTGAGTGAAGAGTGACAGGTGCTTAAAGGGTATCAGTTGGAGGCCTAGTGCTTTGAGTATTTCTCCTCTCAGAATGAGAAAGACTCACAAGCCCCTCAAATATCCTGGGTGTAAAAAAAAAGAAAGGCACGGAAGGCATTTTGTTATTCATGGAAGGAAGGTGGCTCCATGCAGGCATGGTCAAAGTAGGTACTCTCAGCCATTTCTGCAGCCTTGTGCATTACTTGACAGCAGCCCTTCTCTGTGAAATGTAATTGTCTCCTCCTTTTTTCAGATAACACCCACAACGTGTGGGCCTTTACAAAACACAAGAGAACTTAAGGAGAGCCTGCCTGCTGGATCAGGCCAAAGGGGCCCCATCTAGCCCAGCATCCTGTTCTCACAGTGGCCAGCCAGATGCCTCTGGGAAGCCCACAAGCAGTGCCTGAGCGCAAGAGCACTCTCCCTCCTGCGGTGTCCGGCAACTGGTGCTCACAGGCATACACCCGCTGATCATGGAGGCAGCAGGCACCACCATCAGTCTGACTAGGAGCTACTGGCAGCCTTATCCTCCAGGAATCTGCCTAATCTTCCTTTAAAAGACTCCTTGTGGGACCAATTCCATTGTTTAACTATTGTAAAACTATATGCTCCATGTAAAGAAGGATGTCCTTTTCTTTGCCCTCGATCTTCCAACAACATTGTGACCCAAATATGTTACGGCGCCTGAACAGAAGGCTTCATAAAAACATGAGAAGAACCTGCTGGATCAGGCCAATGGCCCATCTAGTCCAGCATCCTGTTCTCAAGTGGCCAATCAGATGCCTCCTATGGGAAGCCCGCAAGCAGAAGCTGCGCACAAGAGCACTCTCCCCACCGGCAATTCCCAGCATATTGCCTCCGACCATTGTCATGACTAGTAGCCACTAATGGTCTTTTCCTCCTCCAAGAATAGTCTAATCCCCTTTTAAAGCCATCCACGTTGGTGGCCATCTGCCTCTTCTAGGAAGAAATTCTCTTACTGGGAGGAGGATATATATCTAATAAATAATAAATAATAAACACATGCTGTGTGAAGAAGTATTTTTCTTTTGTCTATCCTGGACCTTCCAACATTCAGCTTCCTTTGATGGCCCAGAGTGCGTGTATTATAAGAGAGGATGCTCTTTGCAACAGAGCAGATCCCTGCCCCAAAGGGGTTATAATCCATAATTCAGTACCAGGCAGCCGACAGAGAGAAATGGAAGCTATCGTAATCCGGGGAAGAATATGTGTTTGTTCCAAACCTTCCCCAACCGGGTGTGCTCCAAATGTTGTTGTTGGACTCCAACCAACATGAAACTCCTGCCTGTTGTTCTGGGAGCTGATCGAGAAAATATGTTGTCGTCATCATCACCCTTTCTCATAACAAACTCAGCTGGTGTGTGTCAACAGGCAGAATGGAGCCATGGAAGGAGGCGGAGGAGGTATCAGCATGCTCAGAGAATCTTTGCAGGAAGTACAAAAATTCATTAAGGAGGAAAATTAGGGGAGAACTCTAAAATAGCCCGGTGAGGACTAAGCATGCTTAGTGCCTACAGAATGCTGATTCTTGGCAAGGGAGAATGGAAAGCCAAGGAAGAAATGCAATGGGATATCCTGGAAGAAGGTATGGCTGGTTGGCTGGAGCACTGGACCAGACAAGAGCATACCAAGTTGCAACATTTTGTTGCCAGTTTCGCTTGTCTTGTGTATAAAGTGAAGTGGGCTTCCAGTTTCAATACACTTCTTAAAAATGATGGATTATATCCAGTGCTAGCTCTACTCGGAGCAGACACACTGAAATTAAGGAACCTAATATAGTCTTGTTCATGAACTTCAGTGGGTGTACTCCAAGTAGCTCTGGCTTTGGATGCAACCCTATGCCTCTGTTTGGAAAGACCTCGTTTAATTCTTCCAGAAACCTTCCTTAAGTTTGCCTCTTATATTGGATAAGTTACTCTATATGCTAGTGCAAGGAAGTACAGCCCTTGAGTGGAGTAGGGTCTTGTTTCTGGATGCACAGACATTTTCTCCATGGAAATCATCTCTCTCTCTCTCTCTCTCTCTCTCTCTCTCTCTCTCTCTCTCTCTCTCTCTCTCGGATAGCTGCAATGGAGCAGCTCAAAGGCAACTGAAGACTTTGAAAAAACCCTCTGTAAATGAGGTGCAATTAATAATGGAGTGCCTTGGGATGGGAAGCAGGAAGAGTGAAGTAAAGGGAATGAATGAACTAGAAAATGATGCCAAGGTGGTGTTCTTGGGCTTTCTAAGACCAGGTGGAATCTTTTTGGTCATGTGTGTCCCCTGATCCCAGCTACATTGGTACTAGGGTTGCCAGGCTCAAGGCCTGATCCTGATCCTGATCCTGTATCTTTAGGAGAAGAGAAAGTCAGCCAAGTGCAGGTGTTCTTGCAACACTGTAATGGGAAAAACTCCAAGGTGGAATTCTCCCTTCCCCCTGCACAACTTTTAAAGATACAGAAGACCTCTTGGAGCCTGGGCCTGGCAACCAAGAGGTCTTCTGTATCTTTAAATGTTGTGCAGGGGGAAGGGAGAATTCCAGCTTCTGGTTTTTCCCATTACAGTGTTGCAAGAACACCTGCCCTTGGCTGCATTTTCTCTTCTCCTAAAGATACAGGATCAGTCTCAGGGATTCAACCTGGCAACCCTAGTTGGTACTGCAATATCACCCTCTGGCCATTTGCTGTGGTGATTCTGCAGTGCAAGAGAGAGATGATTAGCAGGTTTTGGGAAGCGCCCTAGCTGAGAGGTACAGCACCTGCTTTGCATGCAGAAAGTCCCAGGTGCAATCCCTAGGCACGTTTCTTACAGGCACCCTAGGTGCAGGGGTGCGTATGTGCAAATGCACCTCTGTCAAATGCCCCCCTCCAATTCTGTGCCTCTGTATGCAGGCTGCAAAATTCTTGTGGGGAGGGAGAGCATTTGGGGGTATCTTCAAGAGTAAAGGGGCACACATTTTTAGGGGAGGGGCTTCACCAGAGTTTTCTCCTAGGTCCCATCAGTTGGCAGCCAACACCTTTCCCCCCAGAATGCTCTTCAGGATGGGGCATGCTGGGAGCAGGGGGAAGAGCCATGCTGGAGCTGGTGGGGCGGAAGGCAGGGCAGCCCACTGGTAGGTGGAGCCAGAGCCAAGGACAGGCAGAGAGAACTCATTCTAGTTTTGTCTCCATCTTCCTCCTCCTCTTCCTCCCCCCCCCATCAAGTTCTACAAAGGCAACACTCAGACTGAGGAGGAGGAAGCTGACAGCCAGGGCCACCCCGCCCCCAAGACTGGTTGTAAGTAAGAAGGCAGGCAGGTGGGGCTGGCTGAGGTTGGTAGGGAAGGCCCTATTTGTCTCCACTGGGGAAAAGATACCATCTGCCTGTCAGACCTGGGATGGCGCTCCAGTGGGTGTCAGCCTCTGCCCCTGGAACATCGCAGCCCCTCCCTTAACATCCAAAAGGGGGGCTGTTTCACCCCTTCTTTTTGCTCTTCAACACCTCTGAAACTGCAGCCAAACTTTCAGTGGATCATGTATTTGGAACCAGCTTTATTTTGCTACGATGAAAACATCACCCTAGATCAGGCATGGGGACCTGACTCTTGGCCAGGCTAGCTGCCGGGGCTGCTGGGAGTTGGAGTTCTGCGACATATGGGGTGCCACAGGCTCCCCATCCCTGCCCTAGATTAGAAGCTGTCGGCGGTAACCACCCATTTGTGAGAAAACATTGCACATGTTGGAGACAGGTTTGTACTGTATGTCGATCTTGCTTATGTAATTTCATTCCATAAGAGAGCGTGATTTGGAAAAATCAGTGGGGGAAATATATTGATCCGGCTGTGCAAGTAAGCCCTAGATGCATCCCCCTCCCTGCTGCTACATTCAGTTTGTCGCACTATTTCCTGAAGCCAGCCAAGAGCATTGTCCTGATATGATCACAACTAATTGGATCTCAAATGACTTCACAAGTGGCAAAAAAAAAGAGGGGGAAAAAGAATTGGATGCAGCCTCAGGAAATGTGGGTTTGTTAATAGGGCTCATTTGAAATGTGTGTATTTAAGCAAGTTAGAAAACAGCTATTCCTTGTGGTGAATAATTATCTCATTGGCTGAGAAATTAATCCAACTTGGTGAAACTTTGAGAACTGCATTCTGGCTAGTTCTAGTCTCCAGAAGGGGATGATATGCAGGAATGTCTGTGTATCAGTCACAAGCAATGTTTAGGAGTGGCCCAGGGACCCACACCTCCTGCCCCTTTCCTCCAAATTTTAAAAAATCGTTTTTTAAAAAAAAATTGTTTAAAGGGCAGCTGGAATATGGTAAAGCACAGTACTGGGGAGACAGACCCTACCAACCACCTTAATGTGCCCACCAGCATCTATGCCTATAAATATTTGTGTCATGTGGGCCTATGTCTCAAATCCTTCAAGTACTAGCAATGCCCCTGGCTCCATCCAAAGTAGGGTTGCCAGGCCTGGCCTCCAAGAGGTCTTCTGTATCTTTAAAAGTTGTGCAGGGGGAAGGGAGAATTCCACCTTCTGGTTTTTCCCATTACAGTGTTGCAAGAACACCTGCACTTGGCTGACTTTCTCTTCTCCTAAAGATACAGGATAAGTCTCAGGCCAAGAACCTGGCAACCCTACAAAGGCTCTGTTCGATCAGGACAGTCTAGCCCAGCACCCTGTTCTCACCAGGCACAGGAGCCTGGTGCCCTCCAGATGTTGCTGGACTCTAGCTCCCAGCAGCTAGCATGGCCAATGGTCAGGGATGATGGGCATTAAGAGCATAAGAAGCGCCTGCAGGATCAGTTCAATGGCCCATCTAGTCAACATCCTGTACCCAAAACGGGAAGCCCACAAGCAGGACCTGGGTGCAACAGCACTCTCCCCTCCTGCAGTTTCCAGCAACTGGTAGTCAGAAACATAACACCTCTACCTATGGAGACAGAGCATAGCCATTATGGCTAGTAGCCATCGAGTGCCTTCTCCTCCATAAATCTGTCTAATCATCTTTTAAAGCCACCCAAGGTGGCAGTCATCACTGCCTCCTGTGGGAGTGAGTTCCATAGCTTTATGCGCTGTTGTGTGAAGGAGTCCATTCTTTTGCCTGTCCTGAATCTTTCAACGATCAGCTTCATTGGGTGACCTCTTTGAGTCCTAGTTTTATGAGAGAAAGAGAAAAACTTAACTGTATCCACTTTCTTCATGCCATGCATGGTTTCATAAACTCCTATCATGTCACACGAAGTTGGAGGCCGTCAACATTTGCAGGGCCACAGGTTCCCCATCACTCTTGACAAAAGATGCTGGAGGTCAAACCTGCAACCGTCTGCATGCAAAGCATGGGCCCTGCCATCAGCTACTTTGGCCTTTCCTCACAAGGATTCCTCTCACAAAACTACAGCTTCCAGGGTTCTTGGAAGAGAAAGAATTACTATGAAGAGAGTTTGAACTCTGTGGGGTAGCTGTAACTCTGCAGGGTGGCCTCTATGTGTCATCCTCATGTAAGAGAGAGTGTGTGTGTGTGTGTGTGAACACCCAGCTGACCAGAATAATTGTCTGAAAGCCTCAGGAGGGAAGGGAGCTAATGACTTATCCTTCCTCAGGAGATCCTTCTTCTTCCTCAGCTTGTTCCACCTTGTGACTCTTCTAGCTAGCTCTCTGAGGCCTGGTCTACTCTTGCAGCAGAATGAGACAGGAAAGATAAGGCAGTCAAGACCTGTGGGACTCCAAATGGATTGTACCATCTCAGAATGCAGGTGGAGGTGGGGAGGAGGATCCCAGTTTTGAAGGCTCCTGGTATACAAAAACGATGACCTCACAAGTAGAAACGAGCACAACATGGGAGAAGGCTAAACCAGACATTTTATCTCCGATGTTAATGGGGAGGGGGAGTTTTCTAGCAAGGTTTTTTTTTCTTACAGAGTGTGTCTCATACTCCTTGACTTCTGAGCAAGCTGTCTACTCCTCACAAGGAAAGCATTTAAGAAAAGACCTGCTGGATCAAGCCAAAGGGGGCCCATCTAGTCCAGCATCCTGTTCTCCCAGTGGCCAACCAGATGTCTGAGAGAAGTCTGCAAGCAGGACCCGAGTGCAAAAACAGCCTTCTCCCCACTTGTGATTCCTAGCAGCTTGTATTTTGAGGCATGGCACCTCCAACAGTGGAGGGAGCCCATAATCACATGCTGTGGCTCTGTGATCCCAGAAGGATGAAACGTCTGTGTGCTGCATTTCCACCTGGCATGCAGCTGATAAAGGAAGAGGATCTCTGCCAGGGGGAAAAAGTAAGCAAGTCTATTTCTCATTCCTTCTCTCTGCCTTTCCTGCCTCTGTTTCCCCCCCTGTCATTTATTTTATCATGCGGGCTCAGGAACCTTCCCTGTATTTTGCCTAGTATACTATATAAATGTGTTGCTATTACTAATCATCCTCACCAAAGAGATCAAAGTTGCCATTAATCTTATTCTTCTCCTTCCTCTTTCTGGATGCTGCACTGTGAGTCTCCTAATCTTCTCCTTCTGCCTGGCTGCTGGGAAGATACTGCTGCCTCCATCCATGATAGGTTTCTGTTCCTTCCACAGTTCCACGTCTCAGCTGGGCCTTCCTCCTCCTGCACCCCCCCAAATGGACCCTGGATCTCCATGCCATGGAGGAGCATTCGTTGATACCCTCAACCACCCTGCCAGGATCTAAGCCTCCAGAAGAAAGATGCCTCTGTTTGCTATGCACTCATGCACACACGTACGCCATACTCCCTGAATGCAACTTCTGTCTCCCCACCATCCAGTGGAGACTGGTGGCTCCGTGCCAGTGGGGCAATGAATCCACTCTGGGTTTTAGTCGGAACTTTCAAGGAGCTGCCCAAGGTGTTGAACCTATT
The DNA here is from genome assembly GCF_030035675.1 of Rhineura floridana. Taxonomy (NCBI): domain Eukaryota; kingdom Metazoa; phylum Chordata; class Lepidosauria; order Squamata; family Rhineuridae; genus Rhineura; species Rhineura floridana. Next base: position 42,940,957 of record NC_084491.1, read on the forward strand.
TTGGGAATAGGTTTCATTACCTTGGACAGTTCCTTGAAAATTTGACTACTACCCGGAGCAGATTGACTACCCCATTTACATTGCAGCCACCAGTTTCCATTGGTTGGAGGAGAGCTCCTTCTGAAATCCAACTTTAGTGAAGTAACTAAGGCCCACTGGGAGAGAACAAAGGAAGAGGCTCAGACTTTGCTCCAGTCCATTGGCTAAGAATAGCTACAGTAAAGAACTATTAAACAAGATGCTCTCATCCCAGTCTTCTCCAGATAGACAGCTACTGCTGTTTTCCAAAACAGCATCCTGCATCAGATGACGGACCCTCTCACCAGGAACAGGAACGAAATAAGCACGGCCATTTGAAGCCATTTGAGCAGGAGGAGGTTTATTGCTGGATACGTTTTCCTTCTGTCTCTTAATGAAATGTCCCCTGGGATCAGTGGATCACTCCTGTCATCTAGCCAGCTGTGTATCTGTGCACACACTTAAAAAATGAGCACGAGCGCAACAGTTCATAGTTAAAGAGACTGATTGGTCTTCAACAGAATCCTTCACGCATTTTAATGCCTGTTAAGTGAGTAGTATCTGCACCGTCTGACACCCTTCTGTTGCAGGCTCAGAAAGCTGAAAAATCTGTTTTTTTGTTTCCTGTTTTTGGGCACCTTTATGTTCCACCCATTGTTTGGACCCACCCAGTTATCAATAGAGAGCCAGTGTGGTGTAGTGGTTAAGGTGTTGGACTACGACCTGGGAGACCAGGGTTCGAATCCCCACACAGCCATGAAGCTCACTGGGTGACCTTGGGCCAGTCACTGCCTCTCAGCCTCATGAAAACTCTATTCATAGGGTTGCCATAAGTTGGAATCGACTTGAAGGCAGTACATTTACATTTTTAGTTATCATTAAGGTTTGGATGGCTGGGAAAGGCTAAACTGGCACTCCGTGGGCTATCAAATCTCAATTCCTGCACTTGCTTGTTAGATCTTATCTTGAAGATGAGTGATCTGCAAAAAGCAAGTCTCTTTTCCCAGCCACAATAGGCCATTGCACCATGTCTACAAACACAGGCTGGAGGTTGCAATTACATTGTTGAACTAAACTTTGTGATGACACCAGGACCTGCATTTATGGTGAAGTAGACTGAAAGCTTGCTTTGAACAGTCTAAGCCACATCCAACTCCACTTAAAATAGGTGTGGGAAAGGGTGAACCTGTAGGCTCTCTCCTGTTGGGATTCAGTCGCCAAGCCCCCATCGCATATCCAGAGAGCTGAGAGTTTTTCAAAGTCCTGCATAAAGTGAGAATATGCTATCATGACTTCCCAATGAGTTTGGAAAGGCAACAAATTGTATGCAAAGGTTGGAAAGCCATTTGTGAAGGATTTGTGCCTTTAATCTTACATATTTCTCCAGCCGGCAAATCCCCCATTAAGATGCATTACAGATAGGCAGATTTAAGGATTTTAACAAATTGCACTAAATTGCAATCCCCACAAGGCAGGCAGAGTCATTTGGTGTTGATGGAAGTTCTGGCTTGTGGCTTTGACCCATTTGCATACCAACAACAACACCCAATCACAACTGAACCAGGCACCACCTCCGTAGCTCTCATTACTACACATGGGGAATCAACAATACTCCACCGAAGAGTCTCTCTTTTGCTCTGGGGTGCTGCTGAGACATGCAAACCTTTCCAGGTAATTATTCATGCCATGCCTTGCATTGCTTCTCTGTCACTTTGTATGGAAGGATTGCATCTCAAGGGACAGAGGTTTGGATTGTGTTGGAAATTAACTATCCACCCTGGGCTAAATTGAGAAAAAGAGTGGGATATAAACTGAAACAACAACAGCAACAACAACACATCTCCAGTTCTATTCTCCTTTGTAACCATGAAGTGTTCTATTAAAAAAAAAAACTAAGTTGGCATCCTCATTGCCAAATTCCATATTATAGACCAAAGATTCCTAAAATCTTTAGCCCCTTGGAGGGTTCCTAGGAGCCTCCATCCCAGAAGCATCATGTGCAGGGCTGGCATCATGGGGTCAGCAGGGTCAGGCATCTGCCAAGGAGCAAGACAGGAGCAATGAAGAGAACCCTCACCCACCCATGGATCTGTGTCTTCACCTTTGCAATTGGCTTGTTCATCTTACTCTCGCTTGGGCCCAAGCAATGGTGGTGGAGCAGTAGACAAGGGAGGGTCAGTAGATGTCGCTACTGCTTCCTCGTTAGTTTTCTGGCTGGCAAGCAAGCAGATGGAGGCAATCATGAGGAAGGGGAGGAGAAGCAGTTATAAGATGGGGAATACTTGGCTCAGCAATACAACAAGTGAGAAGGATCTTGAAATTGTCGTTGATCACAAGCTGAATATGAGCCAACAGTGCGATGTGGCTGCAAAAAAGGCAAATGCTATATTAGGCTGCATTAACAGAAGTATAGTTTCCAAATTGCATGAAGTAGTCCCCTCTATTCAGCACTGGTGAGGCCTCATCTACAGTACTGCATCCAGTTCTGGTCTCTGCACTTCAAGAAGGATGCAGACAAACTGGAACAGGTTCAGAGGAGGGCAACAAGGATGATCAGGGGACTAGAAACAAAGCCCTACGAGGAGAAACTGAAAGAACTGGGCATGTTTAGCCTGGAGAGGAGAAGACTGAGGGGAGACTGATAGCACTCTTCAAGTACAGGAAAGGTTGTCACACAGAGGAGGACCAGGATCTCTTCTCGATTGTCCCAGAGTGCAGGACACGGGATAATGGGCTCAAGTTGCAGGAAACCAGATTTTGGCTGAACATCAGGAAAAGCTTCCTAACTGATAGAGCCCTACGATAATGCCACCAATTACTTAGAGAGGTAGTGGGCTCTCCATCACTGGAGGCATTCAAGAGGCAACTGGACAGCCATCTGTCGGGAGTGCTTTGATTTGGATTCCTGCATTGGGTAGGGGGTTGAACTTGATGGCCTTATAGGCCCCTTCCAACTCTACTATTCTATGATTCTATGATTCTAAGCAGCAGCTGTGAACATGGCAGTGAGGAGGTACTACCCATGGAGGGTGTCTTGTCCAAGGACCCTCCAAAAACTGGAGCCAGCACTGGCTAGCAGCATGGCTCTGAAATCTGGAATCCAGGCTCTGGGAGCAAACAACAGCAGAGGTCCACTGCCTTCATAGTTTGCTTTTTGAGGGCTTCTCAGAGGGGCCTGGCTAAGCGCTAGTAGAAACAGAATGCTGGACTAGATGGGCCCTTGGTCTAATCCAGCAGGGCTCATCAGATGCTCTACTTGTTCTATAGTTAGCTTGTCCCTCTGCAGCTGTAGAGTACCTGCTTTACACGCAGAGGTTCCAGGTCCAATTCCAGGTATAGCAGGGAGTGCCTTCCCTCTCAAACCCTGACGCTGTCAGTCAGTGTCAGCAATACTTAATTAAATGGTCTGATCTGACATAAGTCAGCTTTGTGTGTGTGTGTGTGTGTTGCATGGCACACATAATACACAAGATGCTTACCCAAATGCACGAGTAAAACCTGAATGCATCCAGCCCAACTACAATTTCTACAGCTGTCGTAAGAAAGAAACACCTTTGCAACTGCAACCCATGACAACTGTTTTTAATTTTCCGACTAACTGAACCTGATCAAATGGAAGCATTTTCTGAGAATTCCTCTGCCTAGCAAAAGTTTGAAGGACTGTAAAGAGTCGACCTGTTCTTCCCAATTTCATTGTGCAATATTTCATATCCAGTTCCACAGCTAGAGAGGGGTCTCCATAGTCACTTCTCTGCTAAGGGCACATACCCAAAACAATTTGCTGGGAATGGGCCATTAATCTATTCCCACAGGAGTCACGCTGGAGTTCCTGAAGAGTTCCACCTGGCAATTCGAGAAAAGGGGGAGGTTGGTACATTTCCACGGTACCTTCTAAAGTTTTTGGTTTCTGGTATGTTTATGGGCAGTTTTCAACTAACTCGTTCCGTCAATGCAAGGATTTCTGCTTGCACAATAGAACTCCCCTCCATCTTCTTCTGGCCATGTGTCCTATAAACCTGTTTTGGGGCTTCCCCCTAACCTCAAGAGCAGATTAGGGAGGGCATGGGGCGCATAGGGGAAGTTCTATTGCACAAGCAGAATAATCTTTGCACTGATGGAATAAGTAGTATGCTTCCAAATACTGGTTGCTGGAAACTGCAGGAGGGTAGAGTGGTCTAGTGATCAGGTCCCATAGGCATCTGGTTGTCCACTGTGAGAACAGGATGCTGGACTAGATGAGCCATTGGCCTGATCCAGCAGGCTCTTCTTATGTTCTTAGGTTCATAAATTAGGTGGATGTGGTTAGTATGAGCCTGGTTTTTACTGTGCTCTGAGCCCCTTTTGATGTGTCATAACCTTCCAAGACAGCAGACCCATCTCCTTTATATCTCCCTCAGTGCCATCATAGATGTTTTGCACATTTTTTAAAAAATCAGAAGGCTAGGACTGGAGAGGGCAGCTATGGCAGAACTAGAAAAGGTCCTCAAATGCAAAAATGTATCACTGAACACTAAAGTCAGGATCGTTCAGACCATGGTATTCCCGATCTCTATGTATGAATGTGAAAGTTGGACAGTGAAAAAAGGGGATAAAAGAAAAATCAACTCATTTGAAGTGTGGTGTTGGAGGAGAGTTTAGCAGATTACACAGATCGCAAAAAAGACAAATAATTGGGTGTTAGAACAAATTAAACCAGAATTGTCACTAGAAGCTAAAATGATGAAACTGAGGTTATCATACTTTGGACACATCATGAGAAGACATGATTCACTAGAAAAGACAATCATGCTGGGAAAAACAGAAGGGAGTAGAAAAAGAGGAAGGCCAAACAAGAGATGGATTGATTCCATAAAGGAAGCCACAGACCTGAACTTGCAGGATATGAACAGGGTGGTTTACAACAGCTGCTCTTGGAGGTCGCTGATTCTTGGGGTCGCCATAAGTCGTAATCGACTTGAAGGCACATAACAACAACAATAAACAGTACATAGACCTGTTTTTGCCCCAGACCACTGGTGGCTCCTACTAATTCCTTCTGCTAACTGTTGACATTCCACAACCAATACTATCCCAGGACTTTTTGCAGCCCAGACACTGCCCCTAAATACCTAGTGCCAACACTTCAGAAGGTCTGGCTGCATCATTCATAAGAACATAAGAAGAGCCTGCTGGATCAGGCCAGTGGCCCATCTAGTCCAGCATCCTGTTCTCACAGTGGCCAACCAGGTGCCTGGGGGAAGCCCGCAAGCAGGACCCGAGTGCAAGAACACTCTCCCCTCCTGAGGCTTCCGGCAACTGGTTTTCAGAAGCATGCTGCCTCTGCCTAGGGTGGCACAGCACAGCCATCATGGCTAGTAGCCATTGATAGCCCTGTCCTCCATGAATCTGTCTAATCTTCTTTTAAAGCCATCCAAGCTGGTGGCCATTACTGCGTCTTGTGGGAGCAAATTCCATAGTTTAACTATGCGCTGAGTAAAGAAGTACTTCCTTTTGTCTGTCCTGAATCTTCCAACATTCAGCTTCTTTGAATGTCCACGAGTTCTAGTATTATGATAGTATTCCTATCCTCATCTAGGATATCCACACAACCAGAGTGCTCCCAGTGGAGACTGTTGGCTTCGATGTCGGTGGGGCAGTGAATCCACCCTGGGTTTTAGTCTGAACTGTCAAGGAGTTGTCCAAGGTGCTGAAATAACCTTGAAAGGTTAGACTAAAACCCAGTGGATTCACTGCCCCACTGACATTGGAGCCAACAGTCTCCACTGGTGCCACCTGAAACAAGCCCCTGCACCCTGCGGACAGCCAGGATCAGCCCTAGCTGCAACCTCCCATTCACAGCAAATGACACCATCTGTTATAAGAGGTGTTCACACATGACTGTGCACCCAAATAGTTCAGGTGTACACTTGTACAGTTATTCACATATAGCATTCAACAACTATACAGTCTGTATTTGTGTACTCAACAGCTGAGCTGTACCAATCAACAAGTGTGCACTCTTTCACACAAAGCATGTGCATGTGTAGAAACAGCTGGTACCCGTGTTCAGTTAATGTGTGAACAAGCCTATAGCTCACCCTCCTCAGTGCTACTTTAGTTAAGTGTTTTAGGGGGAAACCAGCAATGTGAAAACTCCTTTGTCCCTCAGCGCCATGTGTGCATTTTCCCCAGGCCCTATGCGGATTGCTTCATCTTCCTCCTATTCAACTCTCTCTTTTTACATACAATTCGTCATCATCACCACCACATTATATTCAGTACAAAACACATTCTTTACAGAAATGATGCTTTATAATCAGTACAATAATAAAGAATTAAAGAAGACGTGGTTAAGCAAGCAAACAGAAGCAGAATTTGCTGGCTCAATGTTGGTTTCCAATTTGCATTCCACACTATTATTTTATCTCCCTCCAATTAAAATTGATTAGTTTTGTCAAGTCTGGCCCCAGCCAAAGCTTCGATGAGATTTCTATTTTTGTGGAACAGTCTGGTGTTTCTCCATCACCCTGCAATCTCCCCGTTAGTTAGTGTTATTATATATATTGAAAATCAGTTTGACATCTTCTTTAACTCTCCCACATCGCAGCAATAAAAGCAAAGGATCCAAAGGGATATTGTAGATAATAATTTCCCTTATTAATGTTAGAGCACAGACACCAGCAATATATAAAGCCAGAGTTTAAAAGTACCACATTACCAATCAAACCCACATTAGAATGATAAATCTTATTCCATTTACCATCTGTAACAGACTTTCAGGAAGCTGCTCTCGCATTTGATGCTAAGAAGTGGGACATACCAGAAAAACCTTATAATATGTGATCAGCTATTTTTCTCTATAATCCCAAACCTTGTCCCAACTTCATTTCACACAGCAAGAGTAGAGATGGTGGGGGAGTTTGCGAGGAGCAGCAGCAGCTGGTGGCTCCATGTCAATGGGGCAGCGGGATCCACTCCAGGTTTTACCTTGGACAGCTCCTTGAAAGTATGAACTAAAACCCAGAGTGGATTTCACTGCCCCACTGGCACGGAGCCACGAACCACCACTGGTATGTTATATATTTCTCTTAACAGTTAGGACTGCAGCACGATGCCTCTATGTTTGTGAATAGTCTCTTGATATTTTCTCTTTCTAACCAAACAATCCTCTGTGGAAGCAGTGGGGAACTGCAGGGCCCAGGGGCCAAACATGGCCTTCCAAGCCTCTCCATCTGGCCCTCGAACTCTTCCAAGGCCACACTCCTCCACAGCCCTGTGCCACACCCTCCTGGAGTGCTTTTGTCTGGCTGGCATGCATCCTTGACCTGCAACAATGCTTCTTGCTTGCCCAGAGGGAGGACTTTTGTGCAGCTTTGCATTATTTATTTTTATTTATTATTATTTATTTAATTTATTAGTTGCCCATCTGGCTGGTTGTCCAGCCACTCTGGGTGACGTACAAGATAAAACAATACATTAAAACATTAAAAATTAAAACCATAACAGTAAGAAATCTAACCCACCCCAAAAGCCTGCCTGAAGAGCCAGGTCTTCAAGGCCCGGTGGAAGCTTATCATAGAAGGGGCATGGCGGAGATCATTTGGGAGAGAGTTCCACAGGGTGGGGGCCACTATTGAAAAAGCCCTCTCTCTAGTCCTCACCAGTCTAGCTGTTTTAACCGGTGGGATCGAGAGAAGGTCTTCTGAGGCTGATCTTTTTGAGCGGCATCCCTGACGATGCTGGAGGCGCTCCTTCAGATAGACTGGGCTAAAACCGTATAGGGTTTTAAAGGTCAAAACCAACACCTTGAATTGGGCCCGGTAAACAACCGGTAGCCAGTGCAACTCCTTCAGCACTGGAGTGATGTGATCTTGCCGGTGGCTGCCTTTAATCAGACGAGCCACCGCATTCTGTACCAGTTGCAGCTTCCGGACCGTTTTCAAGGGTAACCCCACGTAGAGCGCATTACAGTAGTCTAGGTGAGAGGTGACCAGGGCATGTACTACCGGTGGGAGCAGATGGTTGGGAAGGTAGGGGTGCAGCCTCCGTATCAGATGGAGTTGATACAGCGCCGCCCGGCTCACAACCAAGACTTGAGCGTCCATGGTCAGCTGGGAGTCAAGAATGACCCCCAGGCTGCGGACCTGGTCTTTCAGGGGCAATCGTACCCCATTGAGCACCAGGTCCACATCCCCCAGCCTTCCCTTGTCTCCCACAAACAGTACCTCGGTTTTGTCAGGGTTCAGCTTCAGCTTATTCCTTCCCATCCAGCCACTCACTGACTCCAGGCACTTGGACAGGGTTTCTACAGCCAACCTCGGTGAAGATTTAAATGAGAGATAGAGCTGCGTGTCATCCGCATACTGATGACATTGCAGCCCAAATCTCCTGATGATTGCCCCCAGCGGCTTTATATAGATGTTGAACAGCATCGGGGAGAGGATGGAACTCTGTGGCACCCCACAAGTGAGAGGCCAAGGATCCGAAACCTCATCCTCCAATGCCACTCTTTGGTACCTACCAGAGAGGAAGGAATGGAACCACTGCAATACAGTGCCCCCCATGCCTAACCTCTTCAGGCGGTCCAGGAGGATAATGTGGTCAACGGTATCAAAAGCCGCTGAGAGATCAAGGAGGACAAGGAAGGTGCATTCGCCCCTATCCCACGCCCTCCTCATATCATCTACCAAGGCGACCAAGGCTGTTTCAGTCCCATGTCCAGGCCTGAAGCCCGATTGAAATGGATCCAGATAATCCGCTTCCTCCAAGTGCATAAGGTGACCCTGCAAATAAACTGGCCCCAAGCTGTGAAGGGCTGTCTGTATCAATAGTAACACCTTGAACTTGGCCTGTTTTTTTCAAGCAGTGAAAGAGAGGGCCCAGGATAGGCAGTGAGGGAAGACACAACCACACCTTGAGAGCAGCAGCCTCCAGTGGTTCATCCAGTGTCATGGTCCCAGGATCAAGCTCCAGGTGATTAAGGCCAGGACTCAGAGGAGGTGACAAAGAGGGAGAGGGAATTAACCTCCGTGCCGACCCTAGATGATCCTCTTTCTCCAGAAACCCCAGAGGATGAGGAACTCATCTTGTCGCTGCCACCTCCACAGAGCAGCCAGAGCCTCCGAACACAGTGGGAACCAACATCTGCTGAATCAGGCAAAGTCCCTTTAATTACAAGGGGCACCCCCCAACATAGGTGAAGCCAGCCTCACAGGCTGGCCAGCTGCCCTGTTTAAGTCTCCAAGATCTGTCTGCTGCTGAAGCAACATTCAAGCTTGCCTCTTCAGTCACCAGCCTGAGGGTGACATGGAGATATTCAAGGTGCTGCCTTGAACCTGAACTCATGCTTCATCTTGAATCCACATCTGAATTCTCAAAAGTTGTTATTGTCTTTCTTCAGGGCTTCAAGCTGTTGGTGAAAGTAGCCAAGGCAGGAGCTTCCATCTACTTTAATTATACAGCCACGAGACTGCATGGATTTTTCACATTCCCCTGTGTTAAATGGAAAATAACCCCCATGCCATTCTGCTGCTTCCTGTAAGGTCATTTCAAAACAAAACCTTACAAAACTTATAGCCCTGAACTCAGAAACCCTTGCTTAACAACCCTCTAAGTTTTCGTGGCATCACACAAAACACTCAGAGAGAATCCAGTATTCAAAGTGTGCAACAAAGGGGAAAAATCCAGACCCCTGATGGACTTTTTAAATAATTTGTTGAAATTAATTAAAAATCAGCCATGTTTATAGAGCACCTGTAATTCTATTAGTGACCTTGCCCCATACTCTGAGCACTATCCTCTGCAGTTTAAAAGTTTTGAAAATGCATGGCTGATTTTTAATTAATTTAAGAAAACTAACATTGGAGTCTATGATAGTGTAGGCTGTTCTGTAAGAACCAACTGTCTGTATTCTAAAAGCCAGACTCACATCTGCTTGACTTGGCTAATCAGGGGACCACACCCATGCCAGATCTTTATTTTACTTAAAACAGTCATGGTTCCCCCAAAGAATCCTAGGAAGTGTAGTTTGTGAAGGGTGCAAAGAATTGTTAGGAGACTCCTTTTCTCCTGACAGAGTTCCAGTGGCCAGGATGCTTGAACAGTCAGCTCCTCTTCTCAGAGAATTTTGGGAATTGTAATTCTGTGAGGGGAATAGGGTCTCTCCTAGTAACTCTCAGCACCCTTCACAAACCACACTTCCCAGGATTCTTTGGAAGAAGCCATAACTGTTTGAAGTGGAATACAAATCTGGTGTGGATGTGGCCAGCGACATCTTTGGTTTAAATTTGGGTGGGAGACTACATGTGCCTGCTGTAGAATAAAAAGGTGGGGAAACCCTGAAAAAGAATTATACTGTTCACAACGTTTTCCTTTTGGAAAGGAAAGGGGCTTCCCCCCTGCCCAGTGTCCACCCACCCAATCTTCTCCCCTCCCTCCCCCTCTTCCCTTCCCCTACCCTTCCTCCCTCCCCCTTCTCCTATGTGGACACTTTCACCTATCCTAAGCAAGATTGCATGGGAGTAAATCCCATTGAACTCAGTAAGCATGCAAATAATCAGACCTGCCTTTCCCCTCCCTCCCTCCCTCCCCTTCCCATCTCTCCTCTCTCCTCTCTCCTCCCCTCCCTCTCTCTCCCTTCTTCACCTCCTTCCCCTCTTCCTTCTTCCTCCTCCCCTGCCCACTCCCTCCCTCCCCCACGGTCAGTTTCACCTTTCCTAAGCATGATTGCATGGAAGTAAATCTCACTGAACTGAAAAAGCATGAAAATGGTCAAACCTACCTTCTTCCTCCCTTCCCCCTCCTGCCTGCTGCCATCCCCCTCTTCCCCTCTGCCCTTCCTCCTCCCCTCCCTCTTCCTCCCCTATCCCTGCCCTCTCTCCTCCCCTGTGGTCAGTTTCACCTATCCTAAGCATGATTGCAGGGGAGTAAATCCCATTGAACTCAACAAGCATGCAAATGATCAATCCATTATCAGCAAACTTGTACAGGATCCCATTTTTACCTTTCAGATTAAAATTCAGAGAAATTCTCTAATAGGCAAAAAAAAAAAAAACCTTGCAGTTTAAGAACATACTCGTAGCCAACAGATATTTCTAACAAACTTTAAAAAGCAAGGAAATTGGGCCGCTATAGTGAATGCACCAGGGGAACAGGAGACCTGACCTGTTCTCTGCTATATTGTACTGCCCTACAAATTTGTAAAAATGCAAACACAATTTGGGTTGGTCTTGCACAGTCCAATCCACTTCCTGTGTAGCTTGGAAGAATTTGGTAACTTGTGCTTTGAGCATATGATTTGCCTATTAGTGAATTACAATTTAGTTTTATAGCTGCATTTCATAATTATCTTCTTTCAGTCAGTGCATTTGTTTACAAAAACGTCCTATAATTATGTTCTAGTTAAAAGATGGAATTACATCATTAAGACCTGTAAATGTATGGCACATTATTCTCCTTTGCATGCAGTGTTCTAAATTCATTCTTCAGGTGGTCATACATGGCTGTTCCTACAGGTCTCACTGCTCAACAACTCCCACCACACACACACATCTGGCACTTCTTGGTAAAGCTGAAGAAGGTCTATGATAATCTATTCTATCTCAAGTAGAGGCTGCTGGTACAGGACAGGAATCTAGCTCTAGATAGGAAGCTCAGGGACTCATGTACCACCGGCCCCAGTTTCAGATGCAGGAAGCAAAGTTAGGTCAAATAAAGGTCAGGGAAAGACCAAGTCCCGATAGGTAAGGTCAGGCAACTAGAAGGCCAAAGCCCCAAAGGTAAACAAAAAAGGTGGGTAGCACCTTGGGAAGCTCCAAGTCAAGTCTAAACTGGGAGGCACTAGCAGACAAGTCAAGCTTACACCGTCAGTCTAGCAAACACAGATTGAGACTTAAATAGAACTGCAACTGTCTTTGAGCAGTTAGACCTGCCCCTAATGTGTGGAGCTTCTGTTCTTAAATGGCCCCAGCCTGTTTTAGGAGCAGTGAAGGGGAAGGTCATGGTTTTACAGTCAACCCATCAAAGCCTGAAGACAGTGGCCACATCTGTACCATGCATTTAAAGCATGATTTTACCACTTTAAATATCATGGCTGCCCCCCCCAAGAATCCCGAGGACTGAAGACACACCTCTTTACCATGGCCTTTGACACCTGCAATGCACCAACCCTATTCCTGTAATTTGTTTTAACTGTTTTTAATACTGAATTTTAAATGGTTGTAACCCACTGGTGGTGGCGAACCCACCTGCTTGTGAAGGGCTGGTAATAAATGTGATTATGAAAAAAATAGTTTGTGAAGAGAGTTGTTAGGAGACCCCTATTCCCATCACAGAGCTACAATTCCCGGAGTGGTTTAATAATCAATCCCTCTTCCCAGGGAACTCTGGGAACTGTAGTTCTGTGAGGGAAATAGAGGTCTCCTAACAATTCTCAGCACCCTTAACAAACTGCGATCCCCAGGATTCTTTGGAGGAAGCCATGGCAGTTTAAAGTGGTATCATAGTGCTTTAAATGTATGGTGTAGATGTGGCCAGACTTCTGAGGGGGCAGGCGTATCAAAAGCTGATTCTGAGGACACATTCTTCTCCCAGTCAGTTATCAGCACCCCTCAGACCATGTGATATTAAGGATGAAATGGAAATGGACTGCCTTCAAGTCGATCCCGACTTACGACAACCCTATGAATAGGGTTGTCAGGGTAAGTGGTATTCAGAGGTGGTTTACCATGATAGGGGACAGGTAAAAGAAATACTGAGTGCCAGTGCCTGTCCTTATAGAAATATAACTTTGGAACTCTCCCATTATACGCAAAATTAAAATCCAGATCATAAGAACATTTCTTGACAAAGCCCAGGAGTTAAACACTGTGATCAAACGCTGCTGAATAGCATCCGTCTGCTTAAGCTCTTCCAGGTACTCTGCAGGGGCACAAGATGCTTCCTTGCAATTGCATCTCCTTTTGGATTCTGCCACTCTCTGAAACAAAACCAGAGGATGCCCCTTTCCAGATAGGACCGCAGAGGAGGAAGCATCTGCAGCTGACTTTCCCCCTTGGAAGGGAACGGCCATACTCAGCTAAAGTTTGCCGTTCGGAAGTTTCCTAAGGGATGCTTGAAATCCCCAAGTGAGTCAGCAGCCGCTTGCTGGCAGAAGCCCCAGGCAAGAGAGAGAGAGAGAGAGAGGAACATGCAGGAAGTTGATCAAATTGTTCTCATTTCCCAAGATGGATAGTGCACCACCAGCCTGTCAGTGAAAATGACAGGTTTTGACTCTGAGCAACTGAAATGCATCACGTGAAGCAGATAAGAAATGTTTAATAGAAACACGTGTCTCAAAGAATGAAATTCCCAGAAGATGCTACACAAACAAAGCCCTGGACAGAAGCACAAGCTCTTGGAACGGGGAATTTATAGGAGAGTGGGACGCCACCCTGGTCAGCCCCACCACTCATCATCTGCCCCCAGGTGGTGGAGGTACAGTGACTACCCTGGGATAGGTTGTTGCACCCACCAGGCCACCTACAATGCGCATCTGTAAAATCTCTGAACTGTTAGAGGTTTTTATGAAGAAGCTGGACAGCCACCTATCAGGGATGCTGTTGTGGCGGATGTCCTGTATCAGCAGGGGGTTGGACTAGATTGCCTCTAGAGTCCTGGAGTTAAAAAATGTGACAGCGCAGCAGAAAAGCATCTGCTTTGCATGCAGAAGGTCCCGGGTTCCATCCCCAGCATTTCCATGTAGGGCTGGCAATATCACCTGTCTGAAATCCTGGAGAACCACTGCCAGTCAGTGTAAACAGTATGGAGCTAGATGGACCCTTGGCCTGACTCAGTATAAAGGAGGTACCTATGCCCCCAACTCTATGATTTCTATCCTGGGAGCACTTAACTCAAGATCTCATTCTCAGGAGCAGAGCTTGGGGAAAGGAGTCTGCTAGATGAACACTTGTTTTGGGTTTGTAACCTCCTCTTAAGGCCCAAGAAGTATATCATGTTGGGCTCTGTAGCATAGGGGGAGCCCAAGGGGTCCCAGGAAACTGTGGCAAGGGACCCAAGGTCCTGGAATCAGCAGGATTCAAGCCTGAAATGGAATAGGTAGGTCAATCCTACCTAGTGGCTGCCCCAGAGATCCCACTATGAAGAGTGAACAGCTCCTGAGCCCAGCATGGACAAGGGTCTGGGGGAGCAGCCCTTCCTCTTCCAAGGGGGTCCCATAAGACTCGGGGAGTTGGCAAGTCCTGGCACCTAACCGGAGAACCCTCTGCCACCTCCCTATCCAAATGCATGGAATGTGCAGGGGTGTTTGTTGAGAGCTGATATGCAGCAATAGCTACTGGGTGGGGTTGACAGGAAAAGTTTCCAAGAGGCTTCCTGCAAGCCACTCTGCCTAATGGACAAATGTCCCATCTGCCCAATAGATACTCACTCTCTCTCTCTCTCTCTCTCTCTCTGGCTCTTAAGTATCCCAAATGCTGCTGAAACCCTTAAAGCAGTAGAGTTTCAGCAGCCCCTTTTAAATTGAAAAGAAGATCTCAGCTAGTTAATGTTCCTCCACTAAAATGGTGATAACTGATGTCCCAAAGAGTGGCACAAATGGCTTTTAATTAGAAAGCTGTTGCAGCACATTAGGATCAATGAGCCTTTAAAACCCGATGCCTTGGCCAGCTTCAGTTCATCACAAAAGCCCAATCCTCACTGTGAGTGCAGACAGAAGGGTGATTTGGGTGTCATTGAGACAGTCACCTTTTCCCAGAGCAATTTCCCTCCCCCAACTCACCCCGCCTCTGCTACCGCCTCTCCTTACATGCTTCATCCTCTGATTAGATTGAGGCTCTGGTGTGGTCCAGCAAGATAATGCCGGGTCCCAGGAAAGCACAAAAAGGTATATGCTCCAACACTCAAGGTCCAGGCATGGGAGATCCCAGATCTTTCACTGTGCTCCCCACCTCACAATCGCACCCATGCACATGTTTTTCAGTGCTGAAATCAGTTATTGTCAAACTTTCTGCCTTTGAAAATCATTGGCTTCCCTGCTGAGATTGGCTGTGTGTCTATACCAGCCTTTCCCAACCTTTGGGTCCCCAGATGTTGTTGGACTACAACTCCCATTAGCCTCTGCCCGCATGACCAATAATCAGGAATGATGGGAATTGTAGTCCAGCAACATCTGGGGACCCAATGGTTGGGAAAGGCTGATCTATACTACGGAAGCCCAATGTGTTTTGCAAAGCATTCTGGGGAGAGTGCAAGGGTGCACACACAGTTCACTCAGGGTACTGCTGGCCAAGTCTGTTTCACCTCACCATCACCCCCATGTGAACTGAGATAGGAGCCTGGAAGATGCCCACCGTTTTTCTGCAGTTGTGCATAGCAGCTAGCCAGCCAGGGCCAGTCCAACCATAAGGCAGAATGATGCACCTCCCTCAGGCAGATGATTTGGGGGTGTAATGAAAACACAGCAAATATTATTTCATTCATTATTGTTGTCATTTTACTGCCAGGGAAAGGGGGCTACCTTGGTGGGATTTCCTGCCTCAGGGACCAGGGATCAAAGTAGTAGCCTTCTGTACTATCATGACTTGAGGTGGGGTGGAGTCACCACTGGCTGGTCTGCCTCAGGCAGCAAAATATCTTGGGCCCTGTCGAGTCTGGCCTCTAAACTGGAAGGGCCAGAGGCCGGTGCATAGTCTGGGTCATGCAGAAGTCAAGGTCCAGAGAGTAACAAACAAAAGGCCAGAGAGGTCAGAAGCGGAAGCGCGTACACAACATGTTCCAAAAGGTGGCAGTCCCAGCGAGGTGAGGTTCATGACTCTGCATGGCCACTAAGAAGCCAGATCTGAAGATGCAGTCATGTAAAACCAGATCACCTGGTCCAGCTGAGCCGCCCTCTCTGGTCTGTATATGGGTGGCTCTAGAGCAGCCTTTCCCAACCAGTGTGCCTCCAGATGTTGCTGGACTACAATTCCCATCTTTCCTGACCATTGGCAATGCTGGCTGAGGCTGATGGGAGTTGTGGTCCAACAACATCTGGAGGCACACTGGTTGGGACAGGCTGCTCTAGAGAGTGCCAAAAATGTCACACTCATTTATTCTTTCTCGGCAATTAATACCAATCAGTTGGCTTTGATTGTACATGTTTCCTGGTTATTATTGTGTTAGGTGTTCACTTTTTCACTTCTTTTTTTTTACATTTATGGTGTTTGGGGGTTTTTTTGGTCATTTTTACATTGTGCTGCACCTGACAGGGCATGATGACATAGTACCTATGTTCTATCACTGTGATGTGGGTGGGCAGCGTCTAAAACATTCCCCCTCCCTCATTTTGGTAAACAAATCCATAATTAAAGTTACATCCCATGCACACAAAGCTCTGGATTGGGGCATATTATCAATTGCATTAAAGTGACTTTGCTCCTTTGCCAGGCCAGATTCCAGGGCCATAAAGCAGACACAAAACAGTGCAATTGCTGGCTGGCTGGTATCACTGCCTTTTTCTTGATCAGGTCCTTTTTGGAATAATTTTGCTAGACAGAGGGGAAGGTGTAAACTTGGAAATCTCACATGCAGTTGAGGTTTTTCCTTCTCTTTCTCTCTCTCTCTTTTTCCTTCCAAAACAACAATATTCATTAAATATGCAGCTCGTTTTATGGGCAATTAAAATGTGCAATGACAGGATTTAATTTCCATCTTTAATGACTTCAAAGGCACTTCAGAGAGCAAAGAGCAGGATGACATTTTATGAGAGAGGCAGACTACTCCCCCCATTCCCCATCCTGAGAGGCCTTTTTAGAGTTGGAAGTAGATGTTTCATAACAATAATATGCCTCTTGGTAGCATCCCTTTTAAGGAGGAGACAGCTTTGATGCTAGGCAAACAATTGTGGAAACAAGATAATAATGTTGTGTATCCCCCCCCAACCCCCCCAAAAAAGTTAAGGAGCTTTTGTGGTCTTTAGAGAGTTGTAGAAGCTTCATCAGAGTTATAGGAAATTTCCTCTTGTGACGATATTGATGGTCAGTATTGATGGTTGCTTTCACTATAAACCTTTCCATTGGGCTGTATGGAACATCCTTTGGGCACTTGTGCAGGAGCAAGTTTTAACGTTGGGCAACAGAGGAATCCAACACAACAGCTGTGCTTGCGGAAATTTGTTGCGCAATCTGTTGTGCAACAAAGTGACCAGCAACCTGTTTATGCATTCTCTTGTGCAACAATGTTCCGTTGGCGCAAAACATTTCACCAGCAGAATAAATACACCACTAAGTGACTTTCACTTTGTGCTTCATTGGATACATCCTTTAACTTGCCACTTGATGCCAGACCCTAGGCAATCTCCAAGAATTTGCCTATGGCCTTTGCTCCTCCAACACCATCACCCCCCATTCCTTGAGGTTCTCCAACTCCCTCAAAAACTTTTCCCTTTCTCCCTTGAGTCCCTGATTGTTGGGATCTGCCCACCAGGATACCTACGCAATGCCCCACTCTCATTTCCTTCAAGTCCTCCTCAAGAACCACCTTTTCCAGAAACTTTTGGAACGACTCCCGGTTCTCATTTCCTACTAAAACTAAGTATGTGTAGCTGGAACAAACACATATCCTCCTTGTTTACTCCCTGCTTTGGTCTCATTCCCCCTTTCCCTCACTTGTCTCCTTAGTGCAGAATTTTAGACTGTAAGCTTCTGGGGGCAGAGACCTATCCTCTTGTGGTTTGGAAAGTGCCATGTGCATTGATGGCACTATATCAGCCATAAATAATGATGATCAAGTTTGTGTCTCAGCTAGGAATGAGGGAATCTGTCCATTTCTGTTTCTCAAATTTTTCCTTTCTTTCAGCCTTAAGTTCAGTCTGCTCCATTTCCACATACGTTTGCAACAGCAACAACTCCTCCTCCTCATGGAAATTCCTCAGCATTTTAGTGGACATTCTCCAAATGAACACCTTTCTGTATGCAATTGCGCCTGATAAACACATTTTTGCAAGCAATTTCCCCTACAATAATGCATTTCTGTATGTACTTTTCACTAATATAAGCATTTTTATGTACACTTTGCCCTAGTATTTGCATTTTTGTACGCATTGTTTGATTGGAGAACTGCATAGCAACCCCCCCTCCCAGCAAATTTCAAAGCGTGGCTACATTTCAGTTCATGCATTTTTTTCACAAAATGCAAATTAGGTACATTTGCATTCAAAGGCAAACCACACCACATCTCTGTCCCATTCCTCATCTCAGCACAATTTATAATTCTTACAATTTATGAAGTTTGACAGAAACTAGCAATAAATATTCTTTTTGTCCCTGTCTAATGGACCATGCACAACCCTAGATAAATGTCCCAGAAATTTTGAAAAAGGGTTTAAGATAAGAATATTCCTCCACCTGAACTTTTTCAGTGGCACAGTTAGGAAAGGGCAACATTGGGAGCAGTTTTTGGCTGAGTCAGACCACTGGTCCATCCAGCTCAGTATGACGCACACTGACTGGCAGTGGCTCTCCAGGGCTTCTGCATGCCCAGCAGACACCTTCCCATTGAGCTGTGGCCCTTCCCCAGAGGGCATCAGAAAGCTGAGAGGGGGGAGAATAAGCAACTGTGGTTGGGAAACCTGCAATCTTCCACCTGAGACCAGTCATGGTTGGCGGGGAGAGGGGCAGGCAAGATGCCTTCCCAACATGGAACATTACTGCCTGTTACTGAGAGGGGAAGGGGAGGGTCAAGACCCTGAGAGCTCAGCATGGTGCGGGTGTAGTGGCAGGATAATTAGATTGGCTCTGTCACCACGTCCACCCTGTGCTGAACTCCCTACACTTCACCACTCTCCCTCTCCGTAACTGGCAGCAACATGCAGGAAGGCAGGTGCTTGGTGCTGTACTCTTTGCACTGCCCCTCTAGCCGCTACTATGGTGGCTAGTGGACAGCTCCTTGGAAGTTTGGACTAAAACTCAGCGTGGATTCCATCGCTCCACTGATACGGAGCCAGCCTCCGCCACTGCTGAGAGTGATATAGCACAGCCCTAGAAGCAGCAAAAGGCTCTCTCAATGCACAGTTAAAGGGCATTGTGGCATCCCTGGCCTTTTTGGAAAGTCAGAGCTCAAAACAGCAAGCCAACCAACATCCCCTCAAATTGGCAACCCTGTAGCTAGTAAATCAGTAATGACAAATGGCATACCTTTTTATAATCAGCATTGCAATCTCAATTTTTCCCTTCAAAACAATGTTATCAAAAGTGCAGTTTAGTTAACTGGTGATTATAGGAAACCTGATTATACATAAGCTATTGATTTCCCAGAAACTCCCGACTGCTAACGCATTGTTGCTCAGCATTCCTCCAAAACGCTTCCCCATTAATTTATGAAAATGACATTGCAGATCACTTACACATGCTTAAGTATTAGAAAAGCAATTATGTGCACACCCTGTTTTTCCCCCTCAAGCCTCCTGAATCCATATTGTGAAAATACTGGAGCAGAAGAATTAAGTGTTTCCTGTAAGTGAATTCAAGTCAGGAGATGTTTGTTGAGAATGCTTGCTTGCTCCCATATTTTTTTATCAAGCCTGCTACAACTGGTATTCATTTTAGGACACGCATTCCCCATGGAATATCGCTGGCCTGCCCTCACCCTCACTATCACCGTGTTAGAATCTGCTCAGTAAACAATGGTGATGACTAAAGTCTTAGTGATGACTTGACAAGGAATCTTTTAAGAGTATTGAAAACAATCCCATTGACCAGGGGATAGAGTTCTTTTCTGCCTCTGTCCTAAGGAACTGGGAAATTCCATTCCAGGTACCTGTTAGCACTTCCGGGCTGAAGTCTTAAGAGCTGGAGGGCAGCAATGCAACCTTAGGCCAGACAGATGTAGGCAAAATGACCTCCTCTTGTGCTGGAGCTTCTGGGAGAAGGGGATTGTGGCCAGCTCTGCAGTCAATGCCTTCTCACCTCCTGATTCATCCCCCAAGGCTTGAAGAAGGCTTTTCCCCTGAAGAAGGTTTGTCAGAACCTGAGGTCATAACAGTGGCATGGCAAACTGAACATTGGCTACCCTAGGACAAGAGCATAAGAACATAAGAAGAGCCCTTCTGGATCAGGCCAATGGCCCATCTAGTCCAGCATCCTGTTCTCACAGTGGCCAACTGGATGCCTATGGGAAGCTTGCAAGCAGGACCTGAGCACATGAGCACTCTCCCTTCCTGCTGTTTATAGCAACAGGTATTCAGAAGCATACCATCTCCAACCGTGCAGGCACAGCATAGCCATTGTGGCTAGTGCCTTTGATAAGCCTTATCCTCCATGAATTTGTCTAATCCTCTTTTAAAGGAATCCAAATTGGTGCTCATCACTGCCTCTTGAGGGAGTGAATTCCACAGTTTAATTATGTGCTGCATGAAGAAATACTTTCTTTTGTCTGTCCTAAATCTTCAAGCATTCAGCTTCATTGGATGTCCATGAGTTCCAGCATTAAATGAGAGGGAGAAAAATGTTCAGCACCATGGACAGCTCAGACTAAACCCAGAGTGCCACCATCTTCCACTGGTTCTATTTGATTATTTATCTATCTGATTTCTTCATGCCATTCATTCTATCATGTCCCCCCTTACTCACCTTCTCTCTAAATTAAAAAACCCCAAATGCTGCAACACTTCCTCATAGGGGAGTCACTCCATCCCCTTGATCATTCTGATAGACCTTCAATTCAACACATGGAAGCTGGGAGTTGGGATGAAATTATAAAGCTCTCTCTCCCTTCCTCCGCCCTTCTTTCACTGGGTTCTTCATCACACCCTTGCTCTATGCCAAGAGAGTATCTTTGCAACCTTGTTTCACTCTGGAGAAGGAAGAGTTAACTGGAAACTTCTTTGGAAAGCATTGAGTTTCCATGCAGCAGCTCTTCTGCCCTGGCCACCCTTCCTTCACGCAGAGAAATTATATAAAGAATGCCCAAAGATGGGGTGAGCACTCTCCATTGGCCAAGGCTACCCTGAGTGGAAATGACATTTTGCCAATAATTTCATTTTCTCAAGAAATCTAAAAGTCCTGAGCACCCTGTTCTGCTTTTTCATTTTACTGTGCTTCTTCAGTCAACTGTCTACTCTTTTTATGAGAAATGCCCTTCTGCAGGATGAGCAGGAGAGATCAGGGGGACGGTGGTACAAGTAATGGGGGGATGGAACTATTTGGGGAGGTGAAAGCCAGCTTCCTTGTACAAGTCTCCTTTCCTTTAGTCTACAGAGCGCTGATTAAGGGGGCCTCCAAACTTTCACTGTTATGCAGGAGGGATTAGAAGGCACCGAAGAACTTTAGTATTGTGCAGCTGAAGTGGATTAAAGCGCTCTGTCACCCAGGAATGGAAGAATCTGCCCATTTTGGTCCTCTCAGTTTCTCATTTTTCAAAACTTAAATTCAGTTCTCCACATTTCTGTAGCAATTTGCGTTTTTTAAAAATAAATCCTCATAAAAATTCTCCAGCATTTTAGTGAGAATTTATCTTACTAAACACATTTTTCTATGCAGTTTTGATGAATATACACATTTTGCAAGCAATTTCTGCTAATGTAATGCATTTCGCATGTTATCTTCATCAATATATTCATTTTAATGCACACTTTCCCATAACATATGCATTTTTGCAAACATTACTTAGTTGGAAAACTGCATCACAAAGTTCAGATAAGTGCACATTTTGAAGAATGGCTGTGTTCTCATGTTGTTTAGAAAAGTACAGATTTGATCAATTCAGTTTTAAATGGAAACTGAATCAAATTTCTTGCCTCTCTTTCCAGTCACCCAAGGACAGCTATCTTCTAAGTTAGAGAAAAAATGGGAAATGAGTGCTTAAAACACACATTTTTTACAAAGAAGGTCACGCTGAATTCAAAATCATGTTAACAACTCTACAGGATGGGCAAGAGAGTGTCAGTGTTTCACAAGCAGATGGGTCTAGCACTTTGTATTCACAGGTGGAAACTTTCTAATCCTGGCTTCCAGCCTGCAATGAATCAGTAATTGAGGCCTGGTGTCAGCCTATAATTGATGGAAGGGCCTATAATTTCTCTCCTAAGCATTCATTGAAAACATGGTGTAAACAGGAATGGACAAATCTAGATCTATTGGTCGATCTCTGGGTGATTTGAAGTAGATTGGCTCAGATTTCTAACTCCCAATTGTTTAACAATAACAGCAAAAAAAGACTGCCCCCACCCTTGGGGTAACCATTGGTGCATATTTAGTGTGAGGGGGAGGACTGTGAGCTCTGTTTCTGGCACTTAAAAAATAATAAATTCTGAGCTCAGATTCTTTTTAATTCTAAGCATCTGTCTTTTGTATCAGGTCCTGATTGGTGAGTCTTGGGGTTCTTGTAAAAAAACAAAGTAGACCCTAGAAGCCTAAAGTCTGACCACCCCGATCTAAAAAGTCAGTCCTTTTGGCAATTTGTAAGTGCCCTGACTGAGAGTGCCACGGGAGGTTAAAGGCCAGGGCTGGGCGATCCTGTCAATTTTGGCTTCTCATGTTTCCAGTTTTAATTTCAATTCTTTACATTTCCACATCGGTTTGTGATCCCCCCCCCCAAAAAGGCATCATGAAAATTCAGCAGCAGTTTAATGCAAATTTCTTCTAATAGACACATTTCTATGCAATTTCCCCAATATGCACATCTTTGCAAAGCAACTCCCCTTAAAATAATGTGTTTTTGTATGTTCTTTTTGCTAATATGTGCATGTTGGTAAACATTACTTGATGAGAACTGCGTTGCAAAATTCAGAAAAGAGCAGATTTTGAAGGATGGCTATGTTTCTGTTTGCATGTCACTTTGGAAAGTGTGATTTAGGTAGGTTTGCCTTTAAATACAAACAGAATTGAATTTCTACCCTGCAGCTACAAGAGGGTAACTAATTTGCCCCAAGTGCTCATGTGATGTTCCTATATATTAGTGTATATATGGTAAGTGCTGGTTGTTTAGAGTATACATGGTAAGTAGTGAAAGAGGAGGGGGAGTGAATGGGCAATAGAATGCTTGATGATTGGCTGAATGTTTAAAATGGCTGACAGTATAAATGAAAGGATGACAGGTAAATCTGGGGAAATGTGAGGTGGTGAATTGTGGAATCAGGGGGGAGAAGAGAAAGAGTGGATGGCTTGGTGGGGTTTAGAGAGTTGTTGACCAGGAGGGAGGTGGAGTTCGGATTAGTATTGAGTAAAACCATATGCTTATGTGCCTTAAGAAGAAATCTTGTTAATCTTGTTAGCTTTGTTATCTGTAATAAATACTTAATTTGGTTTACCAAAGGCCTGATCCTTGGCTGGGGTTTCACAGACCAGAAGGGAGGGTAAGGTAATGACCAAGGCTGAAGGGGAACTGTAACAAATGGTGGCAGCGGTGAAGAGAATAACAATACCAGTATTCAGAGTCTCTGGGAATACTAGTATTGGGACGTTACTGGTGGTTGCCTAGCAGGGGGATCTGTTGAGATCTGTGCTAGAGCAGGGAGAGAAATCATAAGAGAGAGCGGTCCGGACTGGTGGAGTCCCTGGTGGTGCCTAGAGACAGGCAGTAACCACGAGCAGGTAGGAACCTGACAGGGAGAGCCAGGGAAGGACGCCTCACAGCTCACCAATAGGTTTGTTGACATTTTTTTCCACTCTGAAGATGCCAGCAAAGAAGCAGTGAAAGTCTCTTCTGGGGCAACAGAAGATCCTATATGCATTTCTTGCTTTCAAGGAATGACCTCCTCTTTAAATAAATGGCTGCTGTGGGCTACCATGACAGTCCAGCTTGCTCTCCAACAGAAACTACCCCCCTTGAAAATGCTTCCATAATCATTGCTAAGTAAATTGCCTCAAGAATCAAGCAACCAACCAATGAAAAGCAAGTCAGGGGCAGGGGGGAGGGTTTGCTTGCCATGATCCATCTCATTTTGATCAGAAGAGAAAAGCAAGGCTCAGGGTGGCAGATCAATTTCTTTCAAGCCCATGTCAATTTCACATGTGAGATCATTCATAAATCCATTTGATCCTATCTGTGCATTAATCTGTGATTATTATTTTTAAAGTATGAACATTTATATACGTATATAATCATGAAAGACTAATTTAAAACTTATTTTATCTTAATGTGTGCATTTTTAAACATATTAAACATTTTTTGAGCCGCAAACTGTATCCCTAAATTTGGAAAATTGCCAAATCCAAAGGATTATCACTTTCCAATCTGTGTGGTAGTTTGGGAGAGGTGAATTAGACTGGTTTGCTTAATTTAAAAATGTGAATAAACTTCCCAACTATCCCGAGTTGAAGCACTTGAGGATTCATCAGAGCCACAGAGAGAGAAACTCCTGGTGAAAGAAGAAAACTTTGTCAAGGGGGACATTGTGCAAACTTTTTAAAAATGATGCTCTCCCAAGATCCATCACACAGAAAAGTTTTCCCCCCCTCTGATGTACCTGATTTCCCCCTCTATGCCCTTGAGTACATATAAAGTATAAAGGTGATGTCTGGAGTAGTCTACAATGGACACAATCACAGGGCTGTTCATTGTACTCCACAGAATAATGATACTTTAATTTTTACAAAACAAAGCAATTACTATGTTTGAAAGAATAAGAGTAATTTTGTGGCAAGTCATCAGGAGAGAGCTAGAATAAAACTGCAAGTATTGTAATGTCCTTATGCAAATCTATAGTGCAGCCACATTTGGAATACTGGGCATGGTTCTAAAAAGGACATCTTAGAGCTGGGAAAGGTGCAGAATAGGCCAAGGAAAGGTGGTGTTAAATGGAGATTAGACAAATTCATGGGGGAGAAGAGGTAACTCGATGGCTATTAGTTATGAAGGCTCTATGAAACCTCCATGATCAGAGGCAGTCTATCTCTACATACCAGTGGGAGGAAGAGGGTTATTTCCTTCATGCTCTGTTGGCAGCCTTCTTGGAGGCATCTGATTGGCTACTGTGGGGAGAACAGAATGTTGGATTAGATGGACCTTTGATCTGATCCAGCAGGGGTCTTCTTATGGGTGGTGAGACCTCAGAAGCTGGAGGGGGTGCTGAATTAAGATTATCAGTGGTCAGAACTTGATTTTCAGTGGTCAGAACTTGGTTGCCCCTTCCTTTCCCTCTCCAATGGCTAGCAAAAGTGAGAGGCAATGTGCAGATAATGATGAGCACAGCAGATCATCACTTACAGCAGATAATGATGAACACAGCTTTGATCTTACATTCTCTGTTTTTCTGTGCTGGAAGCCCTCTCAATCAGCAGCAGGCAGAGAGTTTTATGTTCCTGTTTGGATCCACACTGTGCCGCTCTTCCCTGCAGGCCAGTGTTGGGGCTTCTGGCCGGTGTTGAGGCTTATCTGCCCAGATCAAGGGTCCTTTATTTATACCCAAAAGACCCTCTGGGAGGGGGTAAGGGTGGCGCCTATACCTGTGAGATTTTTTATCTTTCCCAGGGGCAAGTGTCTTTAGAACTCATACTTCTGGTGTTTGTTTATTTCACAGTGATCTTGGAGCTGTTCTTGCCAGAGCTGGGAGTGCAGCTAGGAGGACTTTCCCCCTCCCTCTCAGTGTGTGAAAAACCTCTTTTTCCTGCTTGTTTTGACCAATTAAACATCCTTTCTCAGTCTCTGTCCTAGGCAGAGTGAAAAACTTCAGGCAGCCTGCAAATCTGAGCTCACTGTTCTTAAAGAGCATTTCAGACTCCAGTACTAAGCAAGCAGTTTGCAAAAGCAATAAGCACCCCATAAATCAGGGGTCTGAGACAAGAATCATGGGACAGGGGGAACGGGGCATGCCACACTAAGCTCCACAGTTCTACATCTAGATGTCTTCTGAGTTTTTTTGGCTCTACACAGTTCAAAACTGTTTTGGGATTCTCCAGCCTAAAAGCCAAATAATATTTGAATTGCCTGAGGCCACTTTTTCACTAGCTGACATTAATGTGATTTTTTAAAATTATTTTTTTTAAAAAATGTCCTTCCAAAGCCTCTACCATAGTAATATGTTAATTGCCCCCTAGGTTCAGAACTCCACAGCAAATGAGGCAAAAGCGTTTTTGATTCCTGATATACCCAGAGCTTGGAAAAGTTACTTTTTTGAACTACAACTCCCATCAGCCCAATCCAGTGGCCATGCTGGCTGGGGCTGATGGAAGTTGTAGTTCAAAAAAGTAACTTTTCCAAGCTCTGGATATACCTCACTTTTGGGGGGTTGAGGGAAGAACCCCCCCCACCCCCAGCCCAGCTTGTTCTGGTAGCCCTCTGGAAGATAGACAGAGGCATCCGAAAACACACGAGCCGAGCTTACATTCCTCTTTGCAGCATTACACTCTTTCCCCTTCCCCTTTTTTGATGCAGGAAAACTTCAGTTAACAGCCATTGTGAGACGCTCTTTTTTTCCTAAGCAAATGCTATAAAAAAAGTGTATAAATAGAGCTGGTTTGCGCTTACGCAGTTGCCTATGAATAGCAGTATTCTGCCAGATTAGACAGCGATATGAATAGTGGGGACGAGCCGCATGTCATTCTGAAAGAGCGGCATATACATAAAGAAGCTACAACTGAATGCAGCCCAACTCCCACTGCCTGCAGTGACAGAAGAATGTCCCCAGGGTTATAACAGCAGTGAGCTTCTACTTTTCTGGAATCCCTAGGATGGAATATGTTAAAATTCAGAGGCCAATTTTGCAAAATCGGTCTCCGCAAAGATGAAGCTCCTGGGGAGAGTATAATATTGAACATTCATTTTGATTCATCTTCTGCTTTATCCCAAAGCCTTGGTGTGGGTAATGAGAACAGAAATGTTGGCAAATTGAAAAATGGAGAGAGCATTCAATGGAATCAGCCCTTCACTTCTCAGACACTGCTGTGAATCTGGGCTCACTTAGGTGGGAGCAAGTTCTGTTGTGTTGATCTGATCCTAGATAGCTTCAGGCTGCACTAAAATACATTAAACCACATTTTTAATCACACACTAAGAACTGGAGGAATCAGGGTTGGTTTTGCTATTGGAGAGGCTGTACAACTTCACAGGATTGCTGCCTGCAGGGCTGCTAAGCATGGCTGACTTGTCTCCTGCAAGGCAGAAGAAAAAAAGTCAACCAGGCAGCCCCAGGAAGGACCTAGTCGCTGGACCAGCCCTCTCCAACCTGGCATTCTCCTGATGTTGTTGGACACTGATTCCCATCAACCCCAGCCAGGATAGCCAATCCTCAGGAATGATGGCCATAACTCAGTAGCAGAGCTTTGCATGCAGAAGGTCTCAGGTTCTACCTCCAGAATCTCCAGGTAAGGTTGGGAATGTCCTCTTTCTGAAATCCTGGAGAGCCTCTGCCGGTCAGTGTAGACCATACTGAACTAGATGGACCCAATGGTCTGAGTCAACATAAGGCAGCTTCCTATCTTCCTGTGATGGGAGCTACAGTCCAACAACACATTGAAGGCCCCAGGTTGAGGATGTCTGCTCTGGATCCTATGAGGAAGTCTGCTCTGGATCCTATTGATGGGGCTGTTCTTTTTGCCAGCTAGTTAGGAGGGGGAAGGAAGATTTCTCAGCCCAGCTCCATGACTTCATCTAAAGCTCTGGCTCTGTTCAGTCTCTCAGAAAAGGATTCTTCTGCACGTGGGACAGAGCAAACATCTGTGAGCCTTCCATGTTGACATTTGCCACATTGAGGAAGCATTGAGAGGCCACAGCAGTGAATCCCAAAGAGTCACAAGGGGAGAGAGAGTGAGGTGAGCTCCTGGCAGAACCTGTTTGAAGCATGCACCTGCTGTACAGGGAAGAGGAGAATGTTCCTGTGATCAAGGCATAATAAACACTCAAAAGTGTTTTGTCAGCCCCTCAAGGACAGACGTGGGGAATTGGCGGCTGGGCCTGGCAACCAGGACTTCTTTTGTATCTTTAAAAGTTGTGCAGGGGAAGGGAGGATTTCCCTTTGTGGTTTTTCCCATTACAGCGTTGCAAGAAAACCTGCCCTTCGCTGAATTTTCTCTTTTCTTCAAGATACAAAATCATTCTCAGGCCCTGAGCCTGGCAACCCTAGTCATGACACACCAACTAACACATTTCTAACTTGCCTTCAGATTAGGAGGCCAGTTTGCAGTGAAGGAGAGTACTTCAGACTTATCTTCTGTTGTGAACTCAGGGTTTCCGAGCTGTTTCTTCTGCTGCCCACCTGACCACAGGAAAAGCTAGACCAGCTCCTAAGTGAGTGTTAAGGAAGTCAGGGAGGTGGTGGGTTAAATGGAAACCTACAACAGAGATGGGTCAAAGCAGAAGAGAAGAATTCTCTTTGATTTACCTGCTTAATTCTGCCTTAGCTTTGAAGCTCACTTCTAAGGTTTGCAGCTCGTGTGTGTGTTTGTTTGTTTGTTTTCAGGTCTTCTGCCAAAAACAAACATAAATGTCTCTTCAACTGATGTCTCTGTCAACTGTAGCTACAGAGACCGGCAGAGCTTGGAAAAGTTAATTTTTTGAACTACAACTCCCATCAGCCCAGTCCAGTGGCCATGCTGGCTGGGGCTGATGGGAGTCGTAGTTCAGTAAAGTAACTTTTCCAAGCTCTGGAGACCGGGTATATTAGATCCCAGCAATTTGACTCCCTTTGGTGCACATGCATCAGGGCCCTCAAGTGGAAGTTAATTCCAGCTGTTCATGAAAAAGGAAGGTGCTAATCTGTGCAGAGAGGCTGTGGCAGCCTTTCCCAACCAGTGTGCCTCCAGATGTTGTTGGACCACAACTCCCATCAGCCTCAGCCAGCATTGCCAATGGTCAGGAAAGATGGGAGTTGTGGTCCAACAACATCTGGAGGAACACTGGTTGGGAAAGGCTGGGCTGTGGTGTGGTGTAGGCAGATGATGGTCTCTGAGATTAACCTTAATATTTGATTGCACGATGTTCACAACGTCAACGGGGTGCGGCAGAGTCCTTCTGTGAACTCAATAAATAAGAAACAGTCACAGAAGCAGCTTGATTTCCCTGAATCCCCAGAATAGCAACATGATACCCAAGGTCAGTGGTTAACCTAAATTTTCTGCTGAGGAGGTAAATTAAAACGATTGTAAAAACAGATCTCAGATTTTGGTTCTCTCTGTTTCTCATTTTTCCAGTCTTAAATTCCAATTCTCTGCAGCAATTTTTTTTTAAAAGTCTCATAAGTCTCATAAAATTCTCCATTCCCCCTGCACAACTTTTAAAGATACAGATGTGTATAAAGATACAGAAGACCTCTTGGAGGCTGGGCCTGGCAACCAAGAGGTCTTCTGTATCTTTAAAAGTTGTGCAGGGGGAAGGGAGAATTCCACCTTCTGGTTTTTCCCATTACAGTGTTGCAAGAACAGCTGTACTTGGCTGACTTTCTCTTCTCTTCAAGATGCAGAATCATTCTCAGGCCCTGAGCCTGGCAACCCTAGCCTCTGAGCATATGGTCAGCGGTGGCATAGGGGAGAAATTTGATTCACTTCACATTTAAAGACAGGTTACCTAATTTGCACTTTCCAAAACAATGTGTGAGCCAAAATGCAGACACCATTCAAAATTCACACTTCTATGAATTTTGCAATGTAGTTCTGTATCCCAGTAATGGGTACAAAAAGGCATATATTAAAGTGTGCATAAGCATGCATATATTAGTGAAGATGATAACACTAAAATGCATTATATTAGGGGACATTGCTTTGAAAAACTTGTATAGGCAAAATTGCACACAAAAATGTGTACGTTAGATTCACACTAAAATGCTGGTGAAAGTTCAAGAAACTGCTCAGAGAGCTGTAAACTGCCCAGAGAGTTTCGGCTATGGGGCGGCATATAAATAAATAAATAAATAAAAGTTTTAAAAAATCACGGACTGATGTGGGAGAACTGGATTTATCAGTGGAACAACAAGAAACCCAAATTGACAGACTCAGCCACCCCTAGTCAAGAATGTTCTGGTTCCAGCTTGGCCCCATAATTGTCATTGCCAGGCAGGATGGCTGTTGTGGCTTCCCATGATGTTCCTATTCAACTGTTGAACCAATGTTTATGTTTACATAAGGTTTTCTGGACTTCAACTCTTTTATACTGTTCAGTCTTATTTGCCACACACAGCGGTTTCTTCTTATCTAGCTTTAGGGAAAAATACTTAGCTTGTTATCATTTTTTAAAAAAAGAAAAGAAACCTGCAACATTGCTTGGAGGTGCAGCTCCCTACTACCATCTGCTGGCCCTCTTGGGTAAGACCAAGGAAAAATATATCCTGAAGGGGACAGGAGATGACGTGTCAAAATGGCAATTTAGACGCAGGAAGCAAAGCCCCCCCAAAAAAAATACCTGGGGAAACAAAGCTGCTTGTTTGCTAAGAAAACAGCTTCACAGCACAAAATCACATCTTAGGCATCCTTTTCAAGGTTTTCCCAACTCTGAGGCTTTATAGGATCTGCAGACACTCTAGTAGCCCTCTGGACTGCCTGACCCCTGCTCAGTCACTTTAAAAATGGCTCCTTCTGGCCACAGGAGAGAGCCAACCAGCCGCTCCTTGTTTCTGGAAGCTGTCATGGTGATGCAGAGAGACCTGGCGTGGGCTGCCAGAGACCCTAGACTTCCCTAGATTTTGGACTTCTGCCCCTACCCACTCTCTTACAAGGGGCCAGCCCAGCACTTACCATTGTCCCCACTTCAAAATGCCTCTGAGGCTGCATACACACCATGCATTCTCCCTTCCCCCTGCACAACTTTTAAAGATACAGAAGACCTCCTGGTGGCTGGGCCTGGCAACCAAGAGGTCTTCTGTATCTTTAAAAGTTTTGCAGGGGGAAGGGAGGATTCCACCTTGTGGTTTTTCCCATTACAGTGTTGCAAGAACACCTGCACTTGGCTGACTTTCCCTTCTCCTAAAGATACAGGATCAGTCTCAGGCCATGGACCTGGCAACCCTAATTCCTTCCTCCCCTTTTGCCCTCCACAGCTAATTGTGGCTTTGGAGGAAGAGGATATTTTCTTTAGGGAAATGGTACCAAAGGAAATAGTTCCTCCCTCCTCACAGAACTGAGACCGTGATGCAATTCCCCCACCCAAAAAAACCTCCACATACATCAGGCTAAAAAAGAAAGATCTCAAGCAATCTGACCATAGATTGTCCACCTCACTTTGCATTTGCCCCTAAAATATCAGAATTATTGGCTGGAGCACTGGCAGGGTGGGGTTGGACACAGGAAGATGTACCTGTGTGTTTGTGTGTGTGTGTTTGAAGTTCTCTTTCTACTCAGTCGGCAACCACCTGCAAAAAAATAAAGGCCTCATTGTTGGTGGCCTTTAAGGAGAACAAGAGCCTTCAGTGACAGCCGCAAAGGAGAGCTGTCCTTGTCCGGGTGAGAAAGTAATGAAGGTTTGGGAAAGTGGACTTCAAAAAGTCACAACCACGAGGCCAGCTAAGATAGCACTTGTTGAACAGGTGTGCTGCATTTCCTCACTTGAGGCGGTATCTGTCTAAAGTTAGAACAAATTTGGAGTAAGGCATCATTAAAAAAATTCTTTTAACTCCAATTTACTAGGAATTTAAAAAAAAGAAATTATTTTCATTCCGAATTGTTCCCAATATTGTCAGTTTTGAGCTCTCTTGCATTTAGGAAGTTTTAAAAAGAAATCTGACAAAGAAGGAAGAATAAGACCCATCAATGTCAATCAAATCTCCCTATTTGGGTGGGTAGAATGCAAATTGCCTTATATTGGTGCGGGATCTAACAACTTTGCTAGCAGACACAGAGTTTTGACATTTGGAATATTTCAAATAATGTCGTCTGAAATTTTAACATAAAATGCACAGTTCTGAGGAGTCTGTAAATATATACAATATGTTTCCTAGGTGATACAGGGCACATCTTTTACAGCAGAGAGGGGGATGACCTCCAGATATTGTTGGACACCAGCTCCCAGCAGCACCTGCAGCCAGGGATGATGGGAATTGGAGTCCAACGATGTCTGGAAGGCCACAAGGTTCCTGTTTTACCATCTTTGGTGGCCTTGAGGGATTCTGAGGATTTAAAAGCTGTATGAGTGGAAGAAATTCAGCCAGCACCGTTTTCCCCCCCACATAGAGATGTAGTGATGAAGGAAGAATGTCACCTGTGGGTCGGTTTTTGTTTTATTTATTTATTATACTTGTATACCGCCCCATAGCCGAAGCTCTCTGGGCGGTTTAGTAACTAAAAACAAATACAATTCAAGATACATCTTTTAAAAAACAATTTAAAACACAATTTAAAAATTTAAAACAATATAAAACACATGCTAAAATGCCTGGGAGAAGAGGAAAGTTTTGTCTTTTCTGCAGCCATGAAAGGAGGGGTGGGGAACATCTGTGGTCCTCCAGATGTTGGACTTCAAACTCCCACGAGCCCCAGCCAGCATGGCCAATGGTCAGGGATGATGGGAATCCAGCAACATCTGGAGGGTGACAGATGTTCCCCATCCCTGCAGTATAAAGGCTAGTTGTTGTTGTTGTTATGTGCCTTCAAGTCAATTACGACTTATGGCGACCCTATGCAACCGCTTTTGGGAGGTGGGGAAGACAACAGTTTTAGGTGGGGTTCACTACCAGATACCATGAAAGTGGATTGCTCATTTTTCTGGATCACTGCCATAGCAATTTGCTTTAAAAACTGGTATGGCTATATTTCTGCTAGATCTAGGAGACTACGGGCACAATCCAACTTGCATTTATGCCAGGCTGAGGAGAGCTGGATGTGGCTGATCTCTAGCTGAGCTGTCTGGGTCCTGGCTCAGCTGGGCTATGCCGGCATATGTCCCTCAGTCCAGCTCAGCCAGCTCAGCCAAGACCCGAGCAAGTGGAGCCAGTGTAAGCTAGTATAAGGCCTGGAAAAGGGGAGTGTCAGGGGGCGTGCCAGGGGAGGGGATGAGGTGAGGGGACTTAGGCCACATCCAACTCATGTTCGGAGCTCTCCTGCAGGTCCCAATCCAGGCAAAAGTTACACTGGGAGAAAGGTGTAAGAATTTTTTTGCAGTAGAAGTCAGTGGAGAAGGCTTACTCCACAGTAGGTGTATTTGGGACAGCAGGCTTCTGCTTCTGGTCCCTGTGCGCAGCTCCCATCTGAGCCAGCATTCAGCCAACCCAGAGGCTCCTGAATGGCAACTGGATGCCATCTTCTCTTCCTCCAGCACAACGTATGATAACTTCCCCTGAGCTGGGTTGCTCTGTATGTCATATAGACAAAGGATCCCATGTGTTGGAAGCACAGCTGTAGAGCTTTGGTAATGATAATGATTATTGGATTTATTTATTACCTGCCCTTCACCAGCAGGTCCCAGGGCATGTTACAACAATTTAAATTTGAGTATTAAAAACAGTTAAAATAAATCACAGACGCTGGAATAGGGTGGGTCCTGAAAGCATATATACCAGGTCTCAAAGGGCACCTCATGGCATCTGGTGCGACCTTTAGAGAGAGAGAGGAGGGATGGGAGCAGAAGACTATGTCCTTTCATATAATAATAATTGTTGCCTCTCCATAACATTTTGACTCCAGCCAGAGAGAATCACTGTTTTGTCCAACACACCAGATTTCGATACCATTTCATCAACTGCAAAT
Organism: Rhineura floridana; assembly: GCF_030035675.1. Taxonomy (NCBI): domain Eukaryota; kingdom Metazoa; phylum Chordata; class Lepidosauria; order Squamata; family Rhineuridae; genus Rhineura; species Rhineura floridana. The sequence goes on from NC_084491.1 coordinate 42,974,532, forward strand.
ATCGCTCAGCTTCTTTGTGACCCCCCCCCCCCAGGAATGTAGCCCAGTAGCATTTGGGGAGGGGAGCCATCCTTTCTGGCTTGAGAGAGGGAGAAAGGGTTGCTAAGCAACCACTTACCTGTCTCTCCTTCCAGGGCTTCCATCAACAAGTTGGAGATTAAGAGAAAGTCTAGCAACCACCTGACCTCTCTGACAGAGACAACGGCTCTATTCAATTTCGGAGGGTGGGGCGCTCAACGGGCTGTGCGTGCACAAGGAACAAAAACTGAGCCAGCGGCCTATTTAATGATGGGTCATCATCTCAGCCCTTTCCAGCCCTCCACTCCTGCATTCCCAAGCTATGAGCTGAAGCTCCAGGCATCCTTTGCCCTGTTGGCATTCCCCACAATGGTAAGAGATCCCTGTTAAATTTCTCTTTGACGGTAACAGGAGCTGCAGAATGACTGCAGTAAGGAGCACTGTGTGGCTCTCATTTGCAGCCATCAACAGAGCGGTAGGGCAGGAGAGCAAGTGGCAAGCAGGAAATACAAGTGGCTGAGGTATCGCCACACACCCTCCCAACGGTCCCTGTTTATTCAAAGACAGAAGCGCTGTCTTCTGGGTTTTGTCCCTGGTAAAATCATTTCCCCTGTTTGTGCTGTTTGGGGGGATGGTTTCTTTAAATGTTCTTTGCGTGTGTTGCCACCATTGTCAAATCATTCTTCAGGGTTCCTCCCCTTTTCCCAGAATACATACACTTTGTTCCTCTAGTGCGCATTCATGTAAAGAGATGCACATGAATGCCAAGGCAGCATACAATGCGCAACCTGCCCTTTCCCATGCCGCTGTCACCAGAGTATGTTTTGAACAGCTGATAACATACTATCTTATGCTTTTCTGTTTCTATCATTATTATTTTTATCTATTAGATTTATATCTGGCCCTTTCTCCTAGTAGGAGCCCAGGGCGGCAAACAAAAGCACTAAAAACACTGGTATATCTTTAAGCCACATAACCGTCTGCTTGACTTTTACATTATTGCAGTGTAAATCAGTACAGGCTGCTGCCCAGTTGGTGTTGACCCATGAAGGGCCTTCTCAGTGGTGGTTCCCCTTTGTGGAATGCCCTCCCTGGAAAGGTGCACCTATCTCCCTCATTACTGAGAGATTTTGGTCATGGTAACTGTGAAATTAATAACTGTGAAGGTATACTGTACAATTGCTTTTAAATGTTTTTAGATGTCCTATTTTTAAGATGTCTTAAATATGTTCTTTATTTTATTTCAAATTGCACTGTTTTTAACGTTCTGTTGTTTGCTGCCTTGGGCTCCTTTGGGAAGGGCGAGATACATATTTTGATAAGAATAAGATTAATAATGATGATAATATGCACAGCCAGGCAGCAAAGGTCCTTCAACCAGGGAGATGGGGATTCCTGGATTTATTCTTTGGGTACCAAACATCATTTCATTTCTGTGAAAGGTTGGAGAACTTAGAATTAGGTACAGAGCCAGAAGGAACCAACAACTGGCTCCTACCATTCTGAGTGAGGCACTCTGTCATGCAGGAGTAGGCAACCTTTGGCCCTCCAGATGTTGTTGACTACAACTAGCATCTGCCCTAGCACACATGGCCAATGAGTAGAGATGTTCCCTACTCCTGAGGTCATGCTACCGTTGGTGCAGGTGTGATACATAATGCAGGGAGTGCCTGACGTCAGCTAAGGAGGTGTGGACTCAAGCCTGTGGTCCACCATGACCTCTGTGTCCTTGGGCAAATCGGACTCTTACCCTCAATTCTCCTATCAAATATTGTTTGTTTGTTTATTTATGAAGCATTTCCTATGAAGCATCTCAAAGCAATTTCACAGTAAACAATAAGGACATTGAATACATCCCCACAATAGCATGCAATTACGTTGTCCAACATTGACTCGGCTTCCCACGTGCTCTATGTCACGCACAGCCTGCCTATAATGTCCCTTCTGTACAGGACAACCAAGTCAATCTCTACGCAAAAGAACAAATGGACACAAATCTTCTGACACCAGAAATGCTGATGCTTCATAATCTGGCTGGCAGAATGGTATATAACAGGGTATAACTCTTATAAAATGGACTCTAATCCATGAAAGCTTTTGCCATCATACCATTTTAGTCTTTAAGCTGCTACAAGGTTGTTGTGTCCCTGCCCAGAAATCGGACTGACCTTCAGTCTCCTCCTGCGAATGAATGCAATGTGCCATTTTGACCCTTAGGTTGAAAGCCACAAGCCTGGCCTCGCAGAGGCAAAGAGGGATGAGAGGTCACAGATACCTGCAGGGCATGGTGAGCTCTTTGGCAGGGTCACGTCTGGGATTCATAAAAGCGGGTGGGGCGTAGAAATGGAACTGCTGATATTGGCGTTGTGCTGAAGTTTATACCCTCCTTTCCTTTACCCTCCTCCTCTCTTTCTCCTGCTTTCAACTCCTGAAGTCCAGACTTCTCGGGATGAATCCCAGAGCAATGATAGGATTATGGGACCAAAGAAAGAAGGCTGCCTTGTACTGAGGTAGAGCCTGAATCTGTCTAGCCCACACATGTCTACACTACCTGGCTCTCCAAGGTTTCGGGCAGGAGGACATCCTTAACCCTACCTGGAGCTGATTGGGATAGAGCCTGGGGGCTGTACCACCGAGTTACAGCCTTCCCGCTGTATTTCAGCTTCTCATCCTATAATCCCGTTTCTCGGTCCTTTTATGTCAAGTGCCTTCAGAACCATCTCTTGCAAACTCCTGCACCCTCCAGAGGTGCCTCTTCCTCCTTGGATCCTTTGGCTTGCTTATTGGAATGGCTGCTGGGGCTTGGCTTCTGGGTGAGTACAGGCCAAGCAAGAGGTTCTGTCCTGAACATACAAGGGCTGGGCATAGTCCGGCTTCAGTGGGCAGAGTGAAGGCGCTCTCACACGTCACAAGAAGCTGCTTCCTACATAGCCTGGCCCCAGTCGTCACTAGGGGGGGGGGAAGTGGCATATGGGTTGCTGTTCTTTGCTTGGGATCCCAAACTTTGAAAGAGTGCCTGTCTTAGGGATGTAAGATGTTGCCTTATGCTGAGTCAGACCATTGGTCCATCTAATCTGGCATTGTCTGTCTTGACCAGCAGCAGGTGTTTCAGGGCTTCAGGCAGGGAATCTTTTTTCTTTTCTTTTTCTACCGGAAATGCCGGAGATTGAACCTGGGACCTTCTGCATGGAAAGCAGAAGCTGTACCACTGAGCTATGGCCCTTCCCTGAAGATCTTAAGTTCTTCTGGAGAGGCCCTGCTCCGAGGACCTCCGTTAGGTACACTGTGCTTCCACAAAGACCTTGGACCCGAGGAAGCTGCCTTATGCTGAGTCAGATCATAGATCCCATCTAGCTCAGTACTGCCTACACTGACTGGCAGTGGCTCTCCAGGTTTCAGGCAAAGACAGGTCTTTCCCAGCCCTACCTGCTCAGCTCTACCTGAGATGGCAGGGATTGAACCTAGGGGTTTCCACATGAAAAACAGGTGCTGTATCACTAACAATTGTTCTTCCCCAAAACTTGCTATTTGCCCAGGCATTTTAGATTTTTTTAAAAATGCATTTTATTCTGGTTTTAGTTTTGGCTCCCCTCCTTCTTGTAGTTTGCTATGTTTATTTGTTGTCTTCCAGTTCTATGTCACACTTCCAGACACAACCCAAGAATCTTTTGCTAAAGGGCAGTTGAGAAACGTTTTACGCTAAATCAGTAAATGGGTTCTTGATGCCTCTTCCAAAACATTTGGGTCAGGCCAGGAGGAGCTAGTCGGGGAGATGTTCAGACCCCTCCTCCTGGGAACAGCAGGTACCCGCCTTGCTTTTGACAATGGCTGAGTGACCCCATTCTTCTCCTGCCATTTTCCTCTTAGTGAAGCAACGGCTGAAGCCCCTTCCTCTTCAGGAGCTGGTTGCCCACCAGGATCCAGAGGCCGCTCTAACAAGGTGCAGGGAAGTTATGGAAGAGGGGGAGGAGGACCAAGGCAGCCTCACAGGGGACTCTGAGAGCAAAAAAGGTTTGGAATCTTTACACCTGCTCCCCCTCCCCACCCCCAGATATGTAATCTCCATTTTCCTGGCCTTGTTGTGGGAGTCCCATGGACAGACACCACATAGCTCACCAGCTTTTCTATCTTGAATGGTCTGCGGGTTTATTTGTGCAATTATATAATTAAAGCCTAAAGAGGGGAGGGAGTCAGAACAGCAGCACTATCACCATATAAATATATGGTTAAAAAAAGAAGTGTTTCCTCAAATGCATGTTTGGACTAAAAGATGGGTCCCACATCTGAAAAGGTCAACAGGGGAGAGATTTGGTTCCATTTGCATTTTCATGCAGATCTACCTAATTGGCACTTCCAAAACAAAACATAAAGCAAAATGGAGGAACCCTTCGGAATCCACACTGAATTTTGTGATACAGTTTTCCAGCCAAAACATGTGTACAAGACTATATATGTTTTGGGAAAGGGTGCATTAAAATGCATATACTAGTGAAATTAACATACAAAAATGTGTTAACAATGGGGGGAAATTGCTTGCAACAATGTGTATACTGGGGGGAAATCCATACCAAAAAGTGTCTAGGAGTAGAAATGTGCACTAAAGTGCTGGTGAATTTTCATGAACCCTTTAAAAATAAACTCTGGTGACCGGAATTTATGAAGGGAGAAATGAGAATCCGAATTTGACAGATTCATCCATCTCTGCTTAGAGCACAGGTGCAATGCTAGATTGGCTGGGTGGGGGGCAACTGACTGTGTATACGACTAATCTATTGAGGAGTAACTCATCTGTGCTAAGGGATCTACATAACTAAAAGACCCCTAGTGAGACTCACAGTGTGAATCTATTGCAGTGGTGGCTGGTGGCTCCATAAGAACATAAGAACATAAGAAGAGCCTGCTGGATCAGGCCAGTGGCCCATCTAGTCCAGCATCCTGTTCTCACAGTGGCCAACCAGGTGCCTGGGGGAAGCCTGCCAGCAGGACCCGAGTGCAAGAACACTCTCCCCTCCTGAGGCTTCCAGCAACTGGTTTTCAGAAGCATGCTGCCTCTGACTAGGGTGGCAGAGCACAGCCATCACAGCTAGTAGCCATTGATAGCCCTGTCCTCCATGAATTTGTCTAATCTTCTTTTAAAGCCATCCAAGCTGATGGCCATTACTGCATCTTGTGGGAGCAAATTCCACAGTTTAACTATGCACTGAGTAAAGAAGTACTTCCTTTTGTCTGTCCTGAATCTTCCAACATTCAGCTTCTTTGAATGTCCACGAGTTCTAGTATTATGAGAGAGGGAGAAGAACTTTTCTCTATCCACTTTCTCAATGCCATGCATAATTTTATACACTTCTATCATGTCTCCAGGTCAGTGGGGCAATGGAATCCGCTCTGAGTTTTAGTCTGAACTTTCAAGGAGCTGTCCAAGGCTCTTTGAAAGTTCGGACAAAAACCCAGAGCAGATTCTACTCCCCCACTGACATGGAGCAACCAGCCACCACTGATCTGTTGCAAATGACAAGGTAAAAGCTTAAAGAAGCAGACAGGGCTGCATACTCGTTGCCCCTGCTGCCACAATCCCCTCTCCCCTTTAAAAAAGCTTTGTAGACCTCTAATACGTTCATTAAGGTCTAGTGAACAAGCAATGGAATTTACAAAAGAGAGATGCGAGAATCCATTCATTTCTTTGTCCCATCTCAGAGATTGTCCCCAAAACATCCAAAGGAAAAATTATACAGGGTTCGCTCAGCAAGAGTAGATCAAGCCACACAAGGACGAGGTTGTTAATCCAATCATTTTAGTATTTTTCAGGATAAACAGAAGCACCTTCTTATTGGAAGTGCAGGTGGAGGGTCAATCCAACTGGCTGCTGGTATGTCATGAAAACTGGGACATCTCACTGGGAATGAGGATCTGCAGGTGGCTGGGCCATGCTCGGTAAGCGTGGCAAGAGGTGGTGTGTCAAATCTTTCCTCTATCACTTCCACCATTTTTTTTCCTGTGAAGAGCAGATGGACAAAGCGAACCGCCAGCTCACAGGGCCTTTGGAGGGAGCCAAGATAAGAGGGGAAACGTTACCAGTAGTGCTGTAAACCCAACCCTGAACTTAATCAGACCAATTTGGGTCAGCCCAGGATTTGGCCAGATTGGGTTGAGGCAGCATCAGGTCACCCTAGGTCAGATTAGGGCCACCTGGAGCAATTTGGACCTGCCACAAAGGGGGGGGCATCTGGTGGCAAGGAGTGGAGAGAAGGGGACACACAGGTAGCCTGCGGGCTCCTGCTTTTCCCTCCCACTAACTGCATGTTTAAGTAATTAAACACTGTGCAAGGCTCCCAAACTGGGTCAGTTCTGGATCCTCCCGAGTCAGATGGGGGCTGCTTTGAAGCACCAGCCCAGACCCTGAATCGGATGAGGATCCGATCCACAGCCCCAGATATCTGCAGAGCCAATCCAGATGCTACATTGTTTTGCATCGTTGAAATGGTACAGTCTTCTAGCTCTTGCTGCAACACATTCTTGCATGCGCACAAATGCACACACAAATGCATATTTTCAATTGTGGCAGTCTCTCTGTCTCTGGAGATTTCTACCCAGAGAAACTTGTCTATACTTATTGTTTATTTATTGGAATGCATTTAAACCATTCCTAAGCCACTTCGCATTTCCAAAGGAATATCTAAGGAATGTACAACCTGCCTTCATATTACAAAATATAATTACAAATGAGAACCTGATACAAATACGATCCACATTTTAAGTCACATAATTAAAACGAAAACAAAATATTCTCATAAACATTAAAAAAGTAAACATTACAAATAAAAAACAAATTCAAAAATACAATTAACAATCCACATACAAACATCATGAATGATTAAACAAAATAAATGAAAAGAGAAGTTGCAACCACAGTTTCTCCCCATAAAAGCTCCCTGGCAGCATTACACATAATTTGCTGCCAGCTTAGTCACACACCTCCATCTCGGGCGATGCAGCATTGCACAACAGCTACGTAACAACTTTCTTCCTGTCTCCCACCCAACTCAGGTAGGGACTCTGCAGCAGTTCAGTCTCTCACATTGAGGGGTACTAAGCAACTTTTGAATGCTCTAAAACATCACAACCCAGACTCTCACTTTGGGTGGCAACAACAACGTACACACTCACAAGTTATCCCCCAATAGCACATTACTCACTTTCTCCTATTGGGTCTTTCTACTCTCCAGACTCCAGCCAGTCTTAGATCAACATTAAACCCCCTTTTTATTCTCCAAGGCTTTATAAAAGCCTTTTTAGATAGATAGATTAGATAGGTAGGTAGGTCTGTCTGTCTGTCTGTCTGTCTGATTTTTAAATTCTGTTGTTTTTAACTACTGTTTTTTGTTATTTTTGAATGTATTTTTATATCCACGTGCTTGTTATCATTTTATTTGCAAACTGTCCTGAATACATGAGTTGTTGGCTGGTGTAGGCATTCCATTAATAAATAAATCCCAGCAATCTCCAGGTAAAAGGATCAGGGAGCTGGTGACAGGAAAGACCTCTCTCTTTCTGCCTGAAAGCTACTGCTGGCCAGCATAGACTGGGTCACCAGCCAACATCATGCCCCCCAGATGTTCCTGGACTACAACTCCCATCACCCCTGACTATTGGCCATGCTTGCTGCAAGGGCTGATGGGAGCTGGAGGTCCACAGCATTCGGAGGACATCACTGGAGTAGACAATGCCACCACAGGAGAAACTAATGACTTTATACATTTGTAAAGGTATCTCGATATATATGAAATGGTATGATTTCTCCAATCTGAAGCAACGGGCTCCTCAACTTCCTCTGTCTCTCCTGCAGAATCACCCACCACAAAGGGGTGAACCTAACAGATGTGAAGTTGAACACCGCCCAAGAGTTTGTTCAGATTCTGCCCAACTGGACGGGAAACATCGAGAACGTGTGGCAAAGAAGGTGGGTGCCCAAGCAAACTAAACTCTGTGCTGGCCTGCTGGATGGAAGACAAGGAGACACTCTAGTCATGCATGTGTGCAGTTGAATCCATTTCTCCCCCTGCCACATGCCCATGATTACTGCTGTCTTTGTTTATTATTTATAAGTCACCTTAGGATTTACTGGAATGGAAAATGGCCCAGAAATCTAGTCAATCAAGAGGATTCTTTGGGAAGTTGGCCATTTCCTCCAGGTCACTGGTTTCCAGAAAGGGCCTTGGCTGTGCTTACTTAAGGGTCTTTCTGGGTTTCACAGCATCTAAAAACTGCTGTATTTTATTTAGGAGCAGATGCCCTTCAGGTCGTATTGTGGCTCTTAAATGTTCTGGTAAGTAGTCAGATCTGCCCTTGGGCTCCTCCAGAAAGTGCCATGCATTGGCACCCCCATGTTCCCTCAAGAAGCAATTTCCTGCCATCCGCTGAGTCAGATGGTGTTAGCCTCCATCACTGATTCCAAAAATTGATAATCTAAGGCAATGCCAACATTGGGTGCAAAACAAAATGTATGCAGCCATTTGCATGTGGAACCCTTTCTTTGCATTAGCATACACACAGTTTATTCCCATTCTTTGCTGGGACTGAGTTTTGGCAGAACTTTCTGAGCAAGGAATAGCGGAGGGGGAGAAGATCTGCAGGGATGGGGTTGGGGGAATGAAACCATGTGAGGAAGAGAGTGTGGCTACTGCAGGAAGGGGACACAGGGCAGCAAGCAATTGCCATAGTACATTGCAAGGGCTTTTCCAGACTTTTCCAGATGCTTTGCCTGTGGCCATGAGATCTAGGAACTTGAAACTTTCCCAAAGAATAACAAAAAAGCATATAGTCCTAGAATCTAATTTTTCTCCACTAAATGGCAAGAGCAGTGCTACATGTGTAGAAGATGAGCAGATCAGACCAGGATTTTTATTTTTTTTTACTATGAAAATTCAGACTAGAAATACCCCTACAAGAACATGCAAGGCATTTTTCATAGCCATGGAAATGCTTCTTTTGGAAAAGAAAAATGCCTTTTGCCCTCATTCAGACCAGCATTGGTCTAATTGCACAAACATCCCCAAATGGCTGTTTGGGCCAGGGTGTCAGCCCCAGTGCAGTGGTGCAAACAGAGAGGTATGTCTCAGCATCCCTTGCAAGGTTAAAACAAAGGACGCTGAGATGCGGCACTGGTGCTCCCTCTTAACCTTACAAATACCTCCGGGCTATTCCCATCAAGGGCCATTTTCCTCTCAGGTTAATCAGAGGATTCATCTGAGGATTGCTTCCTTCCCCTACAGAGTGCGGCATCTGCTCCAAGGCTCCCAAGACAATGGAGGGGAAAGACTCACCTCCGGGTCATTGGCCTTGGCAGGTCAGCCTCCATCTTGACACCAAACATGTCTGCACTGGCTCCGTGGTGTCACAGGAATGGATCGTCTCTGCCGCCCATTGCATGCACAAGTATGTACATCTGGGGGAATCTGACCCACTCCCAACAGCAGGAAAGGGGGTGCAGCCAGCTCCAAAACTGAACTTTGGGAAGCTCTGCTGGCCAGTATTGTGATTAGACATAGATTTGTACTTGCATATACAGATCATCCCAATGCATGGCTCCTGGGTAGGTAATTGACTCTGCCCCCAGAGACGCCATTTTGCATCTGGCTCCAACTCTCACCCATTATTCTTGCACCTGGCTCTGACTGAAGGGGCTCCAGTGAAAAGGAAAGCCCACCCCTCCCCCACCAATGGCCCACACCAGTTGGCAGCTGTTGTGGCCGCCTCAGCCAAAATGACATGGGCCTGTAAACCCTTTGCAGATGGAAGCCACTAAGGAGGATGGCCATTTGGGGACATCTGCTTAGAGGGAGGAACGGAAATGGTGGTGTTAGCCCTAGGGGACGTCACTCTTAGGGGAGCCCACAGAACAGCCTTATACTGACTCAGACCATTGGGGCCCATCTAGTCTGCTCTGATTGGCAGCAGCTCCCAGCCCTACCTGGAGATGCTGGGGACTGACTCTAAGACCTTTTGCATGCAAGGCTGGTGCTCCACTAGTGAGCTCTGGTCCTTCCCCGTCTCTGGTATTTCCCATGGCTGGCACTTGATACAGTCCCATTTCCAGGATTTCTTTTTGGGGGGGCAGGGAGGTGTTGAGTACTGAACTCTCAAATTCTTGGCATAGAAGAGATGGGGTGTGCAGTCCCCCCCTGCTCCCAAGATGTTGGATCTTCCATGCCAAATGAGACAGAGGGCACTGTTGCAGTGGCAGGGCCCTGGTCGGTCTCGAGGCCTTTGTGAATGTCTGACCTCTCCATCCGCTGGAGGTGGTGCATCCCTTTGGAAGCAAAAAGGCCCAGCGAGGCAGAACTGGAACACCAGGGAGGCTCAGGTTTTCCCCCTCCAGTTCCAGGCATCTTCGGCTTTCCAGCTTGGTAGCCTTTGCTGGGCTCAAAGCTCACACCAGTGTCAAAGAACAGGCAGACGTTTCCGTGGAAAGCGTGATTCCGCACCCCAACTACAGCAGCTGGAGCCACGACTACGACATTGCTATGCTGAAGCTGAAGGAGCCTTTGAGCTTCTCAGGTGAGCTGAGTCTATATGCAGCCACATCCAACGAAGGTGGGCCACTCACACATCACCAAAATAAAAAGTCAAAAGAGGACCCAGATTTGCGTATGCAACTGAATATATCTAGATGCACATTTAGAAAGAATTACTATAATTCATCTCAACATAGTGGTGAAGACCTAGACCAGGTGGCCTGTGTGGGCCTGCTCCGTCTGCTGTCCAGGGTTTGCTGACTGTTAATGGGTAACTTCATATGGCATTTATCTTTAAACTGGACTTGGGCCGGACATCCTTTCAGACAGAGGACTGCCCTCTGTGAAGGAGGACACATGTCCACCCTACATCCTACTATAAGAAGGCATCTCACACTGAAAGCAAATGTCACTAAGCAGGGCAGAGAGAGTGGAGAGGGCTGCCATTTGCACATCAGCAGGGAAAAAGAGGCAGGGAAAGGGAGAGACATCCAACACTACTCCAGTAAAACAAATCTCTGCAGCAAATCTGCCAAAGTCAGAGGCAACAAATGGGCTCAGCCTGTCGGAGCTGAGCTGTAGTCAGAGGGGAGCCAGGAACTCGGGATCAGGAGTTATGTCAAGGTGCAGAAGGCTACAGGTGAGAATCGACATCAGGAGTCAGAACCCAGAAATGCCCTGGTGCAAGGGTAGCCAACATGGTGCCCTCCTACAGCTGTTTGGGACTCCCATCTCCAGCATGGCCAGCAGCCAGAAAAGATGGGAGGATTGTCCACAACGACTGGAGGGCATCACGTCCCCTGCCTCTGCCCTAGAACCAGAAACCCATTGCCACCTCTTATTCCAGAGTACCCTCAGCATATTAGATGTGCTTCTCAAAAAAAGTAACTTCTGATGCAACTTTAGGAAGACGGGAAGCTGCTTTGCAAGAAGTCAGGGCTGGGGCGGATGGGAGTTGTAGTTCAAAACATCTGGAAGACACCAGGTTGGCAAAGGCCGAGTTAGACCTTTGGTCCATCTGGCCCAGTATTATCTACACTGACCATCAGCGGCCCTCCAGGGTTTCAGGCAGGGGACAGTCTCAGCCCTGCCTCAAGACTGAGCCTGGGACCGTCTACATGCAGGGCAGAAGCTCTAATGCTAAGCTTTGGCTGCCACACAAAGGCTAAAGGTGGCAACCAAAAGGAACTCCTGCGTCATTGGTGCGCGTGGTTAGGCAGCCCACGGCCAGTGGCTATAGAATAAATAAATATCCTCCTTCCCCTCCAAGATACTGTCCGGGCTGTGTGTTTGCCTCAGTACCATCAAGATATCCGCAACGGCAGCACGTGCTGGATCTCAGCTCAGGATGCCCCAAGGCCAGAAAATGGTAAGTAGCAAGCAACAGGAGATTCTATATTATATTATATACATATACACACACACAGATTTATAAACCGCTTCGCAACCAAAAGTTGTACAATAACATAAAGCAAGATGAAATATAGAATACAGAAACCTACAAACTCAGTAAACTAAAGGCAATAAAAATAAATTTGGGGGTGGAGAGAGAGATCAATAGGTAGGGATGAGTACAGAAGCCACCCCATATATTGGAGGTTCTGCTTTCCTGCATATATATGCTTATTATCCAAGTGGAACTGCAAAAATATCAGCATTCATGATTTGTCCTAGAGGAGCACTTCAACTTTTTGGAGTAAATTCATTCCATTTCTCCCCAGCACTAATCATGCCACTGGGTGTGTATGTGTGTGGGGGTCCCCTTCAACCTTCCCTTTCATAATAGTTTCTTGGTTAACACTTGGGCCAGAATGAACTCCCTGCTTACAAACAACGTAGCTAAATTATCATCATCATCTGAAATGCTTCCTGGCCTCCTTTCAGGGTAAAACCCCGCTTACAAATTAACTATAGTAACATGACCATGCAGGGAAGCAAGATGGTTCTAATAAATCCAGGCAATAGGCAGAAATGCAAGGAAACCCCCATCGCTTGCCTGGGTGGGCGGGGTGGGGGAAAGCTGATTCCCTGGTAATCCCTTGGATCGTGGCCTGGGAAAGGATGTTGCTCCTTCCTTTGCAGCCACAGTTGATGTTGCTGCAGCACTGACGGAAATGCCAATGATCCTGCTCCGTGCCCAGAAATGCAACAGTTCATGTGGGGATGCAGGGAAGCTCAGTCCCCGGATGCTCTGCGCCCGCTATTTCGATGGAAACACCAAGCTCTGCAAGGTAATAGTTGGGAAGAAGGCAGCTTTGCAGGTGCATTGGGGGGGGGGATGGTGCTAGAAATATTGTGGTGAGGACAGCCCCTAAGGGTGAGGGACTCACTACAGAACAAGCAGGATGCAACAACAGGTAGTTTAAAATAAGTGAGGTTTTTTTGTATTGATTTTAGAAAAAATTAAAAATAAGCGCCTAGCGTTTTGCTACGTTTCCCATTGCCTTTGCATTCTTCAGTCAGAACAGCAGAAGTCAGGACCAGGTTTACTTTCAGCAACAGATTACAACCGTGCCCACATACTTTTCCTGACATCTCCACAAGAAAATCGAGACTCTCACTTTCCATTTTTTTCACACATATGAGCGCACACACACAAAGAAAATGAAGGGCAGAGCTAAGCCCCTAAAGCCGCCACCACAGCTCTGTGCCTGTTTAACAAATGAGGACTAGAGCCTTGCCCAAGCTGTGCCTACAGCAAAGTGGACATTTCACAAGAAAAGGCAAATGCATATCAATCATTTTCTAGTTCATGGATGGGAAGTTGAGGGAGGCGATACTGCAACTCTGTTGTTATTTCATCAATTACTGTTCCCTTCTGCTGCTGATTTTTTAAACACTGTAATTTGTGGCCTGTTTTATTTTTCAGTATTTATTATTGTATTGTAACATTTTGTTATTTGTAATCCACCGAGATAGCACTGTTATGGGTCTGCATGGGTATCGATGATTTAAACAAGCAAACTCGGTAAAAACAGACTCCTCCCATAGTCAAAATAAACTTGTTAAAAAGCAGAGTGGCCGGGCTTCAGGAGAGCGCTGGGCAAAGCGGAAGATCAGTCGGCATTAAGAGAGGTCAGGACAGGTACACACTTGTCCACAGGAACCTGCCTGATATCAAATCAGACCACTGGTTCACCTACCTCAGTACTGTCTACACTGACTGGCAGCGGCTCTCCAGGATTCCAGATTGGGTACACTCCCAGGCCCACCCTGGAGACGCCAGGGATTGAACCTGGGCCCTCCTGTTTGCAAAGCAGGTGCTCTGCCACTGAGCTGTGGCTCTTCCCCTTCTCCTCGGCCCCACCACCCCGGCCTTAGCGGAATCATGTCCTCCAAACGAAAATAAGATTTCTCGTCAGTCTAGATTCCCTCTTGCACTGCCCCATCTAGCTCAGTGTTTGCACTGACTGGCAGTGGCTGTCCAGGGTTGCAGGCAGGGAGCCTCTTCCAGCTCTGCCTGGAGATGCTGGGAACTGCACTTGGGGCTTTCTGCACGCAAAGCAGGTCCTCTGCCAAGGAGCTTCCTTGCCCATCTCTTTTACAGGGCCAGAGTGGAGGAGCTCTGGTTTGTCTGCTTGAGGGCACCTGGCGCTTGGTGGGGATTGGGAGCCTGGGTGCTGCATGTGAACAAGAGGCTGAGCAGCCTGGTGGCGTTTATACCAAGGTGGCAGCGTTCCTGGACTGGATCCATCATGTCATGGAGGTGAGTGGATAGGAAGGAACTGGGGCCAAGCTAGGCTGACAGAGCTACTCTCGTGCCCTTAGGAGAGTTGGAGCCAGTTCACACAGCCATCATTGCAGGGGAACCCTCCACCCAGCCAAGTACACAAACGGAAGCATCCTGAGGATATATTTTTTTTTAAATTGCACTAATTCAGTCTTTTTCCTTAGGACAGCACTTTCACAAGACCACTTTATTCACAGGGATATCGCTGGGGTTGGAGAACTAGGTGGGTGTACACCCAAAAAGGCAGTCTACAAATCCATTACTAAAACAAAATAATACTTCTTAAGAAGCATTTCCTCCAGACCCTTAAGAAGCCAAACTATAGAGATCAACCACATTTGAGATACCGTGTTCAGTTCTGGTCTCCACCCACAAAAACATGATTGTAGAGCTGGAAAAGGTTCTGAAAGGGGCAACCAAAATGAATAAGGGGGCTGGGAGGGCTGGAGCAACTCCCCCATGAGAAAAGGTTGCAGCATTTCAAGCTTTTTGGTTTAGAAAGAAGGCAAGTGAGGGGGGTTGGGGACCACAAGATGAAGGGCTAGCCCCCAAACTGAATGGCTTTAAAAGCGGATTAGACAAATTCATGGAGGATAAGGCTACTAGTCACAATGACTATCTCCTAGTCCCAGTGGCAGGAGGCATTCTTCCTCTGAATTCATTGCTGGGGACAGCAAGCAGGGAGAGCGCTCTTGCGTTCATATCTTGGTTGTGGACTCCCCAGAGGCATCTGGTTGTCTACTTTGAGAACAGGATGCTGGACTAGATGAGCCCCCTTTGGCCTGATCCAGCTGTAGGGCGCTTCTGGAGTCCTTTCACCTTGCAATGGAGGGTGCAGACGAGCTCTTTCATTTCTTGAGCAAAAAGGAGTGAGGTCTCTCACACCCTTCTCCCCAACCCATCAAAAGAGGATAGGCCAGGCACTGTCATTTCTTTACAATACGCAAAGGTGCCCTCCACGGGAGCTATGCTGGTACCAAGCCTGCATAAGGCAGAACCACAACACAGCCACGAGAACCACGGGCCTTTCACAATGCCTCTCCGTTTTGCCACAGCCAGCATTAGGGGCGGCCCTACCATTAGGCAGGGTGAGGCAGCTGCTTCAAGTGTTGGAGGGCAGAGCTGTGCACACCAGCCTGCCCTGCACCTCCTAGGTGAAGGATGTGGCCGTCACAAGCGCTGAAGCAAATTTCAACTGCTAGTCCAGTTGCCTTTGGTATATGGGAAAAGAGGGGTGCCGCCTTGTCCTTTCCTCAAGATGCTTTGGACCATCCCAGGGGACGAGGATTTCATGGGCGCAGGATTGGTTTACTAGACAAACACAAACCCAGCAGCTTTGTTTAGAAATGCAGCGTTCAGCTCAGCAATGGCTCACAAACTCCGTCCTGTTGCCTTCCAGACTTACCAGTCACAGACAAGCGCAGAAAAGCCTCCGCATCTCATGCATTGAGTCCGTCATCTGGTCCTGCAACTGCACAGAATCCGGAACTCAAAGAAAGAAGCCTCTCCTGCCCTCTGCTGGCCACTCCGAAAAGCCCGTTTGCGGAGTGGAGAACCTGTTTTTGTAGAACTTTCTGCTTCAAGGCTGAAATCCTGTGCGCTTCCCTGCCAGTGCGTTCCACTGAAGAAGCAAGCGTAGATGTGCCTTGCTGAGCAGCACAGCTGTGACAGCCACAGCTTTTAGCTGGAAGAGGGAGCAACAAGCGCTTCCTCTGACAGCTGCTGCTGGGGGGCTGGGCAGCAAATGTGGTTCAAAGGGAGTGAATGTAAAATGGGGTAATAAAATAAAATCCCAGCTTCACGTATACTATGGTGGGGTCGAGCTGACAGGCAGCAACTAGAAGAGGGTTCTTGGGATTGTGCTGGATCACTCAAGGAAAGTATCAACACAGAGGGCAGCAGCTGCAAAAAAAAAGAGAGAGAAAAGGAGAATTCCAGACTAGGGATCATTACGAAAAGGACTGAAAATAAAAATGTTAACATCATAATGCCATTATACAAATCTATGGTGTGACTGCACTTTGAATAAGAGTGTACAGTTCAGGTCACATCTCAGAAAGGATGTTGTAGAGTTGGAAAAGGGCAGCCAAAATGATCCAAGGGTCTGGAGCAGCTCCCCTATGCGCAGGGGTGGCTGTAGTTGTCTGGCATCCCGGGGGGGGGGGTTAGATCTCTTACTTTTTTTAGGAGCAAGGTCCCAGCCAGGTCCCTGTCTCCAGTATCCAATGAGCCTATCAGCATAAACAGGGAGTGTATTAGCCACTGAGAATAATCTTCCAACATGCTTCCTTGTCCTTTCCTGCTGATTAGAGCCACAGAGCAAAAGGAGATGAGTCAGCCACTGAGAAGACTCTTCTCAGTAGCTAACACACACCTCTTTCATGCTGATTGGCTCCTAGGGATGTCCAGTGTTGTGGGAGAAGACTTGCACAGGAAAGACTGGGGACTGTGGAGACAACGGCAGAGAGCGAGTGAGGGGGCATGATGTAACTATCATAAAGGGACCCCACACTTCTGAATTTGCCATGACGCTACTGCCTTTGAGGAAAGGTTACAATAGTTGAAGCTCTTTAGTTTAGAAAAAGGGCGGGGTAGGAGGGGAGACGATGAAAGTATACATGGCGTTGACTTCAGGACAAAAAAAACTTCACACAGCACACAGTTAAAACTATGGAATTTGCTGCCAACACAGCTGGCTTTTTACACAAATCTAATGGCCGCTCCAGCTTCAGGGACACACCTCTAAATATCAGTTCCTGATGGGCACCTGCAGGAGAGTCGCTGTTGTGCTCAAGCCTTGCTTGCTGGCGTCCTTTGGGGGCACCTGGTTGGCCACTGTGAGAATAGCATGCTGAACTCGACGGGCTCCCTTGGGCCTGGTCCAGCTGCAGGGCTGTTGTGTGGATTCTTTGCCACTGAAGGAAAAGGTTACAACCAATGTCTATAAAGGAGGTGAAAGGCAAGACCCTCTTGGTCTTGCAGAGAGAACTTTTGGTTCATAGAAGCCAGAGGCATTGGCCATATTTCACAGGAAAAAAGACAATGTCATTGAGGCTAGAGCTTTATATATGCCTATTTAATAACCTCCACAGAGTGAAAATCAAAAAGACCACAGTATGAGACGGTAACCCAAATTAGCTCCTTAAAGCAGAATACAAAATAATTTCTGATAAATCCAGTAACATTTTTCCTCTTTTGGATTTCATCTTACAAACCAACGCTATACAGGAGAGCAACTGATTTTTAGCCTCTGAGTGGAGGTGGTTTAAAAAAACCAAAACCAAAAAGGGGTGTTTAACCAAAAGCACTCTCCATTCCCCAGGTCACCGTAAGACAGAGGGCTTCCACATTAAGAAATGGTCGACCTCCAATTCTATATATGAAGAGAATTGTGGGTGGCGGCCTGGGGGGAGCATCTGCCTCATCTGATAGATGAAAAGGGAGAAAGTTCAGGAGCAGCCGGTTTTGATTAATTATGGAGACATTAAGTCAGAGAGAACACTGTAGTTGATAAAGAGCACTGAGAGAGACAGACGGAAGGCCTCCTGACATTCTTCATGGGTAGCGAGGGGAAGTGGGTCTAAGTCCCTGGCCCCAACCCCAATACCAAACATGCCACTCACTTGTCCCCTGAACATCCGCAACAGGGACACCTATCCATTTCCAGCCATTTGCGCACAGACTTCCTGCGATCAACATCGCTGAACAGGCACAGGCTTCTCCACTGTGGATGTCACAAGATCTATGCGACATCCCTCCAAGGCAGGCCCAGGGGGTGGGGGAGGGGAGACAGCCGCCTATCAAATGTTGAGGGTGTGACCCCACTTCCCCACGCATAGGCCCTATGTGTAAAGAACGAAAGAAGAAGAGGGCTCAAGACAACAACCCACTTTCCTCTTGTTGCATGAGGCTTGCTAAAGGCAGCGGCTGGTGGAAAGACAAAGCTTTGGCACTTTGCGGCCCGCAAAAGGCCATGGAGAGATTTTTTTTTAAAAGTCTTGTGTGCTTTAGAAGCCGTTTACAAGAGACGAGGTAAGATGCACAAAAGGTAGGTACCTCCCCTCAAAAGAAGATGCATAGAGACACCGTTCCACCAGGAATCACAAGAGCTCCCCCAACCTGCTGACTCCCCCGCAGGTCCCAGCCATAGGTAGTGCCAGGCACGTCTGCCAAGAGTGCCACCAGAACCAAACAGGTTTTGCAGGACACCCAAAGCTGGGAAAAAAGGGGGTGTTGGCAAGACCTGAATGTGGCCACGCTAGGAGTGAACATCCAACAAGCCAGATTTCCCTCTGGGTCGCCGACGCATTGGGATCCCATCATGTCAGGCAGTTATCTTGGGAGGCCAGGGAGGGTGCCCAAGTGGTTGTGCTGGCTTGGTGAATGCGACAGGCGATGCTTCTCTGTGCGTGTCAGCCTGGCTTGCAGGAAACCGCTGCGGGCAACTGCCAGGAAGTACTTGACAAGGAGATACGGTCAAACTGCGTGAGTGGGAGACACCCACGGGCTGTGCACACCCAGGAAGACAACATGTTTGGAACAGCAGAGGCGCTCAAGCTACTTAATTCTTGCCAGCGCAGCAGCCCTCCGCTCCGTGTTCTGGAATAAGCCCCGGATTAGGTTCTTCACCTCGCTTGGGGAGAACTCCGTTGCGAGAGGCCCTTTGCCATCTGCCCACCTTGAAGACCAAACAAGGAAAAGGGCACAAGTGGTTACTTAAAACAGCTGAAGAAGGGAAGAAGGAAGGGCAGGGAGCACGAGGCCTTTGCCAACCCCTTTCGCCCGTGGCTTTCTGTGGTCAGTGGGCTGGTTGGGCTTTAGACCCCCTACACAGCTTCCTACTCTTTGCATGTTGCAACAGAACCCTGCTCTGCCCCAACCCCAACCCCTGCCCCTTGCTTCCTTCTCCAGAATCTTTGCTTAGAAAAATGCCAAGTTCTTTGAAAAACCCAGATTTTAGAAGAATTAAAACAAGCAAAAAAAGTGCAGTTACAATAGTCAAAATGTGGATTTCTCTGGTGAAAACCCTCCTCTTGATTGGGGGGGGGGGAGGAGCACAGAACTGTCATGGAAGCCCGACTGCATTGTGCCATTGCTTTAGCGTTGGCAACCTCTGGCTCCGGCCATTCCCTTCTTCTCTAGGTGGGCTAACAGGAATAGAAGGAAGGAATCTATGGGACACCCACCGGTCCACTATTTCTTGCAGACTAGCCTGTAGCACCAACATGAGCTCTTTGAAGGCCATCCATTTGGGTACGTAGACTGGGACCTCCTCTTGGAAGGGCACGTTCTGTTTTTCTTCCGGCAGAGGCACAAACACGTGGGGGCCCTCGTCCACCATGGTCTGGCAGAGAGCGTGCAATCTGTCTGCATTCTCAGCAGAAATATCCTGCAACGTGAGCGAGAGGGAGAGGCTGTGGGGATGCGGATTAACAGGCTCTCTGGAAGGACCTTGGCTTGCTCATCCCAGCCCCCTTTCCAGAAACCCGCAAAGCTTCACTCATCGGCCTCTCCACAGATTAGCAACAAAGCTATTCCAAGTAGCAGCGGCAACCTCTCCTCACAAGAGGAGCCAACCGATGCAAGAGGAGAACCTCCCTTGAAGTTTGATGAAGAGCCGGGCCTTCTTTCCGCGGGGCAGCCCTGAACGGGTGCTCAGCTTGCCTCCAGAGGAGGTCTGCTGTTTTGGCCGTAGCCTTGCTGCATCCTCTTGCATCGGTTGGCTCCTCTTGTGAGGAGAGGTTGCTTCTTGCACTTTTCCCACCAGGCCCACAGACGGGGAAAGGCGGAGAGCAAGGAAGAACAAAAAACTCCTGATGGGAAAAACCAACAAAGCCGACTAGCAAAGGGCTTGTTGCAGGTTTGTTTGTTGAAGTGAAACAAAGGGAATAAAGTGTGAATAGAGAGAAGAGAAACGCCTGAGGGAAAACAAAAACCAGAGGAAGTATACTAGGAAGCCAGAAACAAAAGACGGAGGAGAGACGTCTGCCTGGGCTGGCAGGAAAACGGAACTGAGGAGACGCTGAGAGGGACAGGAGGAGGAGCATGCAAATTAACAAGAGAGATTTCCTGCCTGGGCTAGAGGAGACTGATGATACCCAGTGTGAGGCTATGTGGGCAAGTCTGCCAGGAAAAGACCCTTCGCGGTAAGTGACCAGTGTTCCAATCTGCTCACCACTTTGGGCGCCTTGGCCAAAAAGCAATGAAGAAATAAACCAATGTTGATATGAGGAGAGCCTCTCACGTCTTTGTGGCTCCAACTTGCTAAAATGTGGACCGGATCCACAGGAGTTGGGCTGCTCAAACTAAGAGAAGCCCAGCCACCTTGAGAAGCTACCCGTGGCCTGCGCAGTCCTCACCTCCAAGGTGGTGATTCTGCTGATGATCTCGGCGAGGGCTGTGTTCAGCAGAGTCCCCATGGCCCTGCAGTAGATATTCACCGGAAGGACGTCCTGCCAGATCTTGCCAAGCCTCTTCAGCTGGTGCAGGACCTGGAAAGAAACAGCACCCTCTGAACTCAAGACGTGCAGAGACAGAGCAAGGGAATGGCCTCCAGGCTGGCCAGCCAAGATATCTCACAACACGGCTGGAATGGGAGGGAAGGAATGGGGGCACAATACAGTCCAGAAAATTATGCGTGGGGTGAAGAAAGTGCACGGAAACAGTCTTGTGATACCAGGGATTTGGAGCCATCCAACGAAAACGGACCGGCAGCAAATCCGGAGTGTTAGAAAAGAAATCGTTTCTCCACACTCTGCCTAACTAATTTACGGGACTCAATGCCACAAGATGTGGAGGTGGTCAGTGGTAGAGGTGGCTTTGAAAAGGGGAAGGAGCCAAATTCCAGGGGCTGCATCCAATGTTAGTCCTACTCAGAGCAGACACATTAAAATTAATGGACCCCAATTAGTCACGTCCATCAATTTCAATGGGTTTAGTGTGAGCTGGACTAATATTGAATACAACCACAGGTTGCCTAAGTGGAACCTCCAGGTTCAGAGGCAGTATACCACTCAGTACCAGTGACTGGTTCCTGGGAGGGAAGATGACAGCGGAAGAAGGCTGTTGCTTCCAAGTCCTGCTTGGAGGCTTCCTGAGGCATCTGAGGAGCCGAGGTTAGGAGAAGGAGGGGACTAGATGGGGCACACCAGGGCTCCCCTAATCTTCCTTCATTCTGCAAGGCAGTGAATCTGCCTTTTAGATTCACAGTAGATGTGCCAATTGCAAATGACGGGTGCCGCAATGGCCCGTGGCTGTTCCCTGCTGAACTTCACCTTCCACTGACCTGCCGAACAGCTTTGCTTGCCGCTGAATAGTTGTCCTCGTCATCCACGCTGGAGAGGTTCCTTGCGCTTGAGAGTCTCTCCAGGAGCTCACCCTTTTGCACTCGCATCTGGGCCAGGAAACAGTCCGTCCCTGTGGGAAGGCAGAGAAGCAGGGTTACCCTCGAGAAGGAAGTTCAACCCTAGCCTTGGAGTCCCAGGAGCCAAACACCACCAGACAAGCTTCTGACCTACCCACAGATCTACTTCTTGATAAATAGCAAGTCCCAGCAAAGAATCCCAGGAGAATGTTTAGGGGGCCCTAAAGGGAGGGTTCTCTGCACCTGCAGTGAGCCCCACAGAAAAATGATGCAAAGGAAGGTCTGCAGAGGGGCCGTGCTTGTGTGGGTTGGCAAATTTACTATCACCAGTCCTGGGGTCATCTGCAACTCCTTCCACCCTGCTGCTGCTGCCTTCTCCTAGAACGGTCCTCCCCCACCTGGTGCCCTCCAGATGCTGTTGAACTATAATTCCCGTCTTCCTTGAGCACTGCCCTTGCTTGTTGTGGCTGATGGGAGTCTGGAGGGCTTCAGGTTAGGAGAAAGCTGCTCTAGAAAGGAGAGCCAGGAACCTGGACTGCATCACAAACTTCCAATGGCCTAAAGACTCTGCCTCCACCCCACCCCAACACATGTCCCTGTTATAATTGAGTCCTTGTGTGCATCTGAACTGGAAGCTGCTTTGGGAGCCCAGCTAGGCTGGAAAGTGGAGTATAACTATTTCATAAACTAAGACAAACAAGTAAGTCCATTCCAGGCTCACCGAGTTTCCTGAAACCAGGCACCAGGTCAATGAAGGTGGCTGATCCATCGCTCAGGCGGCCCTGGAACTGGTGGCCCAGGGTCAGGAGGTGGTGGGCAATGTACATGCAGTTGTTATGGTGGATGGCAGCCAGCTGGGGAAGTTTCTGAAGGTTCTCTCTAGGCAGGAGAAAGGAAGATGAACAGCAGCTATTCCAAAAGAGCTCCGACGGCAACAAGGCAGTTTTTGATATTCTCGTTGGCATTACAACCACCCAAAGAAAACAAAGCCATCAGCTTCCCATGGCAAGAATGCGGTTCCATCTATGCTCTCTTGATGGGGAAACTATGGGCCTTCCAGATGTTGTTGGACCCCAATTCCCATCATCCCTGACCCTTGGCCATGCCAGCTGCTGGGGTTGCAGGGAGCTGGAGTCCAACAACACCTCGAGGGCCACAGTTCCTCCATCCCTGTGGCGGAAAACTTCTAACAAAGATAGGTGATGATGGTGGGAAGCAGCTCCTTTGGGTTCACGGAGAGCCCTGTTTGGAGTTGGCATCGTATAGCGGTGTGAGCTGCCAGCAGAGGAGTCTGTCAGCTGCATCTCGCTTCATGGCTTCATTGTTTTGTTCACCGCCCAGAGAGCTATTCGCTATGGGCGGTTTAAAAATGAAATAAATGAAATGAAATGGCCTCTGACTAGCTGCTCTCCTGGAACCACACGGACTGAAAAACTGTTGTTGCACAAACAAGTTCCTGACATTTCCAAAGGAGCATTCAAAGAGGCGACATCATTACCTCCCTGAAGTAAAAAAACAAAAACAAAAAAGGAGGAAACTCAGGAAACGGAGACAGCAATGCCCACTTAGGCTATCTTGCATTTAACTGCCTTTATCGCCTCTCCCAACAAGGCGTTCACGCCACTCACTTGTGATACATGGGCACCACATCACAGAACAGATGGAAGATGTTCCGCACTGAGTAGAAGAGTTGGATGCAGCTGGCGGAAAAGAAGAGAAGCAGGCACATTATTTGGGTTGAGTAGCTAAAAGCACCACAGCGACAGCAGCACGAAATGCCTGCGAGACGGGCATTCGCTGGCTGCATGGCAGACCTAGAGTCACGCTCATCCAGCAGGCTGTGGAGAGGGCGACAAATCCTCACTGAGTCTGCATGGGTCTTTCGAAGAGCAGGCCCAGAACAGCATGACCCAAACCAATTTGTAGGGCCAGTCCTGTGCCAACGCAGCACATTAAACTAGAAGTTGTAAACTATAATATACTACAGGACAAGGGCGAGGAACCTCAGGCCCAGAGACCCAATGCGGCCCTCCAAGCCTATTTGGCCCTTGAGTCTCTCTCCCGGCCCCTCGCTCCCACAAGGACACACCCCTCACCAGCTCTGCTCTGCACTCTCTTCAAGTGCTACTGTCTGGCTCAAATGTGTCCTTAGAGCTTGTCTGGATGAAGAAATGTACCCTGCTGTACCAAGGTAAGAGTTGCATCTGTTGCTCCACCCACTTTTGACTCTGGCCCCGCCCACCACTATTGGGCCTACCCTGGAAGGCTGCTCAGGAAGGAATGTGGCCCTTGGTCTGAAAAAGTCTCCCCACCCTGGCTATGACTGGATAAAAACAGATGAATGAATGAATGAACAAAGTGGGACTGGGACGATGCGGGGACCAGCGGGGACAGTGAGCGGCGAAGCTCCATAGTAATGAGGGACCAAGAGAGAAATCGAGGAAGCTGTGCAAATCAAGTACATGGAAATAAAATTATTTATTATGAATATGTGTACAGGGCTCCTCCGTCCAAAGACTTTCAGAGTGGCTTAAGCTTTAAAATATGAACATTGCAAATTAAACACTGTTAGTATCTGCACCAACATTAAAACGCCAGATTGGAGGGCAGGGGAATGTCTTGTGTTGCTAAACCGGGGCCTTTTCTGTGAATAATTCTTGGCCACAATAAGAACTGCTCTCAATTCATCTGCATTTATTGACTGACTGACTGATTGATATCCCACCCTTCCTCCCAGCAGGAGGCATTTTGTCTTGTTGCCTTCACTCTTCTCTCCTTCAAGGGGTTAAAAAAAATCACACTCTTTTTCTCCATTTGGATACTCAAGTCTCTTTCAATAATTTCAGGAGTGCCTCACAGCAGGCAGCTCCAGGCACCATCTTAGCGGAGAGGACAAGACAAATCCCAGAGATGCCAAGTCAGCTCACTCCAAACTTCAGCTGCCAGTGACCTTTTGAGCTTGTTTCCCCCTTCAGCATACCACTGATAAACAAAATGAAACCGAACCACACCAGACCAGAAATGTTTTGGCCGCTAGAGTTTAGCTGAGCCCAGACAATTCCCCTGGAGTCCTCACCACTGATCCGTGCTGGCTGAAGCCTCCTGGAGAGTCTGATAAGCCAACGCCATCAATTTCTGTACAGATTCGCTGATGCGGCAGGCAGGAAATGAAAAGGTATGCCGGCTCAGCTTTTTCTCGTTCTCCAGATTATTTGCCTGTTTGAGAAGGGCTTCGGATGTTTTTTGCACTTTTAATTGGTCACCTGCTCTGGGGTCAGGCAGTTTGGGCGGAGTTACTGAGGAGTCTGGAGTAACCTAGGAGGGAAAAGGAAAGATACAGCAGCTCAGCATGAACAATGGGGGGGGGACACAGGAGCCTCAGCACAAACCTAGGGCCAACTTAGGGCACAAAGGAACCACTTTAGGAAATTCCAGAGGTGTACCAGTGTTAGTATCTTGTAGCAAAATCTAAGAAAGGTGTGGCAGCCCAAAGAGTACTACAAGAAAATTGTTAGCCTTTAGGATGACAGAGGACTCTTGTTTTAAACCAGTTTGACTTTCATGGCTATCTTTGGGGAATTGTAATAATGTATTATTATTATAATAATGATAGCAATGATAGCAATAATGATAGTAATAATAAGCTCCTTTCACCCTCCAAAGAGCTTAGAATGGTATACATGGTTCTTTTCTCCCCTGCCCTCATTTTACCCCCTCACAACCCTGTGAGGTAGGCTGAAAGACAGTGACTGGCCCAGGGTCACCAAGTGAGTGCTTCATGACTCTGTGAGGCTGGAATTTGGAACTTCACTGCCTGGAAGGAAGAACATTGAAAAGCATCTCAGATTTAGGAACGTAAGAAAGCTGCCTTATATCGAATTAAGACAGTTGGTTCCTCTAGCTCAGTCTGGTCTACGCTGACTAGCAGTGCCGGGGTTCAGGTAGGCCGGGAATTGAACCAGGGACTGTCAGCACGCAAAGCAGAAGCTTTTCCCTTCCTAGGGAGGTAAGAATGACCCCCTCTTTGCAGTCCTTCCGCCGACAAGCAAAGACCTTCCTATTCTAACAAGCCTTTGGCATTGAAGGCTAAGGATAGGGCGTGAAGGGTGCTGCATTGCTCATGTCTATTATATCATTTTTAAACTAGTCTGAATTCTTTTAGCTGTATGTGTGTATGGTTTTAATATTGGAAATGGTTTAATCTTATTTTAATGTAGACTTTGTATGTTTTTAATTATATGTGTTTTTTATCTGGAAGCCGCTATGGCTCATCACCTAGCATAAGCATCTCTGAACCTTTCAAAGAAGAACAGAATGCAAAGCCCAATTTGAAAGGAAGGATTATTATGAGGACACAGAAGCGAACCTAGGCATAGTTCGTAGTGCAGTCCTACAGGCTCCAAACATGCAAAACTGATCTACGCAAAGGTACACAACTTGTCTTTTGTACTCTGTCCAAGGATCTTCCATTTCCTGATCTCAGAAAATAAAAAGAATCCCATCCCAGGGCACGGCCTCACTCACACACTTTGAAATGTTTAAGAAGAAAAGAGACTTAATGCTAAAACAACAGTGTGGTAATAACAGAAGATTACGCCGTCCACTTGGGGAAAAACCCTTAAGCATTGGGGAATAGAGCTCAGATACCTTTATGGTGTTGTGTATTTCTGACGTCATCAGGTTTCTTGCTGCCACTATCACGTCCTGGCATTTCTTGTTAGCAAAGTGGCAGTTGACATTGCGGGCGTACGTCAGCAAGTCGGTGGAATCCTCCTTTAGGTACCGCATGTCCTTTAAGGCTTTCTCAAACTCCTCTGTAGCTTTAATAACCTGGGGTGGGGAGAGAAAAGGAAGAAGGAACAGTCTGCCCCACAAGTATTACTGATGGGTGAACGAGGGAGGATTCAGCATTCCTGTCTTGAGCACTTGGGCTTTGAATCCCCATCAAATAAGAAAATAACGAATCATTCTGTTTAGTAGTAGAGTCTGGGAAACTGA